>NC_138657.1:24776246-25376246 GCF_964273445.1 Streptopelia decaocto
TGTGTTTGTAAAGTATTACTAAAAAAAAAAAAACAACCCAGTAAAAAACACCTAGTGAACAGGTGCAACCTATTCACAGTGCATATACTGGTAATACTTTCAGAAGTGTATACAGACGGTTACCTCCCATTTTTATGGTGGCAACTAAAATTGCTTTCAGCATAGTTAGCCTTAAAATTTATATTCCTAAATACACATATTTTCAGATAGCTGGAAAAAAAATGCTTAGGCACTGTCCAAGCAGTAGGGCCAGGGATGCTCAAAGTGCCCATTGTTGGCCTAGTTTTTAAGTGGATGAGAATAGAATCAGGCTTTTGAAAATACACATACTAAAAAGCAGATTTTTTTTTTAATGTTAAAGTAGATATTTAAAGAGAATAAAAGAGCCTACAGATTGCTTACCTCTATTTTTGGCGTGATCCATTTACAGGCCAACGCAAAGTAAACAAGATGGTTACGTCAGATAACAAAAACAGTCTCCAAAAGCAGAAGTGACTATCCATGCTCCCCTTTCATTAAGAAAAAAATCTCTTTCCCATATAAAGCTATTAGTGCCACTTTAATTCACACAGTTAATTTTTTTTTCCAGTTCATAGGCCAATCCCAAGAGGCAAAAATGTCCTCAGCTCAACTGCTTATATGAAGCAGGCAGATTTAGCAAGTAGTGATCTGAGAAAGTACTAATATAAATGCTTAAGATTAAACATGTGGTTATGTGCTTTTCTGAATTAGAATCTGTGTCGGGATGCTTATTTAGCTACCATTCTGATATTAAGAAAATCTTCCCATGTTGGCTGATGTAATACAGAAAGTCACATTGTTTTCTATGTTTCTTTTGTTTTATACGTTTTGGATAACTTAAATAGGATATGCAAATATTTGTATGAGAAACATAAATTAGCTAATAAATGTTGCTTGCTTTAATTCCAAAATTATTTTTGTTATACTTGTTGTGATAAGATATGACTATGACTGAGTCCAGGAGACACCTTCTAGATACAGTGAACATGGAACAACTTGTATTTGTGGCCGGATGTGCAAAGAGATGTTCTTATAAGAGATAATTGAAACTAATAAATGCTGGTATAAAATTGAGTTCATGGGGCGTATACCATCCTGTGCTAATGTTGCTAAGTGTCACTCCAGCATAAAAGCAGGCAATGCTTAAATATGCCAAGTATTAAATGTCTCAGCATCTCTAGCATAGGTGGCTCCTGGGTGGATAAATGCACAGCTTGAACACAAGCAAGCAAGGCCAAGGAGCTAATATTTCTTTAAATCTCAGGTTTTCAGGATGGCCAGTTGCACCTGACAAACTCCAAATGTTCTCTGCTGTTGTCTTCTGCTTAAATTCTAAGAATAGGAAAATGTGAAAGCCCACTAGGACAGAGTGTAGCATAAAGATGCCAGAGCTAGCTTTAAATGAATTATTTTGGGTACTGGCAACAGTGAAGCTGTGATAGCAGAGAGCTAAGTCTGCGTAAGAAGTTTATTCTGCTGCATGGGCAAGTTTAGCAGCCTGTCCTGCACTCCGTGCTGTTACTGTGAGATGGCTGCAACACAATATTTTACATAATACCCCTCATGCAAAATATATCTGACAGAGCGGAGGCACATGGCAAAAAAGAGTTAACTGGACTAACACTGCACTATAGTATGCGCAAATTATTCTGATGATTTTTACCTATTCATGAAACCACTTCACTCTTACTTGGAGCTTTCCCAGGTGAAATGTGACCGGTCTTGAAATGCATCCTCTCTTTTTCCAGAAAGAAAACATTCACATGCCATGAAAGAAATGAGGCATTTCTAAGAAGGCTACTTCACTATTTATCATGGAATATGTATGCAAATGAAAAGTCTCCAAACACCTACAACTATTGCAAGACTCTCAGCTGAAAGGGACAACTTTTGAGACCTCTGCTGCTAGTAGGACACAGCAAAAAAATGCAAGTTTCTCTCTCTCTCTCTCTCTCTCTCTCTCTTTGCTTTTAATGCCAGTCACAAAGAACAAGATCTTTGTTGCCCAGGTCCATGGTAGGTTGCCACCGCATCACAGGGTTACAGCTTGTGTGCCAAAACACATAAAATTTCTTTGCAGGTGGGCAAGGGACGACTGTCCAAAGAGGTATTAAGTCCAGTGATAAAGGAGCATGAAAACACTATAGTAACTTCCATTAACAGACAAAATATAGAAACAGAAACATACGGAAAATGTTCATGAAAGAACAGCAGGGGGGCAGGCTAACAGGACTCCATTTTCAACACTGTAACAAACTAAGAAAGAAAAGAAACCCTGTATTCACAAATGAGTGATTATATCCCTAGATTAGAGTTCTATATGGAAACAAAGAAGTATAAACTATCTTGCTGTCAGAACAAAATAATATAATGTAATGTTCATACCCCTGTTATTTTTTCAAAACTGTGCTGATTTGTAAACATTGCCATTTTAGCCACAGAAAATTAGATAATTACCTTATGTGGGTGTCCTGGTTTTGGCTGGGATAGAGTTGATTTTTTCCTAGTAGATGCTATAGTGGTGTGTTTTGGATTTAGAATGAGAAGAATGTTGATAATACACTTATGTTTTAGTTGTTGCTAAGCAGTCAAGGACTTTTTAGCTTTTTATACTAGCTTGCCAATGAGGAGAAGAGTGCATAAGCGGTTGGGAGAAGACAGCTGACCCAAGCTGACCAAAGGGATATTCCATACCGTATGGTGTCATGCTCAGTATATAAACTGAGGGAAGAAGAAGGAAGGAGGGGATGTTTGGAGTGATGATGTTGATCTTCCAAGGTAGCTGTTACACATGCTGGAGCCCTGCTGTCCTGGGAATGGCTGAACACCTGCTTGGGAAGCAGTGAATGAATTCCTTGTTTTGCTTTGCTTGCATGCATAGTTGTTGCTTATTAAACTGTCTTTATCTCAACCCATGAGTTTTTTCAGTCCTACTCTTCTGATTCTCTCCCTTGTCTCACCAGGGCAGTGGGTGAGTGAGCAGCTGCATGAGACCTCATTGCTATCTTGTGTTAAACCACGACAGTCATTTTAGGCACCCAATATAGGGCTCAAAGGGTTCAAGATAATGACAGATTTGATTGACATGTGCTAGATCAAATTTATAACTGTTTTTGCTGTTTAGCTGTTAATCAGCAGGCTTCTGTGCTTGCCATGAGGCTTGCTTACCTTATTGAATGTTAGAGACTTGTGCTTATTAGAGGCTGCTCCATGTTTTCGCTGCTTGCTATACTGCTTATGATCTTACTCTGCAGGGCCTGGGAACATTTTGATAACAGCAATGGCGATGCGCCTGGGCTGGCAGATGGCCAGGGCATCGCTGCTGTTACTGTGCTGCTGTACCAGGCAGGCTGGAACTCCAGTGTGAACTTGAGTTGAAACAACTCTGGAGACACGAAGATCTTTGAGAAAAGAGGAAGAGGAGGTACTCCAGGAGCTGGAGCAGAGATTCCCCTGCAGCCTGTGGTGCAGATCATGGTGAGGCCAGCTGCCCCCTGCAGCCCATGGAGGTCCATGGTGGAGCAGAGACCCACCTGCAACCCAGAGAGGACCCCACGCCAGAGCCACACCAAAGGAGGCTGTGACCCCATGGGAAGCCCGTGTTGGAGCAGGCTCCTGGCAGGATGTGTGGTTCTGTGGAGAGAGGAGCCCAGGCTGGAGCAGGTTTGCTGGCAGGACTTGTGGCTGCGTGGGGCACCCAGGCTGGAGCAGTCTGTTCCTGAAGGACTGCACCCGGTGGAAGGGACCTGTGCTGGAGCAGTTTGTGAAGAGCTGCAGCCCAAGGGAAGGACCCAGCTTGGAGAAGTTCAAGAAGTACTGTCTTTTGTGGGAGGGACACCAGGCTGCAGCAGGGGAATTTTGCATTATGCATGATACTTCAGCTTTTGTGTTAAAAGTACGTATTTACCAGAACAACGGAATAGAGAGTAAACAGGAAGATAAGTACTGATAGACATAGGAACACAAAAGAAAAAATAAATATAGAGCCTTACAAGCACTATATAATCTCGTGAAGCTCTACTTGATATTGTATTACATCATGTTTTGTATAACACATGCTTTTGTAACTCTGCCCAGCACACTGCAACTACTATGATGAGACCAGAGAAGGAGAATACTGCGGGGGTGAAAGGCTACATAATAGTTCTTGTAAACCCTTTGCATTTTAGAAGAGCTTTCATATGTTTTACAGGTACCTCCTACCCTGAGCAGTGACAGTACTCTGTCCAGACTCAAAAAGCATGGAATTCATAGAAGCAGTGATTTTCTTGAAGGCTGATAAGTGTTAGGATTTAGAAAAGATCTTCAAATTTGTTTTTCAGCTCTTGAAGAAGTCCGTAAGCTGTTGAGATTTTTATTTATTTGCATGTAAAGAGCACAGTGCTTACCATTGTTAGAGAATAAATATTGTCTTAGACCATTATATGATACAGTATGATAATTTCCATACATCTAAAAGCTTGATAGAAGGTGCAAATGCTATGCTTGTATGACTTTGTATGTGCTGAAAGAATTTTTAAAAGCTTTCTCTTTATGAGAAAAAGGAAGTATTATGTTAGAAAACTTTGGTAGGATATTATTAAGATAGATTAGGTAATTGTTATACATTATAGACATCTTTGGACTGCCATACTCAGTGTTTGTTTTTGACTGGGAAGACAACTCAAAAAAAGAGTCTGTTATCAAGAAATAAAATCAAATAATGTCATGCACTGCCATATCACTTCAAAGTTACAGAAAAAAATCAAATCATTTGAAGCAGTCAAATAATTAAAATACTATTCAGATGGCAATTGTGTCACGTTGTTCCTTGAAAGCTGTAGAAGCCATAATAGGTTCACTTTCCTTTTTATTTTTTTTTATTCCAAAAATTGAAAAGATTTTTCCCTGCGTAATTTGTCTTATGAACCATGCCATTGAAACAGACATGTCATTTAAAGAAGGCAAATACACAGTAATTGAACCAACACTAAAGAAACAAACAAACCAATAAACCACTTCCTTTGTGCATGTCCCCCTGGCCAGCCATATCACATGTGACACATTTGAACAGCTTCTACGCTGAATCAAACCTTTCATTCCCAAATCTACCTGTGCAGAAAGAAGCCAAAGACCAGATTTCACTTTCAATCTTAAACCATTTGATTTCGGAGCAAGATCTGTAGTCAACATCGATAAATATTGTTTTGCCCATGGACATGTAACTCTTGCACCACTAAATCTCTTATCATTCTGATAATTCTTTTTGCAGCATTTTAGAGCTATTGATCATACCTTTGTCTTGCCTGCAAAACTGCACCTCTGTCCCTTGATGCTTGACTTACAAACTTACACTGCGCATGCACCAATTTTGTTGTCCTTCAGCTCTATACAGAATTTATGTAAATGAGCAGAGAAGGACATAAGTTCTGGCAGCAGATACATGATGCTCAGCTTTACCCATCCTGCACTGCATTACAGCTGCCAGCCTGGATAGGAAGGAGTGAACTGGACAAAAACAACCAAAGCTGAGTCCTAAGTGAAGATAGCAAAAAAAAAAGTATTACTTACAGGCTGTCCTGCCACATCATTCTTCAAGTGAACATTGTTTTGTGGGCAGCATATGCATACTTCTGGGTTGTACTCAGATCAAGAAGTATGGATTGAAAAAGCTTTCAGTCTTTTCCTTTCACCTCCATTGAGTTTTGCCAGAAGAATGACTTCCTGTGAGTGGACTGCAGCCCTGAAACAGAGCTGGATGTGAAGTTGTGGATGGTCAGGGAACTCCAACCAGCTCAGAAAGCTGTGGCATCACCTTGGCTGCACAGTGACCACAACCATAGGAGACCTTCCACTGGTTGCCTGTCAGATTTTTAATCGGCTTCAAAGATGCTTTGCTCATCTTTATGGTTGGGTCCCAGATGCTTAGGAGACTGCCTAAAGCTGTGGAATAATATTTGTGTTCTGGCACAATAGGACTTCCTATGATAAGGGTAAACACATAGGAGATGACAGACTTTTTAGGGACTGGTGTGGTATTTGAAATTCAATTCTATAGCAATGAAGACCGTAAAAAATTATTTCCAGTGAAAACTGCATTTTTGTAGTTCTGCATTTTCAGTTTTTCTATGTCTGTAGCTATGTTATGTTAACACCACTCCCCCACGCTTCCCCTCCCCCACCCAATTCTATATGGTCCAAATATATTGTTTTGCCTGCATATTTCCACCAGATACCTTGTTTTGTATTATCTGAAAATTACAGTTTTCTAATATTAATATTATTACTAATTATTGTGATTGTTACTAATATTGTGATACTGTGTATTTAAGGAGGTGCAGTTTTCTGTATACATGTTGTAGAAATATTTTTAGTGAGTATGCGGTGTCTGCAGAGTCAGATTGTGATGTCACTGAGAAATATCTGCAAATAGCAGTGGTTATTTGATAAGATGGAATTAAAGGAAAACTATCAGTGTGATATGGTTCAGCTATGTAGGCACAAACAAAGCAGCCGGTTAAGTATGTAGTAAACTTGTACTGGTTCTTGGCAGAGGAAAAACATGAATTATCAATCTGAGAGAAAAGGATCATTTTTGTTACCTTAGGGAGGTATGATGGTTTAAGGAATTGACATCCCAGATTTTCTTCTGCTGACACTTTAAATAAAGGGCTCGGGCAAATTTATATTTGTTAGTGAAACTGAGAAATAATCATTGAAAGGTAATGGCTTAGGAAGAAAAGGTTTACAAAACCTAAGCTTATCAGTGAAAAAAGTGCAATGTCTAGCAGACAGATTGTTGTGTAAAATCTAGAAATAAAACCTCTTTTTACCTGTGTACTTGCAACTTGTATATTTGTTGCTCAGGTAATCCTTCTGTACTTCTTCTGTACCACCCAGATATTATATTATCTTCTAACTGTGATCAAAATAAAAATAGCAAGCAGAAGAAGAAGTGAGGGGTTGGTGTACTTGATATAGCTTCTTTTACATATCAAACCTGAATTTAAACTAAGCCATGTACTAGTTATATTGAATTGCATAGGCTACATTAGGAAAAAAAAAAAAAAAAAAGAGAATGAATACTGAAAATAAGAACTGTTTTATCATACCTAGTAATTTTGGATATGCTATTTTTTGTTTTAAAATAAAATAAAATAAAAACAATTTAAAAAGAGATAGAAAAGCTGGTCCTAAATATCAGCTTTCAAATATTAAATAGATCCTAAAGCCACATGATACTGCCTTAAACATTATCAAAAGCTATTAATCAGAATAGCAACAATAATGAAAAACATTTTACTGGATCAGCCCCATTTCTCTATTTGACAGCTAGCAAAAATGAATTGTAAGAAATCAAATTTTTTTTACTTCAAAAATTAGAATGGAAACAGCTTTCAGTAGATGTAATGAAAAAATCTGCAGAAAAACATATTTACTACATATAAAGCAATAAATTATTGTTACACTTACTTACAATGAAATCCATGGGGTTTCCACAGGGAGTTGTTTGAATTAAGGCATAATTTTTAGGCAAAACATGCAACACCAATTTGAAGTTTGCCAGCCGTTAGTAATTTAGTGTCTTGTTGTAAAGCTGTCCTAACAGCTTTTGCTCATCATGTTAAAAATCTAAGCTACTATCTCCAAACTAAACTGACACTATGCTAACTTACCGGGGCTTTGTCTATAAAACTTACCCCTTCCAGTGCTGTCTTGCTTTCCTAGTGTGACTTGCTGAATATCCTGCTCTACAACACAGGATACAGACCACTCAGCATGGAAATCAGTCCTAAGGGTCCTCACTGGGAGGGATGTAGGTTTTGTGCAAGTAGTTTTGCCCGTGAGCCTGTGGAGGTGCAACAGCCCCAGCACTTGCTCAGCTGGCACACGCTGGCTGCAGCAGCTTTCTTAATTCATGGCCTAGTCTTAGCAACTGCAGCCCCAGCCAAGCACACGGAGCCAAGTTCTGTTCTTAGTTACACTGATGTAATTCTCAATAGACGATGGCCCGTGGTTTGTTTTTTTTTGTTGGTTTGTTTTCTTCATAGCTCATATTAGTGTTAATGTATTTAGATACAAAAATAACACTTATTCAAGCAACCTCACGCTCATGTAATATTACTGTTACCACTGAACTGATGAAAGTTTTGACTTTGGAATTTTGTAAATACTCAGTAGATAATTTGCTGCCAAATTCAAACTTGTTTGCCATTGAGGTAAAGGCAACTCTTCTGAATTTATTGGAACAGCATCTCATTTCAAACTGCCTCATAGTTTCATTTAAACTGAAAGGATCTGCTTGAAAAAGGAATTTGGAATAATAAGTATTTCAACCAGGCTGTGTAGAAAGTGTTGGTCTGTATTTCCCTTCACTCTAGCACAAATTTGGGAGAATCAGTTTTTACTCTCATGTATATTTGATGCAAGACAGCTAAGAAATGTGCTGAGGTTTTTTTCCTGTTTTTGCTTTCACATCTGAAAATAGAAAGTGTTAGCAATGCTTCCATACTCTCAGTAAATAAATATTCCACCTTAACTGTGTTCTGAAATTCATATATGTGCTTAAAAAGTGCCAGACCAGTATTTAAGCAATAATTAAAAAAAATAAAATAAAAATCCATCTTTATTAAATACTTATGGGTTTTGATGTAATGGCCTAGGGTGAAGCCAAGGGCAGATAACACTCTAGCAAACTGGCTATTAACTTCATTAATGACTGGTTTCCTCAGGATTATTACTATTATAAACTAAATCCAGTGGTTTAGAACAGAAATTTTAACATTTCTGTTGTTCCATGCCTTGCGCCCCCGCCACCCCCTTTAAGTTAGCTATGACATAATTTGAGGCATATTTAGGAAAAGAGTTATTTTTAATTTAGCCTTTCTATCATTATCTTTATCCTGACTACCTTGGACATATGTATTTTTAGCAAAAAACCAAACCTAGTAGATTAGTAGTGTATAATTCAGTTAAAAATCTAAACACTTAAATTAGGCAGAGAGGGCCTGAAGAGAGGAAATGAGTTTACTCCAGCTTCATGTATGGATAAAACTGACGCCAATTAAAATTCATCTCAAACCTACCCGGGTGTATTCTGTCTGCATCTGTTAGGAACTTTTCTTTCCATGCCTTTCTTTCACCACTGTTACAAAAGAGAAATGCAGTCAAATGGAAACTAGTGTAAACTTCATGCAAATGATTCATACTGCTTCTGTATTGCTGTATTTTACAGAAGCAATGCAAAGGATCGCAATACTAGCACAATGGTTAAAAAACAGCAGTAGATTTTGAATAAAGAGCTCTGCATTCTGCTGGCAGCCGAGGAGTTCAAACAGAAAACATGCCAGCAGTATAGACCAATGCATTATCACCCCCTCCTTCTTGCTGCATAACTGTGCTTCATAATATGCCATAACATTGGCAAGCACAGCTCAGAGCTTTTTAAGAACACAAGGAAGCTCATGAATAATGGTTGAATCAGGAAAGTGATAATTAAATGAGACAACTGAATGCCAGTGGAGTCCCCAGTGGAAAATACTCTTCAGTGAAATCATTTCCACCTTTCATTTCCCTGGTTTTAGCAGTACATTGCTAAAGATACTTTTCAAACGAGCATTATAACAAAAATATTAAAGTTCCCAAAACCGTTTGTGGTATTTTCATATGTAACCCATGTTTCAAAATGTAAGATATTTGTTGTGCTTCAAAAATCTAAAAAACAAAAAAGCTTTCATTATTGACTCAGTGAGACAAAAGATTTTGCCATTTTACAGAACTAGTTGTCACCATAAAATTTATATTAAAAAATGCAACAACCGCTAATGGCTAAATTGTAAGCATAGTGGCTTAAATGTTTGCTTCATGTTTATCCTTGTATCGAAGGTGTAGTTGTTTTCATTCCACCTCCAATTCCACCTACTCTGTGGCTGCAGAGCAAACATAGTTAGCTGGAGTCTGTGCTCTTCATTTTCATTTGAATTTTTTTTTTTTTTTTAATTTATTTTTTAAATCACTTGACTCCTCATTCTTGGGAAGGGGGAAAAAAAAAAAAAGCCAAAACTGACTCACTGTGAATCTCAATGTTGCTTTTCAAAGAAACTCAGAACTTTTTTAAAATCAGTCGTTCTTATATATAGTTTGACAGCTTTGCATTCAAGGTTTACAGGACATTTTTAGCATATGAAATGATGAATTAAAAGGTCTGTGAAAAATTGATTTGCAGTAGGTTGTTTATGTAAAACACCATACAGACTATTAACATTTAACATACATTTATACGATTTTTTGAATAATGGCTTTATTACACTGGAAAATGCAAAGGAAGATGTAGGCATCCTTATACTAAAAAGAACAAAAGGTCAAAAGCTTTCTCACACCTACATCACAAGGCTGCAGAAACAGATTTCTCTGATTTTTAGAAGGAGGTTGTAGAAGCCTATCAGCATGATTTATTCACAGACCACTGTAGTATTCACAGAGCCTTAATCTACTGTAACCAAGGTTTTATGTTGCATACACATAAAGACATAAACTGCTCTTAACCTACACAAAGAAAATGAGTAACATGAAGTTTTGTATTCTTTTCAAATAAAGTATTTTTGCACCTATATTTACTCACTCTCTTGCTTCTCTAAGTGGCTCAGATAACTTGGCCAATGCAGATTTAATATCTAATGGGTGCACACAGATATTCTGGGACTCTCTTAATTGTTCTGGTTCCTTTTTACGCTATGCTATTACAGTCTTTTTCTACCAGAGGAAACGACAGGACAATCCTGTAGGCTAGGACAGCCTTCTGAAAGCTGTAAAACTGAATCACCACTCTTCTTAGGCAGACAGTGTGATATGGAGTATTGCTGTACACTGGTTATTTTACAGCCAGATTGGTTTCCTGATCCAGTTCACTGTGCAGGCACACAAGTGATGGAACTGCAACTGAGGGTTCTTGCTTTGGTTGGCGTAACTACCAAAATGCAGGCTCCAAGCTAATTCCTTTACACCAGCTTGATTTCCCCTCCTCCCACTAGAAATAATTTATTTCAGAACTAACAAGATTTTTAAAGTTTCCTTTTAATGATTTATTATTTGCAAGGTGGAGAGGTGAGTACAGGAGAAGAACTGTTGGAAAACAATGACTCTAAACCAATTTCTTCCACAGATTTTAACTGTTAAACCAAAAAAAGTAGCAGAAAATAAGGTCTACTCTATGAGGACACACCCAAATCTTATTTCATATTTTTGCAGATGGAGTCTATGACACTGGCATTATGGAAAAAGACAGAGAGATGAGGTTATGTAGAGTGATGTTGCCAATTACACATTAGAGATTATTGAGATTATTTCTGTGTGACTTCAGAACTATTCTGTAAATCAGCTCAGAAGACTCCTTATCACTTCCCATATGCTAATCTGTATATAAAAGGATTGGAAGTATGTCTCAAAATGCTACATTACGGAGAACTTTAAAAGTGTTAATAAAGTTATAGATGTCAATAACCTAATACAATCCTTTGCTTTCTGAAAAAATATTAGGTTGGTGCAAAAGGCATTGTGGTTTTTGCATTGTTGAAGTTTGCTGTTTGATATTAGAATACTTTATTTAAAAAATGCGGTTATGTTATACATAATTTTAATGTACTATTCTCCCTTCATGTTTTGAGGATTTTTTTTGCTACTGACTTACTACTTGCTGTTTATTTTATATTTATTTGAGACTATGGAAATGATGTTAGACAAAAAGCAAATTCAAGTGATGTTCTTATTTGAGTTCAAAATGGGTTGTAATGCAGTGGAGACAACTCACAACATCAACAACACATTTGGCTCAAACCACCGTACAGTGGTGGTTTGAGAAGTTTCACAAAAGAGATGAGAGCCTTGAAGATGAGGGGTGTAGTCGCTGGCCACTGGAAGTTGATAATGACCAGTTGAGAGCCATCATCAAAGCTGATCCTCTGACAACTACATGAGAAGTTGCTGAAGAATTCAAAATTGACCATTCTATGATCATTTGACATTTGAAGCATATTGGAAAGCTCCATAAGTGGGTGCCTCATGAGCTGACTGAAAATCCAAACAAATCATTGAAATGTCCTCTTATTCTATGCAACAACAATGAACCCTTTTTTGATTGGATTGTGACATGCAATGAAAAGTGGATTTTATACGACAACTGGTGATGACCAGCTCAGTGTTTGGACCAAGAAGAACCTCCAAAGCACTTCCCAAAGCCAAACTTGGACCAAAAAAACGTTCTGGTCACTGGTGGTCTGCTGCTGCTGGTTTGATCCACTACAGCTTTCTGAATCCCAGCAAAACCATTCCATCCAAGAAGCATGCTCAGTAAATCAATGAGATGCACCAAAATCTGCAATGCCCACAGCCAGCATTGATAGACAGAAAGGGCCCAATTCTTCTCTATGACAACACCCGACCACGTGTCGTGCAACCAACACTTCAAAAGTTGAATGAATTGGGCTACAGAGTTTTGCCTCATCTGCCATATTCACCTGACCTCTCTTCTTCAAGCATCTCAACAACTTTTTGTAGAGAAAACTCTTCCACAACCAGAAGGATGCAGAAAATGCTTTCCAAGATTTCATTGAATCCTGAAGCATGGATTTTTAAGCTACAGGGCTAAACAAACTTACTTCTCATTGGCAAAAATGTGTTGACTGTAATGGTTCCTATTTTGATTAATAAAGATGTGTTTGAGCCTAGTTATAGTGATTTAAAATTTACAGTCTAAAAACGCAATTACTTTTGCGCCATCTTAACAAGGTGCACCAGCCTAACAAGGTGCCTTTGATGGCACAGGTTACAAAAATGTATTTCAGCCCTGATGTTTGGCTTTGTAATCTTTGGGGAGAATTTGTTTGGTGAATAAGTCTATAAATTATCCTCTCCAAAAGGTTAGATTATTGCCCACACTTGGCTACAGATTTAGGTGAAGAATGTTTACTTTAGTCTAGAATGTCAATGAGGAGGAGAAAAAAAAGCAAACACCAAAAGTGGGTAAGCACAGACACAAGACTTCATCTTAATTAGCATTATTATTATGTTTTGTTTAACAATCTATTTGAAACAGAAAAAAGGAATGCTTCTTATTGTATGCACCTACATGAAAATGAAAGCTAAAAATTTCACATTTACACTGTTCTTTTACAGAAATTTGATTTAACATTTATCTAAATATGATTTTTAATGAAAAAAATTATAACCTTTAATAATCTTTAAAAGTTCCTTGTTCATTTTGAATTCCATCTTTAAAGCTGTATGTTAGTGTATTTGTTTTATTTAGATCACATTTTAAAAGTCCACAATATCATTCTTAACGCTGAGGGAGACTGGAGAACTCTTGAAGGTAACATAATCAAGTGAGTTAGGAGGGATATGAAAAACAGGCGCCTTTGAATTGTTACCTTTTTCTTTGCTGCTGCCTTTCAGGTTAGCTTAAGGCATCTCTCTTCTTCAGGATTCACCACTGTAGAAAAGGCATGGCAATATTTAAGTAATTCACAAGTTCATTAGAAGAAAAGATTAATTTCTATTGGGAAAGAAATTTATGGTTGTAAAACATCAAAGGACTGATTCTGCAGTATTGGCTTGCACTGAAACTGTGGGTAAAGAGGCATTTTAATCCATAAAAAAAATCTGGATTGCTAGTAAGAATGTCGATTCTGGCCCTTCACTTCCCTTGCATGACATGTTGTTGCAGCTGCACAGTGAGATGGACCAGGTAACTTCTGGCTGGCAACCACCCTTGCAAAAATAGTGGTGTTGGAAAATGGTAGGGGCAAAAGGGGCAGCCCTTTTCGGGATCAGAGCTGACTCTGGAGAGAGCTGGCTCTGAAACCATGCTCTAAGTAAAGCCAGGGATGTTTCTTGAGGTGAACCTTCTGTCCCTGGGAGAAGGCCGGGGGAATAACACCCTGAGGAGAATGTGAAATGTCCTTTTATATCTGCTCCTGCCTCCCAGCCATTTACATACTCAGCCAGTATTTCCTGGACAGACAGCAGACACAGAGACAAGTGAAACATGCATTTCCAACATTGTATATTTTTGTCTCTGTCTCCTTCCTTTTGCTTTTCCTTACTATAGTTTATTCCTTTAAACAGGGAAAACCAGGAAGAACTAGGAAGGAGAATAATCAGCTGAAGGAGAAAAATAAAAGTAGAGTTTAACAGTTTAGTGAAGAAGTGACATTTTTGGCTATTTATAAAATCATATGTTGACATTTTCTCTTAAGGAATTGTCTCCCTCTCACTCTCTTTTTCTTTTGAAAATATTTATTTCAAATATGTACATCTGCTGTTTTTCTCTGTATAATTTGTCCATGAGTGTGGTGTAGAAGTATATGCCATCCAACACCAATAAAACTACAGCTGGTTAAACCAGGCATTGCTATTCATGATTTAATTGTCTCTATTTGCAAGGAGTTAATTTTTAAGTAATGTGTTCCCTCCTCAGTTATTCATAATGTTACATAAATACATTTCTGACAAAAAGAGTGAGTCAGATCCCAAATTTATTATCTCTGATTAGCCAATTTATTAATTTTAGTTTGTTTGTTATTTGTATTCTTCTGTTGTCCTAGAATAAATGTAATAAAGAGAGCACCCTTTTCCTTCCTTCAGGTGTAAAGAAACCTCAGAGTTAGAAAAAAGGTTCCAATTTTATGGAGTTTTAAAGCTTTTTTTATCATTTTTATTTTTAATTGAGGCCTTTGTTCCAAAACCACTGAAAATAAATTCCTGTAGTCTTTCGGGAGTCATGTCAAAGAGAAATTACACCTATAACCAAATAAGAGCACTTGTTTTTCACATGAATGGAAGGATTACTATGGAAGTTGTAGCCAGCACCATACAAGTTTGTTAAAGCATGTTGAGTTAACTTTTGCCATCTTTATGCACATTCATCTTAGTTGTTGAAGTTGTGAACCTTTCAAAAATCAAAGTTTGTACCCAGCTAAGTAAATGTTAGGCAAAGTTTAGTAACTAAAATCTCCCAAAGCTGTCCCCTCATGATGTGGCTTGCGCCTGTGTCAGTCTTTGCTACACTTCGCACCTGCTACCTCCAGAGAAGGTATTCCATTACCTCCCTTTTCTAATTTAGGAGACCTATGCTAATCCACACTGTTTTTAGGATCCCAGAGTCATCATATTACAAACAACGTGGAGGTAATCTTTGTCATGGAGCGGGCTACAGACTTTCTTGTTTAAATCTTTAATTCCTAATCGAGGTGAAAAACTTTAAATAAAATTAATTTTTAAATTCTAACACTTACTTGTACAAATAAGTAATTCTGGGGACCCTGACTGATACATTTCAAGCTCTAAAAATTGATACAATAATGACCCTTTCACCTTCCACAACAGATACAGCACACAGCCCAGTGAGACTCTGGGTTCCTGTAAGCATGGGGCACATCGTACTCCCATTGCAGCAATGTGGCACTACGTGATTGTCAGCATGCCTCTCCAGAGACCACTGCTGCAAAGAAGGAAGCTTGTGCTAGAGACAGAGGACAGCTGAGAGTAAGAACTTTGTTTATGTCAGCTAACACTAAGAAATTAATGAAAACCACTAAACTGCATATTTCCACTAGGCAAAATAGCCTTTGACTTGAGTTTCGAGAGCTAAATGTAAAAGAAGTATTAAAAAAAAAACATAACAGAAGAAATGGGAGAGCACGTGCGTCATTTAACATCTTAGAAACCTTCAAAAACTAACTGAGGGATGATAAGCAAAAAATAAGACTCACGGTACAAAGATCTAAACCAGAAGCTCGAATTAAGCACCTTACTTCCTCATAATGGATGTGAGAGTACTTATGTGCTTCCAGATGCTGATCCAAGTGACACATCCAGGATGACCCGAGGCAGCCTGTGAGGCAGAGACAAACTTTTATCTCAGCTTTCTTGATTTCTAGTGCAATAATTTGATGCCTGGGCCACATCGGAAATCTGCTCAGGGAAGCTTCATAGGTATTCAGAAACAACTCAGTTTTCCTATCTGTCAACTTTTATTTTTTATTTTTTTTCCATAAGACACAACTGGAGTAGAAAAGCACTTACATGAATCATGTGAACATATGTATCTCAGCTGTAAAGAACAGACCACATTGAAGCTAAGAAAGAGCACTAGATATGGGCTTAGTTGATGATTCTTCCGATATCATTTAGTCTCTTTAAATGATGAAAAGCTGTTGGAATTAGGCTGTCTAATGCTCCCATCATTGTGAATTTCAGAAATCCTTTATTTTTGCAGTATTTCTTATTCCTTGGACTATTTTCAGCCTCAGAATATTCAAGTGCAAGTAATGGAACTTTGCTCCAACTCCAAAAATAACAATTGTGGTCTTTATGCAGTGACTCAGCACAAAACATTTTTACCCAAATAGTGGATTTTCAGAGTTGTTAGTCCAGCTCATGAAACATGGGCCCACTGAAACTGCTCTACAGCCTTCAATACAGCATCTAAGTTAATGCTCCAGTAATTACATTGTGTACATATGGCATTAGAGGGTTGTATTCATAATGCCTTAATTAAGGAATTTATTATAAGCATATACTTTCATGGCTAAACTTCTAAGAGAAATTATTTTTCAAAATTTGGTTAAAAGCTGCAAATAATTTCTGAAATGAAAGTAAAATCTTTTTTTTTTTCATGTAGTACTTTACTTTTTCTCTTCCTCTCCAAAAACACATGTTGCATAATGGAGTGCACAATCTTATTAAGCTTGAAGGTTCTTTCCTCTTTGTGGAGCATGTCCCTGTCTCCGATTAATTCTGCATAACAAATGAAAAGTTGCAAGCACTTCTCTGAGACTTGGAGCTAAGAGCACTATTTTATGGACTCGTTTGCTGTGGTGAGTAAGAAGGTGTGAGTTTCAGCTAAAATTTAATTGATTTGAGGTTTCAGAAAGTCTTTTTTTTTTTAAAAAAATTTTCCTCTTTTTATGGAAAAAAGGTGCAAACTTGCCCTTTAGACCTTTTCTAAGTTGGGCCACATTATATCCTTTGCCCATTCATCTAGCAACTTTATTCATCATCTCTTTGGTGTACTATCTGTCAAGCCAAATTGATACTGACAGTGGATTTTAAAATTATTGTGGTTGGGAAGACACACTTATTCCAAGCACTGGCTAAACTAAGAGAAGGCCTTTTATTCTAAAATGTTTGCAGTTAAATTAAATGTGTATAGTGTGGAGAAAGACATTCTTTTTATCTCATTTTGTTACTGTAGCAGATGAAGTAATTCAAGCTGAAGTGATTTAAACTTTCCAATAATTACCTTTCTGAGCTCTGCCACAGTAATATTGAAATTACATAAGGCGCATGATATGCCTTTTGTTAAGCCAGTGAGGCAAACATGGCAGAAATTATACTTTCAAGCCTGAATTCTACCCCCTACTGATTTCTACCCCCTACAAGCACCTATTTCTATTGTGAGAAGGAATATGGTCTCTGGACTTTATCCTTTCATTTAGAAGGATTGCCTGAGGCCTTGAAATTGTTTGTGAATATGTAACATAGAAAGCTCAAAGATAGCTTTATTTTTTTTTTTGGCTTTGTGTGAGAGGGCAATAGCTTTAAAGGGAGCTGTCCATACCTGGAGTAAGGTACAGGATGTACATCAATGGACAGGTTGCAAAAGCTGAATAGTAGACTTTGAGATTAGTGTCAGTGATGTCTCTTTTTCATGCAGGCTATTTGATTCAGGATGTTTTTTAGGTTATACATCTGGATTTCTTGATGATGCTTCTGTGCATACCAAGTGCAATTTTGACAGAAACCTTATTTATTCATATTTGTCACATTCTCTAAATCTAACAATTGCCAAAGCACATAGATTCTGTGGAATGATACACAGACAATGAACTGCTGTGTAATGGTCTCACCTCCTCCAGTCATTCATTTCCTGGGTGGCCCCTCTCTTCTCTTCTGAGCAATATACTAATGTTGAAATATTTATTGATCATTAAGGGGCTATTTTCTATTTAAGGGGAGAGATGAAAGGATGATGTTTCACCCATAGGAAAGGCAATTATGGGGTTCTCCAAGCATATCAGTTCTCTGATAGATCTTGCTCAGTAAAGGAAAATGAAGATACATGGTCAGATCATGGGTAGTCACGTTGTCATTGCTACTCCATCAGCAGCTGTTTAAAAACTGTTTTTTAGCTTCTTCTCCAAGCTTATACCATGCCCAAGATTGTCTGTTTCTTTTGCAATTGTTTTTTAATACCTATTAGTCTATGTTCACAGCTCTTTGCAGAAGTATATGACACTGGCTTTAAAGTTTGCCTTCTCGGGTGATTATTCATTCAAAAATGGTCTACTAACACATGGTTAGAAGCAGAGACAGGAGAGTAAAGCATTTCTCCTGATGACTTTCTTCTTTGCAAGCACCATTTGTGCGTAAAACTGGTTCCCATCCCAAAGCTCCATTCTGTTGTAGCCAACTACGGATTTACTGAAGACTGAAAGTGACCAAAGGAGTTGGGAAGAGATCATCAACAGTGCTCAATGAAGCACATGTGTCACAAAATGCCAACTTTCATATGTGGTCCCCCACTTACTCTGTGCTGATTCAGGATAAGTTCACTGCAGATCACTGCATATTAACTTTGAAATAATGGAATATCAAAACGACTGTGTGTTGGTAATCTGATTTGCCTTTTTGCAGCATCATTGGAGGAGAGGCATGGGAGTAATTTTGTCTTACTACCATTATTATTCAAGGTTATTGCTTGCCATCACATTGACTTTCAAATACACATTGCATACCCCAGTTAGGTGACTGTTTAAGTTTTGTTCAGGAAGTTGCTTATTAATATAAAATACAACTTTGTACACATTAAAGGCTTCCTTATGGATTTAGACCATTTCCCAGCCCTTCAGGGGAAGAACATTCTACTTCTTACTCCAGCTACAGGAGGCATAACACTTGCAGGCTCTCATCCTGCTTGGGCACTTCAACCACCCCAACATCTGCTGGAAAAGTAGCACAGTGAGCTGTAGGCAATCCAGGAGACTTCTGGAGTGCACTGAGGATAACTTCCTCAGCCACGTAATAGCCCTACCTGGGGGAGATGCGATTCTGGACCTAATGGTCACCAATGCAAATGACCTAATCAAAGGTAACAAGATAGGAGGCAGCCTGGGCTGCAGTGATCACGCACTTGCAGAATTCACAGTCCTGAGGGATATGGGTCAGGCAAAGTGTGAAGTCAGGCCCCTGAATTTTAGGAAAGCCAACTTCCAGCTCCTCAAGGAGTCAATCAACAGAATCCATTGGGAAACTGCCCTCAGGGACAAGGGAGCAGAACAGAGCTTGCAGATCTTTAAGGATGCTTCCAGAGAGCACAAGAGCTCTCGATCCCCAGGTGTAAGAATTCAGGTAAGGATGGCAAGAGGCTGGCATGGCTGAGCCAACAACTGCCGGTCAAGCTAAAGGGCAAGAACGAAATGCACAGGCAGTGGAAGCAGGGACAGGTATTCTGGGAAGAGTTCGGGACACTGCCCTGTTATGTAGAGGTTGGGTCAGAAAGGCCAAGGTGCAGCTGAAGCTCAGCTTGGCAAGGAATGTGAAGAATAATCATGGCTTCTACAGGTGTGTCAACCAGAAAAGGAAGGTCAAAGAAAGCATAACCTCCCTTATGAGCAAAACTAGTAACAATGAGTGAGGAGAAGGCTGAGGTACTCAACAACTGTTTTGCCACAGTCTTCACTGGCAGACTCTCTTCCCACGCCTCTCAACCAGATGAATGGCAAGACAGCGACAGAGCAAAGTCCCTATCTCTGTAAGAAAAGATCATGTTCGTAATCACTTGAGGAACCTGAACATGCATAAATCTATGGGACCTGATGAGATGCATCCCAGAGTCCTCAGGGAACTGGCTGATGTTGCCAAGCCACTCTCCATGATATTTGAGAAGTCATGGCAGTCAGGTGAAGTCCCTGGTGACTGGAAACAGGGAATCATCGCACCCATTTTTAAAAAGGGTAGAAAGGAGTATCCTGGGAGCTACCAACCTGTCAGATTCGCCTCTGAGTCTGGGAAGGTCATGGAACAGATCCTCCTAGAAGCTGTGCTAAGGGACATGAAGGACAGGGAGGTGATCTGAGACAGACAGCATGGCTTCACCAAGGGTAAGTCCTGACTGACCAAGCTGGTGGCCTTCTATGATGGAGTGACCACATCAGTGGACAAAGGAAGGGCTATGGATGCCATCTATCTGGATTTCTGTAAAGCCTTTGACACTGTCCCTCACAACATCCTTCCCTCTAAATCAGAGAGATATGGATTTGATTCAGACTAGACACAAGGAAGAATTTTTCACAACAAGGGTGGTAAAACACTGGAAGAGGTTGCCTAGAGACATGGTAGATGCCCCATCCCTGGAAACACTCAGGGCTAGGCTGGACAGGGCTCTAAGCAATCTGGTCTAGTAGAAGATTTTCCCTACTCATTTGCAGGGGAGTTGGACTAGATGACCTTTAGGAGGTTCCTTCCAAGCCAAATTATTCTATGCTTCTATGATTCTTTGTGGGTTAGGAAGATGTTCTGGGTTTTTCTTAAGCACTGCTTACTTTCTCAGCAAATTAGATGGTCCGTGTGCCTGAGACACGACTGAAGTATCAAAGAGAAATTTGTTAGTCAGTGGTGTGAGATGCAACCTCCACTTGTTCAAAAAGTTCTTGTAGGGAAAGAAGCACAAAAGTCCTCCAATGCTAAAAGGCAGAGGTTAATTTTGTGTGTTTAGTTCAATCCTATTTTTTTCCTGTGCTTGGTTTTCAGGAATAAATACATTTCATCATGAGCAGGGAAAGGCAGCCTCAAAGAACTTCCTTGTTTGGAATTCAGGGTTTTCGGTAGAAGGAAGGACTGCTTTCTGGTGGCCCTGGTTACAGAGGAAAATCCCTGATCAGAGAGGAGGACTAGGATCCAGACTGTATTTGAATTTGATATACTTGAGTGTAGTAGACAGGTCTCATAGTTTCACTGTTTACACAATCTTCTTTAATAAGGGCTCACAGAAGTAAGCTGTGAAAAACTCAGTTTAATCCTTCCTTGCTTTTATGGCTGTTTTTCAAAACATCACTAGTTTTGTTTTTTTTTTTCCCTTATTCACTTGGAAAATAACATAGCGTTCGAGTCATAGAAAGCAAAGTACTATTTGCTTAATAAGAAGCTGTTTCTATTGGATTTTTTGATGGAAAGACAGCTTTCAAGAATTATTCACCTGGGCTTGGGTTTAAATTTCCTTTTTCAAAGGTACACTCTGAAAGAAAACATCCAACCAGTAGTCCATTAAAATCTCAAAAGTTTTATTCATAGCTTGTCATATATGTTACGAAGGCTATTGCTATTCTTTTTCCTCTACTTTCTGCTTCATACATGTTTTATCAGGCTCACTTCTATGAGTCATTGCATTTAATAATCACATTCACATTACATGCTTTTCCAACAATTGCTTTTCTGCCCTCTATCCATATTCCTCCAGTCCATTTTTCTTATGTTAAAAGGACTCTTGCAAGAATTTAATTTTGAGTTAAATCTCTTTCCCCACCCCCTTAGGCTGAATTAAATAAATCCTACTAAAAGTAATAAACCACTCCTAGCTGTGGCCTGGTGATATCAGTTGTCAGACTGTCAGAGTGAATGTGAAGACCGAACACATTGTCACTGCTGCTGGGGGAAAAAGAATCCAAAAGATCATGAAACAGTCAACCTCAGAAATACCATGTCTCAGACCTGAAAGGGGAGGAGCTGATACAGAAAAAGTAGTCTTCCTAACAAAATATTTATTTGCACTAGCCTAATATAAATTTTTGTGGTCAGGGTCAGTATTTGAGTACATGTACACAAAGTGAGAGTGGTGGTTCTGATGCAAACACATACTGGACATGGTGAGGGACATGATACATTCCCCTAGACAAAACTCCAAAACAAATAGAGGGAAACCTGAAGAATTGCCTCTTACAAGCTCTCTGGGATACTGCAAGTGAGCACTGTAACATGGCAGAATTTATGGGTGTGACTAATACAAGGTGACAGCTCAGTTCAGATCCCTCTGCCTGTCTTTACTGAGACCATTTTAATGAAATGTTTGTTTACTCTTCAAAAGCTGAACTCAGCTTGCAGAGAATGCCTATTTTGTGTTTGTCTGAGTCTGGTTTGGAAGAGCTAGATATTATAAGTGACTAACAAACCATAGCGTTGGTGAGTCTTATGGGAACGACAACAGCTCAGAAAATAACAGCCACCCCTTCACTACAGGCAGCAGATTCTTGCCTTTAGGATAGCCATAGCTATAGGAATTCCCAGGGGAATGAACACAGGAAAGGATCAAGAAAGATACTTTAACAGGGGTTATTTGAGCACATTGGCGAATGGGCTATTTTCAGCAATTACTATAGCAAATAGACACGATGCTGCCACCATTCCCTAAGAAAAATATAGCTGTGCAAAATGCTTTTAGCAAGTAATGGTAGATGACTATTTAAAAAAAAAAAAAAAAAAAAAGAAAAAAGAGAGAGATTTTAAGAACATAGCAATAATAATATTTTGTTCCAAGACAAACCAGGTGCAAAATATAAGTGAAGACGTGCTGAGCCCTGCCTATAAACCCACAGGATCATAAGTAAAGGGTGCCAGCTAAGACTAAGATTTAAAAGAAGAGGGCAAAGAAAAAAAAAGTAGGCTTTAAAAGCACATCTTTTTCTCAAAAGACTGAAAAGTTGTTAGTCAGCATGGCATCTGAATTTTTTGTGTGCTTTTTAATGGGAGAACAGAAAGATATAGAAAATCTCACCGCATGGGGTACAACTGAATGTCCCATGGCTTGCCAGGACATTGCCAGCATCACAAGCCTTTGCAGGGAGGACTGTTGGGGACATGGTTCGGTTGGAATCTCTTCCCTGTCACCACATGTGGGGTTTGTGATTTCTCCCTTGCAGTTTATGTTTGCATTCCAGTGCAAACTAGACTTCTGAATACTTTCCCTTTAAAATGCTACAACTTCAATGAACATAGTTACAAGAGAATGTCATATCCTGCTACATTTTCAGCATCCCAAAAGCTAACACTAATGAGCACAGATCAAGTTCTGCTACTCGCATTAGGAAATAGACCAATCATTTAAATATCATCTTGGGCTCCAGCCTTAATAAAAATGGATGCCAAGACACTGCGATTTTCATTTAATCATTGATGAGTACTCGTATAACATTTATGACAGTTAGTATTGGTCAAGGTAACTACAGATAAATATGTATCTTATTGGATTGCTAAGATACAGCAATCTAAAGAGAGTAGTACACAGAATTTACGATGAGTGTTACAGACTTCATATTAAGCATTCTGCATGAGAGTTACACGTTTTATTGTTCACAGTCCCTAATTATTAATTTTATCACTATCATTATGTAAGTTGCCATGAACTACAAAATAGAGGAAGTTCATTTTGTAAATATCTTCTAGTTAAAAAGATTATTAGCCTGCTAGACAGCAACATGACTTTTTAAAAGAATGTCTTGTGAGATGGCCTCCAATATTGCCATTTACTTCAACAGAGCTAAAATTTAATACTTTGTGCTCTGGCCTATGCTTTTTCTCTTTTTTTTTGTTCCCCTCTGAAAAACACCTTTTTAAAATTGCTTTTATGCTGTCACTTTTAGGGGATCTTCTTTGCAAGGCTTCTTCTGTTGAAATACATCAAATATACAAGTAGAATTCTATAGATTATGCACAAAAGTAACTTTCTAAAGAAAAATTCTATGTGCTCTTTGGCCTACCTATCATAGGAGCATATAGACAGATAGTCACACTTTAGATTTTCTCATAAATCAGATGAAAAAGGTTGACATGTGCTTGTGTTTTTTGTTTTCTGTTGTGTTTTTTTGTTTTTGTTTTTGTTTTTGTTTTTTGTTTTTGGTTGGTCATTGTGGGATTTTGTTTGTTCGTTTTCTTATTTCAGACCTCTTGCTTGTTTGTGTTTCTGAACAAAGATTTTGTGGAAAGTGAAGTATTTATAGTTAGGGTATTTTCCTCCTATCCCTTGGATGGTGTTTTAAAGTGGTTTATTAGCTACAGTTACATCTTCACCACATTCTAGCACAAAAAAATGCACATACACTTGGATGGCAAAACTTTTTGTGTTTCACTATGAAAGTTAATGGCAGTTTTCAGATAGTGAAATTCTCTGTCAGAAAAAGATAATGGCAGAATTTGTTTGAAAGTAAATGAGTTTTGATTTTCTGTTTCACTGTTTTCTCACTCAATGGTATCCTAATATGTTTTCATTAATATTTAAAATAGAAGAGTGATTTTGAGCCCAAAAGTTCTTAACTGACAGTGAACTGAAAGAAAATTATATTTCATTTTCACTTTTTTTTTTATTTTTTGCAATTTCACTAGTGCTTTCTCATCACAGAAGTGTGTACTACAGTTTGCAATTACAGCATGCAGCATAGACGCTGGGCAGCATTAGTTCTGTTTCCAGGCAAATATGCAGTCCTGCACTGTATCTCAACATTAAGTTAAATATTTTATATTTAAAAAGCACAATTGACTGCCTATGGCTGCTGAATTTCAACATTACTAGGTAAGGTTATTTAAGTTCCATCCTGTAACTGAAAAATAGCACCTCACTGTTGCAGTAGCCTCTAGGCTTATATTTTTACTATTTCAGATAACTATTTAAAAATAAAATAGTCTGGCTTGTCAGTTCAATGGGGAAGATGACATGCTCATGGAAAGAACACTAGTAACTCAATCAGCAGATATCTGCCAGTCATCTTCTTTTGGATCTTTTGGAATGTTTTAACCACAGCAGTTCTTTTGAGATGAATGTAAATTTGACCCCCCTCCAAGCTTTTCTTATTCAATGAAAAAGTTTGTTACAGTTTAAAAATTCTGTGTGACAGAGAAAAAATTATCAGTTTGTTCACATTCCACTCCATTCAGTGGTAACATCTTCTGCTGAGATTTTTTAAATAGTCTGGATATATACAATTTTATTTACTTGTTCTTAAATTAGTTGTGAAGGCACTTGCAGACTTCATCTTCTTTTGCCCAGTTAAAATAAGCATGTGATGAAAGTGCCGCCTTTATCAACCACCATGACACTATTCAGCAAGAATGTGCTAAAAAGAAAAAATTAGCTTAATCGGCAGAATGTTTTTCCCACCATATCCTGTACTAAGTTCCTGCCCAAAGGTGGTTTTTGAAACACCTCTAGAAATCACCTTTGTCCCCACGAAAGCGAGGAAATAAATTTCAAAACAAATTTCATAATTTCAAAATACTTCTTCTAGAGAACCATCACCTATCACATAAAGAAAGTAAATGCCCCCACTGTCAACAGCACAGCAAGAAGGGAAAAAGGTGAAGTAGGAGGTGGCTTGGCCTGTACTATGCCTTGTGCACAAGAGCCGACTTTAATTTTGTACCTTAAAACTATCCTGCAGTGTCCTTCTTTTGTTCATATAGCAGTGGTAGGTGTGGGTTTTGAAAGTTTTGATCTTGGAGAAGAAAAGCGGACTGATTCAGAGCAGGTGTAAGCTAGAGGCAATTCAGAGATTGTCTATGTAATGAATACCACAAATTCCCTGAATAGACCATTGTGTCAGCCTGAGATCATGATATGTTGCTGAGTTTCGGAAGCATTCTTGATTGTCAGTGGGTGATTAAACTACACAATCTTAATGCTGAATATCATCATATACCACTGAAATTTACTTTTGCAAGACTACCCTGCAAAATTCCAACCTGGTAGGGTTGGTATTTAACAGAATAGATATGATAGGAAATGTTTGTCGCATATGTACTTTTGGGTTAATTTCTCAGACTTCACAGGAATGATTCTGCGTTTAGATCCATGTAACTGACAACTGAACATATCCTTAAATCCCTGTGATGTTTGAGGTTGTGGTAAGTAAATGCTCCAGGCACATGATTAACAACATATTCATCAATCACCTGAATACTATTTTGCAAACCTTGATGGCAAAAATGGCAGGGCATGCACTTACCTTATTGTAAAGGGACCAGCTTTCTGATGTGGATTAAACTAGTGAATAGACTGGTATCTCCAAAGTCAGGAATGAAAATCAGAAATGTCAAATCAGAATCTACCCTAGAGGTGCTTTGCTGACATCTTTACCTGTGTGACAGCCAGATCTAGGAATTCACCATATTTTTAAAACCTGACTTCTGTATGTATCAGCTATGAAGAATAGTACCTGATAGTTAAAAACTTAACTCCAGCACAGAAAAAAATTATTCTGAATACACAGATATCAGAAGGAATTTAATAGAATATAAACCAGTGACCCATTTTGAGACTATGATTCCACCAAATTTGAGGGCAGATTTCTACAACTGTTCCCTTTGAATGAAGAGCTGCTTTAAAATATTACCTTGATGGTTTTTAATAAACCTCTGGTTAGACTTGTGAAGCTAATTGTCTTGCTTACTTAAGTAAGGGTGCTGCTAAGATCACTGGCACAAATTCTGTACTGGCTTGCATTAGTGCCAATCTGCAGGATTCTGCTGGAATACATTGCCATAAGCATAGTTACTGAGTACAGAATCAGGCCAAATGGAATTGTGTTATTCTGAAATCTATTTGATCCTCTTTTTTTTCAGAAGATAAATTCCAAATCCAGGCTACAATTTTTCAGAAGTTTGGTAGAATTATGTCTGGTTTTGCCTGATTCTTACTGGAGGCTTCTGTATTCCACACACATTATGCCAGATTTATTGCCTGTGTATTGTCACTGACTAGACTGAAATACAACAGGAAGGAAATGTAGTCCATTATGATTTTATATGCAAAAGCTTAATTAAATTAAAGTATTGGCAAAGTCAGTTCTCACACAGACCTGAATAACTGTGAAGTAACTCCAGTGACTTTGATGATGATACTTTAAATGCACACCAGAAAGAAAACAGCTTCTATTGCCATGTTTTTTGTATCATACAGTACTCCTATAACACCAGGTATTATCTGAGAAACTATCTGATATGCTGTGTGCAACAAGACTGCTTTTGAGCAATCCATGCTGTATTGTATTGCACAAGAATTCTGCTGTGTTTTCAGCACATTAAAGTAAATTACATTTAAATTGAAAAAACACCATACTAACAAAAGAGTTACTGTCAGAAAAAAAAAAAAAACACAAAACAAAACAAAAAAATGAGGAGAAGAGAAGCCAAAATGAAAAAGATGTGCAAAGTTAAGAGAAAAGAGAACACAGCTATATAAATGAGCCATACTTAAGTAAAAGGTTATAATATGTATCTTTCATTCTAAACAATGCCTTTTTCTGCACTTTTTTAGGTGAATGGGCTGGAAATATCACACCTAAGTCAATTAAGAGTAAGATGCCCCTTTACTTTGTTCAACCTGAATCAAAGCTCCTAAGCAAGTATAAATGTATTGTATAGTGAATCCAGAGGTCAGTGAGGAAGGCATAAAGTCTTTTCATCAGAGAAAAATGATGATTTAAAGCTTAAGCTCTTTCAAAGGCTCTTGGGGGAAAAAAAACCCACAACAATCTGCTAAAGGTAGAACAGAAAGAAAACCCAAACAGCCTCTCTCTCATTATTCATCACAATTAAATAATCTGAGAGATACACAGTCTTCACTGGCTATGGCATATTCTCTATTTTGTTTTGGATTTGGAAGAGCTAGTTAGTCAGAGCCTTTTATTTTTCAGTTTCAAAAGCATATAGACTCTCATTGACCATATGAATCCATGATTAAATAAGACCAAAAAGCTGATTTAAACCCACACTTAAAGATAGCATTGGTTATTTAGGCTAATGCCAGGATATTCAGCCTTATAACTGAATTTCCTTGGTCTAGAACCATACAAGCCACTTCTTAATCTAACTTCCACATGCTGTGACTGAAACTGTTTGGATTTTATGGCAAAGCAAGATTTAAAATTAAAATATTGAACCCTAAAGTGCAAATGGGAGACTGTTTGGGGAACAGAACTGGAGCTTGCCAGTCTCCCTATTTTACCTGGTTATTACTAAAGACCAGATGGTGGGTTAGATCAATACAGCTTTTCTTACTTTCTACTGTTGCACAAATAACATTGACCTTCAATATCACAGAGATGCTGCTCCTGCATCTATATCACCTTCCAGAAGTGTCAGATATTCACAGATCGTGGAGACCTTCCATAACCATAACTTCTCCTGTAGTGTTCTGAGCATGTGCTCCTCAAAAAAACTTTTAATAATGGAGGGAAAAAGCCATCCATCACTGCACCTTCTCCTGCTAGTAGGAATGCACTAATAATCTGCAGCTGGGCTAGATGGAGTTGGGGGAAAAAGAATAAATCCAACGGAGTGCTTTGGACTTCTGCCTGTCCACTGATCTCTGCAGCAGCCAGTGGAAAGGAAGGGGCGGAGTTCGGGTATTTGGCCACTGCTAACATCTGACAGGTTCATGTCAACTCAAATTCAAAACTGGCTTTTCCAAATTAGTTTATCTTTTGGGTTTTCCTATCACAACCTCTCTTTTATGAAATCATTCTCCTTGAAAAATACTACATTTGAAATTTGGAGGGTATTATTTCAAATAGTGTGTTTTCAAGATGGCATTTCTTCCTTTTCTATGATGTCTACTCTGGATGCACGAATGGTCCTCCCTCCATAGCCCTGGAGATTTCCAAACAGTCAGGCCTCGGGGTGTAACTTGCTCAAGCATCTTATTTTCCATTAAGGTCTTTCTAAAGCTATTAAGTGAAATAGTTTAGGTTCTTTCTTCTCTTTGTAGTTGTTGCAGTTCTCGAATCCTCTGCTTCTAGATTGTTACTAGGACTGTCCTACCCACTTTTCAGAGACCTGATCTCCTTGATGTGTGTCTAGTAAAATAAGCGACAATCTTATAGTTAAAATATAAGACAAATATTATATTATGAAGGAGATCATAATTGCATTATGTCAGTGAGGTCAAACTGTGCATCTTCAAAACAAAATCAAGTATTTTTACTTCCCAGGTTTTTCATATTTAGCATATTCAAATAGATTCTCTGCACTGGTTTATCTTTAAAAGTCAAATTTTGAATGTGTTATGTACAAAACCCAGATGATAAATGGCTCTGAGAGATAATGTCTCCTTTCTGTTGTTTTCTAGCTTCAAATGTGAAGGGAAAGAACTTTGCTCTTGCATGTGCTTATATTTTCTTTGAATTCAAATGGGAACGGCTAATTCCTAAAAAAGAATATCCAGCTCCTATTCTGTGGGGAAGAAGGTTTTTTTTAAATCCACTTTACAACTCTGGAAAAGGGCTATCAGTCCCTGAAAGAATATTTACAGAAGTAATTAATAAAATTTTGGGCATTTTATCTTAAAATAACAAACCACAGACACTTCAATGCTTGAAATAAACTGAATTTTCCTCCAGTTGCTACACAGCATACCACAAATGGAGATACTTTATTTATTTAATGTAGTTGTCAATTAGCCTGAAACTGTGTATTAGATGCACAGGTGCTATCTATTAGCCTTAGTGTAAAGAGCATGGGCCAGCTACTCACATGTTGTCTGTTGCTTTTGATTTAGCCAGCCTACTTACACCAACAGGTTGGTCCATTAGAACTGTGTTAGATAGAAAAGTTTCTTTAAATAATTCCTGGTACTGAAAGTCCAAAATATCTTCCTGGAAACTTTTCAGTCTTAATTTCATGTGTATATATGAATATATATGTGTGTGTCTACGAACTGGTCTTTACAGAGCAATGCAATGACTTTATTTTAATAATTTATTCATTTAACAGTTGTCTGTGCCATTTTAGGTTTTCAAACTACAAATTATTTTTTTACTGTAATTGTGACGTTATTTTATCCATTAGAGAGAATATCTTCATTACAGAGTTCTGATTTTGAGTCATTTCCTCTCAGATAAACCTTTATAAATAATGGACTTTTTGGCTTAGAGCCTAACCTTTTTTTTTTCTTTTTTTTTTTTCATTTTGGTAATTAAATATTTTTTTAAGCTGAATCTCAATTATCCCCATGTGCATAAAACAAAGGGTGTTACATAAGGAAAGGGAAGATATGTCCACTGCCAATATTGCCAACTAGCTCCCTAAAGGTAAACTCTGTAGTCCCAACAAAAAAATGTGTCCAGGACATAAATTTTACTCCTCTCATGGCAAAGACTTGAGGCTAATTCACTATAACTGCAACAACAGATGGTTATTTCTCTAAAATTTTACTTTGTGTAAAAAGTTTATGTTTTTTGTTGGGCTAGAGGGAAAGAGAACAAATAAAAATCTTCAGTAAGAGAACCCAATATTCAGTATCTTCTCCAATAAACACCTATCAGCTGAAATGAGGAAGATGTTGTGTAATGTATAGATGGCTCCACAGCATGTAAGTTTTCTCCAGAGAATATACATTTTAAATCCTTCTGTAAAATGAGGCAGTAAGGAGTTGCAGCCCAGGTCTCCCACTCAGATGTGTATCTTCAACAGCAAGATACTTAAAGACCACACAGCTGTTCACTCACCCGCTCCAGACCGAGAGGGATGGGGGAAGGAATCAGAAGGGCACAAGTGAGAAAACTTGTCAACCAAGTTACTTTTCAATAAGTGAAGGAAAAAAAAAGAAAAAAAAAAATCCCAAATGATGCTGAACTAATCACTTGCCACCAGCAGATCAATGCAAAATAAAAGCTGTTTTGGAAAATCTCTTACCCTTCTCCAGTATTTATTGCTGAGCACGATGTTACATGATATGGGATATCTGTCTGGTTAATTCAGGTCAGCTGTCTTGGCTGTGTTCCCTCCCAGCCTCTTGCCCACCCCCACCCTACTTGTTATGGGGTCAGAGCAAGAAATAGAGGAGGTCTTGATGCTCTGCAAGCACTGTTTAGCAACAACTAAAACATCAGTGAGTTATCAACACAGTTTTTGTCACAAAAGCCACAGCACCATATGGGCTGCTATGAAGAAAATTAACTCCATCCTAGTACAATCTCTACATTATTCCATACCATTTGCACCATGCTCAGGTGCTACATTATTTAATATATATACATGAGTCACCACCACCCCATTCTCTACCCTTTGACACATACACAGATATCATTGCCTCTATTATGGACCACCTCCCTTCAAATAGTCATCTGAATGTCCATTCAGTTAATTTAGTCCATGAGTTGGGTTTGACCTGTTGTGATAGTCATTCAGACAGGAGAGATGGTGTTCTGTGTTGAACTGTTGGATCATTGCTGCATTTGCCTGCAGCAGTTCCTTACAAGGTTCTTCCTCCATTATTTTGCATGACTCCTTCTTTGCTAATTTTGACATACAGCTATGGCATCATCCAGCAATGGCAACATACAACTTAAATCACGGGTTGTTTTTACTCAAGGTAAAATTCTGTTAAGATGCACATTGCATTTCCCCATCCTTTTACATTATCCACCAAGTGCAGCCAGATCCTTTAGCAAAACCAGTCCCATTAATGTGTTTACCTTTTCCCAAGGAAGGAGTAACCCATGCTGTCTTTCTCAGAGAGTCACTTATATGCAATATAAGGAGTTTATGTCTTTCCACAGTACCTAGAGATTTCATTTGGGCAGGACGAGGTTGGTTAGCAGACCCTCTAGTGTTAATCAGTCAGATGGCTTCTACTGGATTTGTATCTCAATGCCTGAAGATCCCAGCGCCCATCACTCTGAGTAAGTATAGTTTTTAAATGTTCAGTTAAAGCCTGATGAGTGATAGGAATGTGATAGGCCCAGGTGTCTGTGAGTCCCTTATTCTGATTTTAATCTTTCTGGAGTGCTTTGTTGCCACAAGGCTTGTTTTTCAAGGCCCAGGATGGTGTTTCAGGCAATGGTATGGGTCAGAAAGTATTTTTCCACCCATCTGGTAATCACTTCCACTGTTGTAGGCAAGTGGCATTTGCCTTGGCATGTTCACAACAGTGTGATATAATCAATCTGCTAGGCCTCCCCAAATTAGTATCTCAGCTATCATCTTCTATGCCACAAATCCAAGCTTTGCCTGCTTGGCTTTCTTGACTACAGTGTGTTTTCCATTCACAGGATAACCTGTGCAGTGGTTTTAACTGGTCATATCCACCCCTCACTCATAATGTTGCATTCCTTCCTAGGTGGCCTGATGTGTCATGGATCAGCTGAGCAAGGAATAAAACATTGGTGTGTTATCAAAATTGTTATGATCACCAGTCTAAAACACTGCACTATACAGGCTGCTTAATTATGAGGGTAATTAACTCCATCCCAACCAAACCCAGTACAACAATTAAAAATTAAGATGAGCTATAGTATATTTCTTGTGCCTGGCTACTCAGTTGAAGCTAAAACCACCAAAAGACAAACAGTAAAAACTTTTCCATGGGTAGTCAATTTAGGGACAATATTAAAATTATAGGCCAAGTTAACCTGGCTGTAAGAAGATTACAGTAGCAGTAGATTTGTTACTCTTTATCTTCTTGACATTTTTTTCCTTTACTATGGTCTCAAATTTTCTGTGGTGTTTTTTAAGCCACTGTAGATTAGTCTGACCTTATTTATTAGAGCTCCTGAAGAAATAAATATGCCTTGTAAGAGTTCTATGTAATTTTTGCCCCTCTAAGTTATTCCTGACCTGGTAGGTCTGCTGCAGTATGACTGGTCTGAACGGAACATCTCAGGATGACATTCCCATGGAGAGAGGGAGGGTGTGAGCAGGGAGGAGGGATACCAGAAGGTAAAGATGGGAAGGAAAAGCCACGTAAGAGTGAGAACCTTCAGGCACTGCCATCATGAGAGCAGAACTATATTTTGAGAGGCAGTAGAGGCCCTTCTCTAGCAAGAGGACATTTATCCTCAGAATTTAGCTATCATTTTGTAGTCAGGACCCTTTGGTAGAGAAAAAAAGGACTAACTCTGAAGAAGGAGGGAAAAACTGAGCTATGGAAAGAGCATTTACCAAATGAAACAGAAGTATTAACAACTGTGTAAATTACATGGCTAAGCATTCTTGACCTCAGGTGATACGATCGCATATATTGCCCCCTGACTGCTCATCCTCTCTGGCATCTTGACGCCCAGAAAACCCTGTAGCTTTAAACCTCACTGCCTCTTCCTTAGCCAGCCAAGTGAATACTGCATTATTATACAACAGGAATTCAGCATGGAATTACAATGACCATGTGTGCACTTGACCACTTTTAGCAGGGGACATAGCCTCTGGGTAACTGAAATGGCATGCCACAGGTTTCAGTTCTCTATTCCTTACCCTCTGCAACCCCAGCTTGTTAACCACAGCACGTGAGTTGTACTGCAGACCTACTTGATGTACTGCCCTGAAATGTAAAGACAGAAGGCAGAAAACAACCACCTCTGAGAAACTGAATTCAGATCCAAGTACATCCTGAAGGCAAGACAAACATAGCCTCCAGATAGATTAAAAACAAAAAAAAAAACAAGAAAGAAAGAAAGAAAGAGACATTTATGTGTAAATTTTGCAACAGGAGCAGCACTTATCTCGCTTTCTGTCTATCATACCAAGTAAGTACTGGTTTATCTTTACTGGGAACCTTGTACATACACTGTGTATGTTTTTTGTTTGTTTGTGTTTTTTTTTGTTTTATTTTTATTTCAAGCATCTTCTGGTTAGTTTTCAAAAGTGGCTAAAAAGAATGAAACTAAGACAGCATTGTATTTCACATAATTTTCAATTTGGTTCAGGTTTCCACGTGCTGATGGAGCTGCCAGGTACAAATAAAGCCTTTAGAATGGCAAACTGTGTTCAAACAAAGATTAAGAATTAGATTTTGGGAGATATTATTTGGAAAATAATGTTAAAGGAAAAATGGAATTATGTTTATCCTGTAACTTGGTACTGAGAGCATTTAACTTAAAATGACTTGTAAATAGGAATTCTAGGATTAATGGGTTTAAGTCATGGATATGAGATCTTAATTCATGGAATCGTAGAATCATAGAATGTGCTGAGTTGGAAGGGATCCACAGGGATCATCAACTCAAATGCCTGTCTCTGCATATGACAACCCTGAAATTCCCAACGCATGTCTGATGGCATTGTCCAGTCTCTTCTTGAACACTGTCAAGCTTGGGGCTGTGACACCTCCCTGGGGAGCCTGTTCCAGTGCTCCACCACCTGCTGGGTGAAGAACCTTTCCCTAATGTCCAACCTAAACCTCCCCTAGCACATCTTTCTGCCATTCCCTCAGGTTCTGTCATTGGTCACTAGAGAGAAGAGTTTAGTACCTGCCCTTCCTTATCCCCTTGTGAGGAAGCTGTAGACACAATGAGGTCTCCCCTCAGCCTCCTCCTGGCTGAACAAGTGACTTCAGCAGCTCCCCATATGACTTTCTCTCCAAACCCTTCACCAACTTCATGGCATTTTCTGGACACTCTCCAGTAGCTTTATATCCTTTTTATCCTGTGTTGCCCAGAACTGCACACAGTGCTCCAGGTGAGGCCACACCAGTGCAGAGCAAAGAGGGACAATCATCTCCCTCACCTGGCTGGCAATGATGTGCTTGATGCACCCAGGACACAGGTGGCCCTCTTGGCTGCCAGGGCACTGTTGGCTCATGTTCAACTTGCCGTCAACCAGAAGCCCTGGATCCTTCTCCATGGAGCTGCTTTCCAGCATCTCATCCCCCAGTCTGTATATACAGCCAGGGTTGCCGTGTCCCAGGTGCAAAATCTGGCACTTGTCCTTGTTAAACTTCATTGGCTCATTGCCCAGTTCTCCAATTTGTCCAGATCTCTCTGCAGGGCCTCTCTGCCCTCAAGAGTATTGACAGTTCCTCCCAAATTTGTGTAATCAGTGAACTTACTTAGTATTCCCTCAACTCCTGAGTCTAACTCATTTATGAAGACACTGAAGACTGCTGGCCCTAAGATGGATCCCCATGGAACCCTGCTAGTGACTGGTTGCCAGCCTGACATTACCCCATTTACTAGAACCCTTTGAGTCCAGCCCATCAGCCAGTTGCTCACCTGCTGCATCGTGCGTTTATCCAGCTGTGTGCTGGACATCTTGTCCAGGAGGATACTGTGAGAGACAGTATGAAAGGCTTTACTGAAATCCAAAAAGATCACATCGACAGACTTCCCTTGGCCAACTATGTGCGTAACCTTGTCACAGAAAGAAATTCAGTCGGTCAAGCAGGATTTTCCCCTCAGGAACCTGTGCTGGCTAGAACCAATGACTGTGTTGTCTTTCAGTATTTTATAATAACTCCAAGAACGATCTTCTCCATAATTTTGCTAGGAACAGAAGTGAGGCTGGCAGGCCTGTAGTTGCCAGGGTCATCCCTGTTGCCCTTCTTATAGATTAGGACAACGTTTACCAGATTCCAGTTATCCAGGACCTCTCCAGAGTCCCAGGAGTGTTGAAAAATCAGAGAAAGAGGTCTCACTATGACATCAGGCAGCTCTTCAAGCACCCTTGGAAGAATCCCATCAGGCCCCATCAACTTGTAGGGATATAGCTGGAGTTGCAAATCCCACCCAACTTCCTGATTGATTGGGAGTTTATTGTTCTTGTAGCCATGGTTTTCTAGCCCAGGGTTATGGGGGCCCCGAGTCCATCTTTGGTGTTGAAGATCAAGTTGAAAAAAGCATTAAATGTCTCTACTTTGTCTATGTCCCTGTTTATAAGGTGACCATGCTTGTCAAGTAACAGGCCGATGTTATTTGTGGTTTGCCTTTTGCTATCAACATATATTGAAAAGCCTTTTTAATTGTCCCTCACAGTACTGGCCAGCTTCAATTCTAACTGAGCTTTGGATGCATGCATTTCCTCCTTGCAGTGGCGAGCAGCATCCCTGTAGTGCTCCCATGACACCCTACCTTGCTTACACTGACCATATGCTTTCTTTTTTTGCCATAGTTCAAGAAGAAGATCCCTGCTCAGCCAAGTTGGCTTTTTGCGTCTCCTGCTAGATTTCCAGCATTTTGGAATTGCCTGGTCCTGTGTTTTTGGTAGGTCATACTTAAAAAGTGACAAACACCGATGGACCCTAGCACTTGCAAAATCTTCTTCCCAGGGGACCTTACTACGTACTTCTCTGAGCAGCCTGAAATCTGCTCTCCTTATATTCAGAGCTGAGGTCTTGCTGGCAGTATTCCTCCTGTTAACACAGACTTTAAACCTGACTTCTTCATGGTCACTGTGGCCAAGGCAGCCACCAAGTGCCAGTTCACCCACAAGACCCTCTCTGTTAGTGAGCAGCAAGTCTAGGAAGGCACTTTCCATGGCCAATTCCCTTAATATCTGTACCAGGAAGTTATTGTCCAGATGCTTTTGGAATCTTTTGGACCAGTTGGTGTCTGCTGTGTGATATTCCCAGTTGACATCTGGCAAGTTGAAGTTCCCCATAAGGACAAGGCAGGTAACTTAGAGGCTTTGCTTAGTTCATTAAAGAATAACTCATCAGTGTTGTCTTCCTGGCTGGATGGCCTATAGTAGACACCCATGACAATATCCACTTTATATGTCTGACCCTTAATCCTTACCCAGAGGTTCTTGACTTTGCTATCACCAACTGCCATCTCTGTGCATTCCAGCCCCTCCACTACATACAGTGCCACCCCCACCTCTCCTGCCCTGCCTATCCCTTCTGAAGAGGCTGTAGCTGTCAATTGTGGCACACCGGTCACAGGATTTGTTTCACCAGATTTCACTAATGCCAATAATATTAAATCCCTGCCACCAGGCCAAGGCTTCTAGTTCATCTTTCTTTTTCCTCATGCTGCGTGCTTTCATGTAGAGCACTTCATTTGTGGGTAGTTGTGCCCATCACCTGTGGCACAGTTTGAAGAATCTCACTGTCATGCAGCTCCTTGAGCTTTGGTGTGCCATCCTGCTGCTCGTCACTGACTGGCCTGGTACTAGCCCCTTTCCCCCATCCCACTTCTTTTTTTTCCTGCTCCTGACTATAGGAGAGGAAGGACTACTCTGAATTCAGAGATTCATCATGTGTCTTTTATAATTGCTCATGAATTTATTTTCCTCTTTAATGAAAAAGTGTATATTTTCTTCTTAACTACTCATTCCATATTGCCATGGGGAACACATATTTAGTCTACAAAAACAGAGCAATTTCTGTTGTTTAAAAGAAAAATTGAAGTGACCTTTTTGATTTCCTTTGATAACTTCAGAAACATTATCAGCATTTCTACATTACAGGAGGAAATTGCCCAGCAAAATATGTAAAAGCACATTTTAAAAGTTCTGTGAATATCACCCAAACTGTTGCTTGGTCACTGGAGTTGACATTTACTAACAATTCTATCATGAATCATCTTATGATTTTTTCTTTTTTATATAGTCAGGATGGTAACAGTGCCCTTCTCCTATGTTCATATAATATCGAACAGATTTTGGGTGCTACAGGAAAAAATTCAGATAGAAATCATTAATAATGTGTGAATACGGGCTGATCAGAGCCGTAGCCAGAGGCACAGGAAGATGCGATGGCAGATAATTCATTTCTCTCTACCTCTTACCATTTCCCACTATAGACTTGCTAGACAAGTGAAAAAGTCAGAGAAACCCAAGAAATAATATATGGTCTAACATAAGAAGGGCTATGAAAACTTCTTACTGATCCCTGCATCTGGGTTGAAACTCTGATCTTTTCAATTCTCAATTCTCAAAATGTCTCTAAATTTGAACTTTACTCCCATAAAGAAACTAAACTTAAATTGTTAGGTCTCCATGGAAAAATATGGGTTCACACCTGTTTCATATTCTGCGAACATGTGCTTTCACTTCCTTCTGTAACTTCAAATTATTATTACTGACTATTATTATTACTAATAATGGAAACTGTGAACTGCAGTTTCTTTTGAAAAATCTAACAAACTCACAAAGTCCTAAAATTGGTAGCCACACTGCATATTCTTCCTAAACTCACTGTGGGATTTTTACCTTCCTCAACTTGAAGTCCTAGCTTCAATTTATATATGTATATATATATGTGGGTTTTTTTAAAGTTGGTTGATTATATAACAGGCAAGATTTCCCCCTGGAACCTTCTTGTTTGAGCATTATGTTTCAACAGCTATTAGCTAATGGATTGAGAAATCTATATAATTAAATGTGAAAAGCCAAATGTGAGTGAACAGTAGTCCTAAATGCAGGAAACATAGAGAATTAATTTATCTCCTATTGATACTGAAACATTATTTTGAATAACTTTCGCAAAAGGAAAAACATATTTTCCTTCTATTGTGCATGCTTTATTAAGAAGTAAATATTATTATAACAGAGATAAAGCTCTAATTGAGTTTTTGCTGCATACAGGCTAGAAGTGCTAAAAATATGAAAAAAAATCAGCTTCCAATATCAGACATCTTTTAATCAGAAAAGACTCTTTGAGTTTATTGCAGGAAGCATGAATAACTCATCATTGTTGGTGATATTTTATTCATTATTTAATAGTCCTTGGGGTCTTGCCAGCATTGAACCTACTGGAAACATCAGTTGTATTCCTGTAGGTCTGTGTATCTTGTATATCACATTGGGTCAGGAACTTCTTATGTCCTTTTCTATCTCTGTTCCATAAAATGTGTATAACATTTCCACTTGTCTGATTATAATAATTTTTTCCTTGCTTATAAAATTCTGTTTTTGAGTGCCTTAGGAAAAACAATCAAACTGTTCCATATTGACCAAATAATCAAAACAAGAGTATACTATCATATTTGTGTGTGCTTTTGTGTCCTTGTATGTGCATGCACCTGTGGGTTCATTATAATTTTGCATATATGTTATTGCTAAATTGATTCTCCCTCCGGTCTCCAGATGACTTCTGCTGTGTTTTCTTCTGTCACAGCTGACTCCGTGATAGAAGGAAACAGAGTAAAACCCTCCCACTGGATGAAAAGACTGAAGTTAATATGACACTTTTTGACATGGTCAAAACAAATAGAGTCCTTGCCAGAAAATGTCATTTGTTTAACCTTCCTGGTTAGAATACGTTGTGGTGACATAATCCATCTGCTTGGCAGTCCTGTACTGAGACTGAGCAGTTCAGTAGAATTATGGAGCTGCCCAGATATTACCATTAAGATTTTACACCCTTTTAGAGACTTTCTGGGATCTGTCTACAAAAATTAGCCAGGAACCATTCTAGAAACACGTCTCTGAGATCCATATTACTTTGTGTTCCCTTAAAATAGAATGGCATGATAAATACTCTATACAGCATGTGTAGAGAATCAGACAATATTGTCAAAAAAACCCTGCAAAACAACAAAAAACCCCAGGTTACTGACAGCACTGCACAAAACACAAAGTATGTATATGTAATATTCTGCTGATGAGGAGTTCAACTGGGTGCACTGGGCTTACATAGTGGTATAAAATTTTGCACCTAAGTCATCTTTGCAGAGCTGGTTCTGTATTCAGCCCTTTCACCAAGGATCTTAACAAAACAATATCTTCATACCACAGGGGAAATACATCAGCTGGGAACTGACTATACATAACATATGAAAGAACACATAGACGTCACATATTGATTACAAATTAATGTTCATATTTAATGCAAGTTGTGGTGGTTCACATTACTGATTGAAAAAGACATATTAAAGAAAAAACTGAAGGGCACAAATTAGAAAGTGATGACTACACATACCAAGAATATAAAGAATAATTTTTAAAATTGTTTGCTGCATCAAATAATCGTATTTCCATCTGAAGCTACATTGAAACTATGGTTTAGAAATGTTGTGGCAAATACACCAAAAATTTATTGTCAGCATAATCCACAGGCATCAGAAGAGCTGATTTATACTAGCCATCAACATGGTCCATTTTTTATCTCTAAAGTTTTCTTCCCCAACCCATCTTCAAATAGCAGACTTGGAAGATCAAAGTGAAATGCAGCTCCCCAGCTCTGTCTGATGCTAACTTAATTCCCCTAACACTATTGGTATGTGCTATAAGTCAAAACTAAAAATTGTAATCATTAATTACAGAAAGAGGTATTTAATTTCATGTAATCTACATTTATTTCATCTGGTTTTTGATCTCAATTATTTGTGTGCTCTATTTCCTACTGCAGTAACAATATGAAATTCTTCTAAGGGAAGAATGAGTCCTCCTTTACTAAAGCAAAATGAAGACAGACACTTATTTGCAGGTAAGATTCCCATGTAGCTAATTTTCATTTGATTTAATAATTTTCACTGTGGACTTGCCAGTGGATGGAATACAGAAATACAGAGGATGGGAGATAAGAAAGCTAACACAAATCTTGTCACCCCCTGGAGGACAGATCTGAAATTCAATGCTTTCCTGACAGAGGCCAGTGAACCTACACATAGTAATTGTAGCAGACATCTTGCATTTCCAGATGGAAGGAGACAAGAAGCTGACTCCACTTCTCTGTCCTAAGCCACTTCAGGACAAAATCATCCAGTTTCAGGTTTGGTTTAAGCTAACCTCTCTTGAATTACATCGACGCAGACATAGAGTTCATACAGTCAGTCTGAATGTGGCTTCGTTGTTGGCATTTCAATCTTCACCTCTATGCACTCAGAGCACAAGGACATCCACCTGGATCTTAAGTGAGGGTGTGTCAGGGCCCTGAAAGCTGCTGGGGTTGTAAGTGGGGATTTCAGAAAATCAGTCCTGCTTTTGAATCCCTTAAACTACACTGCAAAATCAGTTGCTTAATATTTAGACACAAAAAGATGCATTTCAGATCAAAATGAAGAAATATTCCTGACTACAGTGAAACCTAAGGGAATTCAAGCTCTGATGTTTACCACTCAAGGTCATAGTTACAATATTGTCACAAAGATATTTGGAATATCCCACAGCCTATATTATTTAAATCTTAATCACTATCTTTTATAATTACATGTGTTTTCTGACTGTTTTTCCTCCACTGATACTATGTTTGGGAATATTTTTGATGTATTCTCTTTCACTGCTTATACCCAGCCATAAAATAACTTAATTCTCTACAACTCTCATTCTCTGAAAAACAAAATCAGCAAATATAGCTGTTAGTCAACATTCAAAGTACTTTCCTTACCTTTTGTGAATACATTTTTGCACAAGTTCTTTTGTATGCTGAAGACTGGAAAAAGATGTTTCAAGCATCCTGAATTATACTTGCATGTAAAGTATCTGAACAACCATTCCACAGATGATTTGTTATTGAAAGGTTTATGATTTTGAAACAGAGAAAATGTAATTTTTTTGTTGAAAGATCAAATCAAGGTACTATAAACAGGCTTGCAGTTCAGCTTTTATTTAAGAGCTTTTTCAAATTCGTATCTCATTTCATGTCTGCTTTTCTACCAAAGGTTTAATTTAATTGATGACACCTGTTTGCCTAACTATCAAAAAGCCCATCTCTACACTTAACAGTACAGACTTCTCGAGAATGTGTGTCTGCTAATCTACTTCATTCAAAGACTTTTTCTTAAATATAAGTGGCCATTCAAATGAGTATTTGTTGCTGTTTTATATGAATGTTACTGTATTACTCTTACATAAAAAATATGTGTTCTTGCTCTTACCTGTTTCCTAATCTTCATTTGCAGGATTAGTTTTCATTAGCTCAGCACTTTTAAAAATCTGTATTGGATTACAGATCTCCTACCAGACAGCTTCTCATTTTAGATTGCTAGTAAAATGTGTTCTTTCTACCATTTTTTTACCTTCCCATTAACCACAAGCTATTCCACAAATCTTCACTGTGTTACTTTGCTTGGAATTTCTCACATTCTCATAAATTAATATTTTCATTATGTAGGAATGATTTAAAACAAAGATACTTGTCTAATTTCAAGGAATTTGAAGAATGTCAATCTTGAAGAAAAAACCCACAGTTAATTGGAGGAGATAATTCTAAATAAAAGGACAAGGAGGTTTTTATTTTACATCACTACAAATTTTTGGAGTTATCCATGTTGATTCCAGCTCTCTACAAGATATTCTTGTAGAGAATATCTTGGTTGTGCAAAGCACTTCAGTAGGGCACAACAGTCTTTGTGACATAACCTCCCTTTCTGGAATTATTTGGATCAAATCTCGAACTGAACTCACATCACCTTCTGCCTCCACAATACAATGTATCATAATAAATATAACTCTCACTTATATTCTGCTCTTTCAATGACAGTCTAATGAACTAGGAATTTATCACAAATTGTTCCTACAAAGGGAATATGAAGATGAAACAAGTTACATCAACAGCATATATTGATCTACCTTGAATGAAATCACACACAATTTTAATATGAATAGTGCTCAGTACTTTTCTTATTAAGAATGCACCATTCATCTCATGAAACAGCAATGATAAGTGTGCTAGGAATGAGCCGTCCTGCCAATTGCTGAAGATGTTAATTGTTATAATATCCATACAACAGTTGTCATTATGTAATAAAAATATTTTTATTCAAGATAACCAAATAAAGCTTTAAAATCAAGAAAACATGTGCTGGAGTATTAAGTTGTTTGGCTAAATACACATTTCTTTGAACCTCTCATGAGTAACAACTTTGTTACCTTTGCAACATACCTTTTTATATAACTATGACTGTTTCATAACTATAAATCCTCTTCAGTGCTGTATTTCCTAATTATATGATAAGTATATATATTTTGTTTTGTTTTGTTTTCTTTTTTCCTTCCTTTTTCATTTTTTGAAGGCAGAGGAAGTGGAAGGCAGATCCTTTGCAGATAAAAATGGGCAATATACTACCTTCAGCAAAGCAGGACTACCATACATTTGTTTCATATATGACCTTCTGACATTTATATTGCTTAAACACATATGCATTTGGGCCTGTTTCACCTTTTCCAACTTCAAAATATAGCCATACTAGTCAGAAGTACAGAAAATCCAGAATTATCCCTGAAAGTAATTATCAAAAGAAGGTATCCTAATCAACTATAAATATACTCCATCAGCACAGGTCTCTCAACACCCCTGTTTTATTCTCCTTCTTTCCTCCTTGCACTCAATCCAAGAAAGGTAAAATGAAGGTAACTTGTTTTAGTTTTGGTTATCACTTAAACTCATGTTCCTTACCATAAACTTTGTGTGCTTAGAACATATCACAAAATGGAAACTACTATATTAGCAAAATAGCAAACTACTATATTAGCAATATAGCAAAACTACTACATTGTGAAGCCAATTTACTTACACATTTGTGCCCTTTTTTCACATGAATCCCGCTTTCTATCACAGTACTTGAATCTTTTGCAGCCTGCCATCTTCTCTGATGGTGCTGGTGACAGAGGTAGGTTACAGATTGGGCAAGGCCAGTGCTATGTTTGTCTTGCCTGGTTAGTCAGAAAGTATGGTGTAAGCTGAGCATGAAATAGATGATTTTCACCAAACCGTCCCTTAAGCAGGGGTATTACCTTCTCACAAATCATTGATTTGCAGTGTGTTCACAGAAAATGAATTGTCTTCAAGTCTTCTGCCCCTCTGTCAAGTTTGAATGAAATTACTCCATGGATAAAAAAAGTATGGGGGTAGGAGAACTGACAGATGTGCAGAAATCCTGACAATTACTGAACACCTCAAGTCTTACCTAGATTAAGAAAAGGCATGAAAACTATGTGGTCTGTTTCTCTTCCCACTTTTATAGCATAAATCAGGAATCACTCTATCATTGCTTTCAGTCTGTATAATTCCAAATGTCAGTGAGACAACAACTGACTTTTCAACTTCAGTTCTTGACTGTGTGTCTAAAACTCACTGTTTGACATTTACATGTTTCAGTTCTTAATGAATTGTCATCAGGTCTAACTGTACACAATAATGTCAATAATTCATGTTTTTCCTGCCTTGGTGGTGCCCCTTAGCCCAAAATGGCATGAAGTACATTAAAGATAGTACTAGTCCTAGCCCCTTGAGGGTACTGCGGTAGGCAGAATAAGACATTAGGTAAAAGACCAGGTTTATGACTTAGGCCTCTTGCAATAATTTGTCCTACATTTCTTCTCAGAAACAGAACTGAAAATAGAAAAAGCCAAGGAAAAAAGCAAACACCTGTTCTTAGGAGACATATCTGGTGACTTACAAAAATATAGAAACTATGTTACATGAATCTAGAACCTGTATGTGAGTCCTGCCCCACAGAAGTAATGGAATTACAAGGAGTTCCAAGTTTTGAAATACTGCAGAGCAGTTCTTCATTTTTCCAAGTTAGTTCTCACAGATTCTTTTGTTCTTAAAAGGGTATAAGTTTTTAATTGTTAAGAGAGAACAAGAATTTCAGGAAAAAAGTCAGATTAATTTACAAAAGTGACATTTTTACTATTGTTATAAAATGAAATGACTTTTCAAGGCAAAAAGTAAGCTTCTTAAAGCCTTAATATGATGTTGAAGGTCTATGCTTCTGTTATATTGTAAAGGAGGTAAAAACACCACTTCTTTCACTTGCATGGCTCCCTCAACTCTCTTTGGTCACATAGCTCAGGTCGCTAAATTAATAGTTTTAGGAAAAAAATTAAAACCATTGCTCTCTAATTGAACATCAAACCTTTTGTCTGTCTTAGCTGAACTGACACTTCGTAAGTGTTTGTAGAAGGAAACAGCAGGAGACATGCATGTAACTTCTTACCTGGTCATGCTATTTACCCATAGTCTTTAAAACTCTAATTTTCATGAAACATACTGTTGCACATTGTTTTCTTTGGTCATTGGACCAGAATTAGAACACAATCCTGAAGAGGCATGTAGATACCCACATATACACATATAATGTAACTGATTCATTGTCAGAAAATCATTGCTGGTATTCAATATATTCAATATATTTTTATCCAATGAGAAAATGGCTTTGTCATGTGCTTAGTTTTTGGTTTTGTTTGTTTGTTTGTTTTGGGGGTTTTTTTGGTGTTTCTGTTGAGGCAACAAGGTTTCCAAACTGTTAGCAGCTTGATATTTTGGTCAATTTAGCTTCAGAGAAGCATTTCTGTTCTCTGGATAAACAATCCAAGATCAGAAAATAACCATGTTTATGTGCCAAAACTCAGCAAGTAGCTCTGAATTTGTTTTGCCACAGTTACAATAAATCCCAGCAGTTTCTAATAGACTCAGTCATATATTGTGCTGATAGCTTTTTCAAACATTTGATTTATGGCTAAATATTGACTTAACACCTTGCACAAGAAAAAGAGGAAAAATAAGGACAAAAAGTCCCCAAACCCTCTGAAAGTATTCAACATAATATTGTTTTGTTGCATTTATAACTCAGATACATTTAAATAGAGAAGCCCAATCTATATATGAAAAGCACAATTAGAAAAAAAAAGTTAGGTAATTTCAGAATGTTATTCAAGATAGTTTTGGAAACATAAACTAAAAATCCCTAAACTCTCAGACATGGAGATGGAGCTATTGCACATTACTTGATTACTGTCTCCTAGGTGTCTGGAACATTTTTGAATGAAATCAATCACCCAACGGCTAGATAACAATCCTACTTGAAATCATCTATGAAGTTTACTGTCTATTGTGTTCTGGAGAGTTCCTTTGTCTAGAGAAGACACAGTTTTAGTTTCTGCTTTTATCTCACTAGTCCTTCAGATCATCCATTTGATCACATGTTAAACAACAAATATTTTCCCTGTCTATATAATCATTATTTCTCCAATATAAAACCATCTTCCTTAGTCTTGTTTATGAGAAAAAGGTTTTAAAGCTTTAAGGACAGCTAAGGCCAACATGAATCTACAGGTGGCCATTTTCCTACTCTTTCTCTACTACTTGGAGGTACAGAAGACTTCCTTCAGGGAAATGACCTAAAGTGCCCATGTTAGTCCCCTATTTTGAAATCTCTGTGAAAGCTCAGTTTAAAGATATTTATGTCTGTGGGGGAAAAAAAAAGACAGACTGTATAAAATTGCCTAACCAAAGGACTAACCTTTGGTTGTTGGTGTCTGTGTGTGTGCTACAACCCTTCAAAAAAAAATACCACTCCACCTTTTTATTGATGACACATAGAATAGATGGTATATTTGGAGGGATGAGACATAATAATTTTCTTTGTTGAAATTTGTTGAAAATGTTCTCAATAGACGTAAACATTTTGATGTGCTAGCAGTTGTGGTTCAACCCCAGCCAGCAATGAAGCTGCTCACTCACTCCCTGCCCTAGTGGGAGAGGGGAGAGAATCAGATGAGTAAAAGTGAAGAAACTCATGGGCTGAGATAAAGACAGTTTAATAAGTAAAGCAAAAGCCACGCATGCAAGCAAAGCAAATCAAGGAATTCATTCACTACTTCCCATCAGCAGCAGGTGTTCAGCCATCTCCAACACAGCAGGGTTCCATCATGGGTGATGGTTACTTGGGAAGACAAACACCATCAATCCAAATGTCTACCCTTTCATTCTTTTTCCCCCAAAATATATACTGAGCACAACATCATATGATAAGTAATATCCTTCTGCCCAGACTGGGTCAGTTATCTGGGCTGTGTCTCCTCCCAACTTCTTGTGCACCTGCAGCCTCCTTGATTAAAAGTCTTGGAATTTGTAACAATCAAAACATCAGTTTATTAATGATATTCTTTTACTGTATCCAAAACACAGCACTATACCAGCTACTACAAAGAAAATTAACTCTATCCCAGCCAAATGCAGGAAAGTAGCTTTATAGACTGACCTGGAATACATGGACATGGCTGGACCAAGCACTGCATAAAAGTAAACACAACTATATTACTGAGATTTTAATTGCCCATAAAGTAGCAGAGATGTTTAGTTCTGATTATTTTTAAAAAATTAATATTCCATGGTGTTCAAATATATTGAAAATTTAAGGCAATAATTTCAGTTTGCTTTCCATTATCATATGTGTGGTGCAACTGATGTGTTTGGGTGGGAGGGAAGGTTTAGCCAACACTTTAGCCAAAGCTTTGTACTTTATCTTGTACCTTCACAGATAAAGTCAGCTTACAGAACACTAAGACTGCCATTTGTTTAAGAGTTTGGTATTAATTGATTCTTCTCTTAATGATGAAATAAGTGGCTGACATGCTAGTTAATCAAATATACAGCCTCTCTTCAAACTAACAGGACACTTGCTTTGCCTGAAAGTCAGATGGATCGTTGTCCATTTCTATACAACTTTCTTATGAAATGAGAAAGCAGGGAGGGAGCCAATTGCAGCTGTCTCAGCAGCAAGAAGTCTTAATATCTATCAATCAAGTCAAGGAGGCACACTGAACATGTGTACATGAGGGAGAGCTCTGAGCACCACAAGAAATGAACAAATTCAAAGGTTCTTTGGTTCTTGTTCACTTGGGTCAATTCAGCATGCTGTCCCATTGTGAAGGAAATGGCCAAGCACTACAAGATATGGAGCTGGAGCACATCTTCTCTTACTCTTACCTATAGGTTTCTTGTCTGTTTCTAGAAATGTTGACATTATTAAGAACACAGTTGTCCTGTAAGCATATATTCCATGGCTCTTGACTTCAGTGAAGATCTCCTCCCTTTATTGCACTAGTGATGTAAGTAACCAGTGCCAGCAGCAGAACAGGCAGAAGTGAAGCATGACAGTCAGCTCAGTTGTCTGAGTCTGTTTAGCTGAAACAAATGGCAAAAATGACAGTGCAGCCCTCCCAGTGCCCTGGGAGCAGAGGGAGTGGGGGGAGCTCTGATTTGTTCATGTTTCCCCTTAAAAAAAAGTCAGGATTCTGCTACCATTTTGAACACTCAATATGCCCCAGTCCTGTCATGCTTCTGTCACTTATAATTTTAGTGGCATTTGTTGGAGGTTACATTACAAAGCCTTACACATAAATTTGCATTAGAAGTTGTCCCGCTAGAGCCAGTGAGGTACTCAGGAGAGCAGTGCACAAAAAGATGAGCACAGCGTAGACTGGTACTCTGTTGGTGACAGGTCATACCCCTTATGCCAACAGGTATGGAACCATGAGGCATGCATGGGAGAACACAAGAATTTGACTCCAATTCAGAAAAGTGAATTTCTCTCTAAAGAAAAGAGCTGAAGTCTTTCTGTATATTCAGTGCTTTGTCACACCAGCTTTTAGCCTGATGTTCTCTTTTTCCCATTATACAGAAAGGTAAGTGCTTGGAAAGGTATGCTACAATATGGAAAGTCCTGAAGTCCCTGATAAAAAGAACAAAACAAAACAAAACAAACAGTAAAAATCCTAAAGTCACTGATAAAAGGAAAGAAACCATAGTAAACTTCTGGTTCAGCAAATTACACATCTAGAGCCATTAGGAAAAAAAGCTGCTTTTTCAGGCAAAGACTTAACACAGGTATCTAGAGATCAAATACATACCCCTATAAATCAGATGATACTATTACAAATGTACTGTTGTTCCCTATTCTCTCCTTTCTCTACAGTGGGGTTTATATTGTCAGAACATCAACAAATTACTGTCACAAAATAAAGAAATTGCTTATGGTCCTCTATACTGTCAGGACTGACATTGTCAAGGTACCAGCATTATGCAAACAAGGGATCAGAGAAATGCTCAGGAAAATGGCATGAAACAAGTCCACATGTGATACAACTGATTTTGACAGAAAATTTACTTCTTGCAGTTTCTAAAGGAAACACAGAAAAGCCCTAAAGAATAAATTTTTATGTTGTGGAAACTATTTCAGTTAAAAAAAATGAGAAGAAATGGGAATCATTACCTGACCACAAGCTGCTATTTTTATCTTTTGCGGTGACATCAATATTTGCTTTATGTATCCTTTGGAATGGAGCCAAAGAACCAGGGATGAACCAGTACTGGGTGTGAATGAAAAGCAGTGAGCTTCTCCCTTTAGTGTCTATTGCTTTCAATGGCAAGGTTTCCATTTCCACTGATCGCACTCTGGAGCATTACAGCAAACTTTTTACTTTTTCAATATAGAGAGTAATACTCACTGATCAGTCTGGGCAATTACATCCTCCAAGTTCTTTACTATTGAGCTGCAAATCTGCCAGGGCAGCTTTAGTCAGAAGAAAATGAAGAAGAAAATGAGTGAGTTTCTTGCTCATTTCATGCCATTAACAAAGGAATTTTGGGAAATAATACTAAAAATCTATGGTTATCCCTATTAAAACTAGTCTAACTTGAACATGAGTAAAATCTAAATTCATATTTCCCAGATCAAAACACAAGGGAAGCGCAGAGAATGCAGCTATCCATAAGCACAGCATGAAGTGAGCAGCAAATCTCTACTCCTACAAAAAGACATTATCAAAAAGACATTATAAAGTGTATGCTTACAGAGTTGCTATGAAAAATATTGGTTTTGTACACTCTGAAAAGTGATCTTCTTGTCTGTGGTGCTGATACTCTGCACTTATGCTGGTGGAGATCAACTGGCCAGTTTTCTTTAGGCAAAGCATATAAGTCCAAGGTTAAAAAGCATACAAATACTATTCGTATCTTATAACACTGAGCCATGAAATTAAGTGTTCAGGCAAAATTTCTTTCCAGATAATTACATTTTGCTTCCTAAATTGCCCACCTAGTTTCAGCTAAGTATTTTGTACTTCATTTCCTGTCCTAAGCTTTCTGTACCAGGGACTGGCATGCTAACAAGAGAGGAAGACAGGGAGGAAGATTGTGGTTTTCCTGCACAGCATCTCTAGGAGGATGGTGAGGATGAATTAAGATTTTACCGTAATAGATCTATGCATATTTCATCATTAAAATGATTTTCTTATAAAGATTTCTTCAGGCTATGTATAAATTTCCCTTCACAGGTTTTTATTGCAAGGTTTTCTATGGACCCATCACGCTTCGCTCTAGTTCTTTTATAGCTTCTTTGTGCCACTGGCTGCAGTTAGCAAGTTCGCAGCAAATGGCTTCCTTTTAAGTTAAATCCAGTGCGACTTAATGTACTAGTTGGCAGTAAGGCATGCAAAGAGCAACGCAGCTGCTTGACCTGTCTAGAGAGTGTGTATTTCATTCCCATTTTATATTTAGCTTTGAGACCCAAGCTGGTAGGAGTGAGTACAAAGGTCATTGCCCTCCTGCCAAGGTCTCCCTCACTACTTTCCTGTTGTCGTCACATGTCAATGCATTGGATTTGCTTAGGTGTTTGTTTCAAGGAAGCCAACCTTTGACTTTTATTTGGCAAATACCAAAATTTTGCTGTCTTACAAAAGAAAAATACTTCGATAACCCTCAAAACAGACCTCTTTCACTTCCCATTTTGAGTAAGACATAGGTCATAACCTATGCCTTCTCTCCACAGGAGCTCTTTAGCACAGGAAAACAAATTCAAAAGCCTCAAGTGTCCTGTATGAATCCTATCTGATCATCAACCACTGGCATTGGTCCTGTGTTCTGTAATAAAACAATCTACATCGTGACTTGACTGGAGCACACTGTATTTGCCTGTCCTGTTAATTATATATATTTTTTGGCACTTGAAGTCAGATACCAATCACAGAGCATAGGGCTGCTCTACTGTTTCTGTTAAGTCACATTAGTAAAAACCACGGTGGATATTTCTATAAGAACTTTCCATTGATCTATGTTCATCAGCAGAGATGGAATAAGAAGAACAGTACCACTGTGCTGAATTTTAAAGAGATACAAACACAGCTTCATGTTGTTGATTTGCTCTCTAGCACACGTAATACATTTTAGCCTTCAAAGGTATCACATTATGATTGTGTTTCAACCTGTTTTCTTTTAAACAAGACATATTTTAAATGTGATTTTCCATTATATTTTCAATGATGCAGACAACACTACAAAGTTGCCTGTTAGCTCTTGCTTATGCAAACAAACTAATTAGGAACTATGGGATTATGATGATTATGGCAGGAAGGAAAAAGGGATGCATTGATCATCACCTGTACAACAAACTAGCAACAGAAGCTGGACTTAGTGCTCTCATCACGAAATTACTGTACAATTTCCTGCTGTAGGATACATCAACTTCATTTCTGTGGGTTAAATTTTGGCTACCTATGGACACCAGCAGCATCAAATAGGTAAATAAATTTCTGGGAAGAACATTTGCAAATTGATTTATTCTTCTGTTGGCTGATTATTTTTTACATTGATAAAATACAAAGTTTTGTGTAGGAATTAAACTAGAAATATATATATATTAGTACTTCTAGAAGGAGAAATGTTTTAAATTCAATTTTAATTAAACAAGAACTGTTAAGAAGACCTGAGGATCCAACTTCTTTCCTTCCAACATCATCAATATGTGTTATATTTATCTCTGTGCAACAGCACACCACTTAGTCCTAACACGTGCTTTTATTAAAGGAACTTACATGTCTTGTACATGTAGTTGGCAAGAGTTATTTCTGTCACTTTGTATGGCAGAGTTACTTAGATGAGTAACAAGTCCAGAAATTTTCAATGTCCAAGGCAAATCCTAATATGTCTCACATCTTCCTTGCAACACATGAACAACAGGGATATTCAGGTATTTCTATAATATTGTCCTTAATACAAAATCCTCGTTCACTTAATCTCATATTGGATCTTTATTATAGATTTTCTTTTTTCTTCTGGTCCTAACACAGTCCAAGCACACCATTGTAGGAACTCAGAGATGCAGAGAAAGGAAGAATTAGAAGTCCGTGCAAAGAATAAAAACTGAATTATATAACAAAGGACTTAACACAGCTCTTGCTAAAGCCTCCATTGATTTCTGTAGCTTTGAACTAGTCTTCACAAACTGCATAAACCAGCAATTACTTATGCCAGTCCTCTAGCTTTTGGAGTTGATGTTCAAAAGGGAAATAAAAAAATTTTCTTAAACGTGTTGAAAACCTTTGGTTTACATTTTTATTAGTACAATTTGTGGTAGGCTCACCACTGCTCACAGGTAGGCTCACAGGTAGGCTCACAGGTAGGCTCACAGGTAGGCTCACAGTCAAAAAAACTAAATGATATTTTAAAACTACTTGGGGAAAATATATTTTCCCCTTCAAAAAACAAACTTCCTGATCAACATTTTCATGTGTTGCAAAGGAAAAATAATTAATTGGGCAGATCTTTGTGGGAAATAAGTACAGGCAAAAATGGAACCTAAAACTTACTTAGCACTGTAATTCTCAGGAGAAGACACACTTAGATGTGTCTTTTAATGGAAAACTTGCTTCGGAGACAGAGTACACTTTACCCAGTCAAACCCTAACAACATCTATCACTGTTGCTTACAACTGATCTCTTAATCACAAGCTGTTTGTTTCAGAATGGCTACAAGGTTTAAAGCAACATGAATCTTCTCAGAAGTCCCTTTGCAATACCACTGTGCGAAGACAAGAAAAAACCAAACCAAAACAAAAAAAAAAAAACACAAAAAACCCCACCCCTTTTTCCCCACAGGTAAACCACAAAGAACAGACACAAGAAAACCAGGCTATGCCTTACAACTAAGTAGCACACCACACTGAGAGGAGCTGGTGACAGAGTAGTTGCTGCTACTCTTTCTCTGCAGGAGTTCTGGCATCTTCTGATATCTTTGTCTTCCAGATTTACTGTGCTGTTGGGATTATTTTATCTTTCCTTCCTTTTTTATGCAGTTTGTCTCCAGGCTTGAGCTCCAGATGTTTTATTATTGTCATTCTTGGATTTCTGGCATCTGCTTTCTGCCCATGGTTGTGAAGCTGTACGTTTCTGGCCCCTTGGTTCCTTTTGTTTGGAAGCTGGATTATCAGCTGCTAGGCAGGGGTGGCTCTAGGCATGTGGCAAGTCTGCTGCATGGGGCTCTGCAGTTTTGGAAGCCCTGCTTTGTCAGCAACACCTGGCAGCCCTTGCTCACTTCAATAATGCTCTAGGACCCCATAGGCATCTTCAAAGATGAAATGAAAGAGCTTAGCTGTCGTCCTAGTTGCCAAACCCTGCCTTCATTCCAGGCCACACTGCTCTGCTTCTTCAGTCCTGTTTCAGTGGGGACTAGATGCTGACTCCCTAGCTCTCCTTAGCTAAAACATTTCCCTTCTCCAGGTTGGAGTCACCTGGCTGTCATATCCCACTACCCCTAGGTTTTCTCTGTGGTTACAGAAGTTCATCTCAGGCACAACATGCCTAACACTGCAAAGTATTGCAGGGGCACCGGCATCGTAAAGCTCCTGAGAGCTGGGAGTACTGGGACTACGTTGTGCTTCTAACCAGGCACAGCAGGAGGAACACAGCATAAAGAGTCTTCTACCTCCTGTGCAGGCTACCAGAAGCATCAGAAGTCACTTAAAATGAAAAGCATGTCCCTTTTCTCTTTTGAAATGCATAGAACAATCCATTCTCCAATGGAAGCTATCCGAGTTCTCAGTAACACTATAAAGGTGCGGAAAATTAGGATGAAAAGAGTTGCTGTCATTTTCCCAAATATGTAAAATGAATGCCATAAAGAAACCACATTGATACAGCTGGCAATAATTAGTACTGGCAAAAATTATACTTGCTTTGACAAAATAGTAATAATAAAATATGACTCACGTTAAATAGAAATCTTCCACTTTGGAAGCTTTTGGTTTTTACACGTAAAGGAAGTTAGGCTTCACTGGTTTGTTCTCTTATTGAACCCAAAGTTTTTCTTTGTGTATTACTAGAATTCAGTGAAAATTTTTTTACAGCCAGCATTTCCTCCTCAAAAAAAGCAATTTAATTAAAATAATACATGAAATATTTTGCTGAGAACATACTGGTTGCTACAAAAATGAGACTGTGAGAGTAAAAACAAATAATTTTCCTCGAAAAATATCAAAATTATAACATTTCAAAAATAATAATTTTGATTTCGTAACATATTAATAAAGTGTCATTAGCTGCTACATTTAAATACTTCAGTGTAACTTGTTGCACGATTGAGATTCTTGATGAGGTCAGGGTTTGTCAGTTTTGGAGAGAAGACTGAATTCTGCCACTTCAAAAAAAGGGGTTGATGTGAGGTTGGAGCTGCTCTTGTCATACAGAAAGCAAAGGCACTGCCAGGGAAATGGAGTGGGTGGGACTGGAGATGGCTGCTGGTGCATGCCATCCCCAGCTGCTGTCTCAATAGTAGCAGCAGTCAAACCAATTTTTTATGTTTGGGAGAGTCGAAGTGAGCAGCAGGCCATACCTGTTGTGCTCTCCATCTCCTCTATCTGCTGCTTCAGGAAGCAGATTTTATGCCCTTGTATTGGTTAAAGGGCAGTGTGACATTTCACTTTCTCAGTGGCCAGCTAAACAGAGAGTCAAGATTACTGGATGTTAACATCTCTATTTCAGAACATAATTACAAAAGAATTTTTTTTTTTTTTTGATTGCTGAGCATTCCTCTAAAGAAGAAGAAGAATAGAAGATCAGAAGTAGCAGCTAGATGTTTCATTACATACAGAGCTAAATATAATAAAGTGTTAGATCTATTGGTTCTAGGGTCTTTGAGGAACAGGGATCATCTGATATTTCTCACATGTTGGTGATCCACTAATTGGGATTTAGCATTTATGTATAATTTTTATTATTCAGTAGCCTCTGGACAAAATAAGAACAAACACTGTCTTTTCTCAATATTGTTCACTTAGTTTTAGAAATGTGAGGAAGGTAGTTACCTCAACCTCTTTCTGTCAATAGGCAACAGGGTTTAATTCAGTTTAAACCTGGAAGGTGTTTTCTAGTTTAACCATATGTTGTTTGAATCAAAGATACTGGGCTGGAATTTCCAATGGAGATCACCTGAGAGCCCACTTCGTAACATATTTTAGTCGACATACTTCAGCAGAGAGTCTGAGAGCTGTTGAAGCCTGATATATGCTCTTAGAAGCAACCAAACCAACTACAAAAAAACCCCAAACAAACAAAACCCCCACACACCACCATCCCCCAACAAAAACTGACACCCCTCATCTAAATCATACTTTAATGCTGTAATATTTATCTTTCCTTTTGGGAGCAACCAAGAAAATGGACAACTCTCAGCCCCCATTGTTGAGGACCTTTTACTGTGCACAACTGATGCTGCTCCTTTAGACAGGTCCATTTTATTGCTCCAGATCATTTACCACCCCAGCTTTGTCCACGGAGAACAGTGTGGGAAGGATTGTTCTAGGTGATATGGCTTTTAAATTGGCATCTGATCTGGAAGTGTATCTGGAAGTGATAAAGAATCCAACAGAATTTGTTAGTTTTCAAGATGCAAATGGTAAAAAAAATGAAGAAGAAGAGAACTTCCAAATAAAGTACTTCCTGGTTTACAGCTGCTTTTTTTTTTTTCCTTGGCAGAAATGCCTGCAAAATATATATTACAACTGCTTCTTATAGTTTAGTGTATGTTTTCATTGTAGCCAAATAAAAAATATAAAGAAACAGAGCAGGCATGGTATTCAGAGACAAATATGGATGAGATATCAGGAAAGATTACTAGGAGGTAAATGTAGTACCATTTTTTCCAAAAAGTTACATACTTAGACCTGTATAGAATGCATTATAAATTATATATGCATAGATGCATCCTTTAGATAAAGTTTTAGACTTTCTAAACTTACAGGCCTGTGGAAGAGTGGCTGGGAGTGTTGGTTGACAGCAGCTGAACTTGATCCAGCAGTGTGCCCACGTGGCCAAAAAGGCCAACAGCATCCTGTCTTGTATCAGGAATAGTGTGGCCAGCAGGACCAGGGAAGTGATTGTCCCCCTGTACTCGGCACTGGTGAGGCTGCATCTCAAATCCTGTGTTCAGTTTTGGGCCCCTCACTACAAGAAAGACGTTGAGGTGCTGGAGAGAGTTCAGAGCAGGGCAATGAAGCTGGTGAAGGGCCTGGGGCACAAGTCTGATGAGGAGCAGCTGAGGGAACTGGGGCTGTTTAGCCTGGAGAAAAGGAGGCTGAGGGGAGACCTTATTGCTGTCTACAACTACCTGGAAGGAGGTTGTAGCATGGAGGGTGTTGGTCTCTTCTCCCAAGTAGCAAGTGGTGGGATGAGAGGAAATGGCCTCAAGTTGTGGCAGTGAAGGTTGAGATTGGATATTAGGAAAAATTTCTCCATGGAAAGCATTGTCAGGCACTGGAACAGGCTGCCCAGGGCAGTGGTGGAATCACCATCCTGTAGGTGTTTAAAAGAAGTAGAGATGAGGTTCTCAGGGACATGGTTTAATGCTAAAGTTAGGTTATGGTTGGACTCAATGATCTTAAGGGTGTCTTCCAACCAATATGAGTCTATGATTCTGTAAGTATCAGCTCCCTGCTTGTCATCACAGATGGTTTTGTTCTTCTCAGAGCCCTTCAAGAACAGTTATGAGCTTCATAGTTTATTCCATGGGATCAAAGGAGATGCTCACTTTTCAAATAACAAGTAAAACAGAGCAAGATCAGGAGATTGCTTCTATTTCCATCTGAATCAATGCTAGGTCTGAGTACCAACATACAGAAACCAGGCTTGTAAGCACAGGGGACATCCGCACAACTGAGGAAGTGAACCCATCTCCTGACTACCTCTGTGTTAACCATAAATCTCCTCTTTGCCTCAGATTGCTGTTTCCTCTCTTGCACCGGAAATAATGCAAGAGGTTCACTGGATCTGTGACAAAAAATTACACAGCTTTATTTTTCTTCTAGTTTTGTTTCTTTATTTATCTGGTGGAATAGAATAAGACAATAATTAATAAGTGAACAAGTCTAGACCTATATTCTAGAATTATAAAACCTGAAAAGTTCAGGCTGTCCTACAGAGGGGCTGCTAAATATTTGGACACACCAAAATTTACTGTATCTGAGAGGAGGCTGGTAGGCTAAACTTGGCAGGCTGTGAAAATTTAGTGAATTTTATCCAATCTATTTATCAAAACAGATTACAAAAGAATATGTAAGGGAGGAATCACAGCTCTTGCAGCCATGTGAGTTTTCTGGAGTACCTGATCTTCCTATTTATTAATATCTCAAATTTTCCCTCTATTTAGAGTGTGAATTTTTGAGTTCTTTGTTTTTTTGTTTTTTTTTTTTTTTCAGAATCCTTTTTTTCCTGTGTTACAACAACTTATTCAGAGATTTTTCTTGCCAAACATTTTTGATACCAATACACCTTCACAAAGAGAAAACTTGTTTTCATGAAGAAGTTGTGTTTTTCCCTAATGATACATATTTGCAATCATGCTCTTTGCTCTATATATTTCAGAGAATAAGACTGTAAGTCTTTTCTTTTCCCTTAGCTAAATAAAGCGTAAAATTTCCTCCAATACTTGCGTAGTTAAATCTATATCAAATCTATTTTGACTTCTTTAACATACAGTTGACTAGGTCACATGTTGGTTGCAAATCAGTAATTACCTACTTCATGGTGCTGCTCAAAGGGGTAACTGAAGGTTTTCTGTGTAAAAACCTGGAACTAAAATCTTGCTTACATTTGTTTCATATTAGTCTAATTTCACTACATTCTTTGAAGTCTCTGAAGTTTTATTAAAAATGCTGAGAGCAAAATGAGCACTGAATTTAAATTATCTTTGTGAAGCAATCAAATTCCAGACATTGTTCTTGAATGTCTCTTTTTGAGAGCGTTTAGCAGTTCAGGGCAACTAAAGGTAACAAGGTTGAATTCCACACTACCCACATATGCAATTTTAGTTTGTTTCACTCAAATTAAGAACTTTCTGTGTGATATGGTATCATACAGGAACAAAGGATGGAACAATTGACTGAAATATTGACCAATTTCTGTCTTCTCAGTGACACATCTCGTGGGATGTTACAAACGCTTTTAGATACTGTACTGCGTCACAATGACATGTGAAGTCCTGTTCCATTTTAAACGTAGAAAAAAAAAAAGGTGGTGCTTCCTCCCTCTCTTTCTTTGCAGTTTATCAAAAAACTGATCAGTTTAAAAGTGCCTAAGGAATTTAAGTAGCAAGTAAAAGAAGATCTACATCTAACAGAAATCATGTTCAGAGTTCAGCTGACAGCATTTCGAGATTTTGGTCCTATTACCACCCACTGTTTCTGTGCATATTTTCAGTTGTATTCTGGATTCAACAGGTCCCAGCAGGTGACAGGCACAAAATTCTGGAACAATTCCTCTTGATAGGTCCTGGTACGCCAGTTGAAAGTACTTCAGGTAAAAGGTTGCAATAATCAAGTCAGAAGGTCATAAGAATATACAACAATTCGGGCAGACAGTGTCAGTCAGGCTAGAACTATATCTTTTGACAAGTTAGTGAGTAATTTTAGCCAAAAAAATAAGTGAGATAGAGGGAGAGGGAGATTTCTTTTAAAAGTCTCACTGTTTCATTTTGACATTTCAAAACGAAATGTTTTGACTTTCTATTTTAAAATGGATTTTCATTTAAAGATTTAGGTCATTTCAGAAAGTAAAAAAAAAAAAAAAAAAATTCTACATGCTTGGCAGAAAAAAACCCTGAAGCCAAAAATGAACCAACAATCATTTATTAGTAGCTCTAAGTTCAACAGGTAGAGAAGGCTAGGGAAAGGCATTGATGATACTGTATTGCTCTGGTACAGCTAAAACTATGAACCCATCAGCTAATAGCTACTGAAAAGACTTAATGAGATTTTATAGAAATGTTCATTTAAATAACCAGCATAAGTGAAAATTACTAATATCACACCTTTACTAACAGTTGATATCTGATAAACCAACAGGCAATAGGCTGAATTTGAAGTTTATATTTTCTCAAAACAAGACTTGTTCTTGATACTTATTATGATGCTTTATTCCTGTATAAAGTGACTACTCAAACATGATGGCTAAGCTGTTAGTGACTCAGGTTCAAGCAAGGTAAGTCTGAGCACTTTTACCCTGTCATGAACCTGAGTGTTTCATATTTTAATTGACAACGTTCACATCTTTGAGCTTTTCATTTAGACTTTGGTGAAATCTGCTATCAATGGCAGATGGCAGGCTGTTATTTTTAATTCACAAGCAATGTTAAATATATGCCATATGTTATAGAACTTTTCAGGCACAGCCTTTTGAATGCTATCACAATAAACTTATAAAATTGCATAAAAGGGAAATCCAACAGAGAACAACAGCATTGCAGGTTACATCTTTGAAAAAGTGAATGAAAATGTCCAGCATTTCTACTTGATAAAATGTAATTTTCCAAACCACTGAATAATCATTGAAACATCAAAATCAGTGTAGAAGGGAAGTATTTGGGGGCTTCTGTTATCTGCTCTTCTGCATCTGTAAAAGAGTCCCTGCATGCACTACATGCACTAACCCACCTCTTTCCTTGTAAACAAAGGGCTCATGATGTTTTACACTATTGTATGTAGGGAGCTTCATGTGTAGGTTAGTAAGAACAATGAGACAAATGGGATGAAGTCAAAATGTTTAAGTGGACTTTGAGGCCACAGCTGTTGTTCAAGGAGACATTCAAGTGTCATCTCCCTCAGAACTGAAGCTGTCAAAGCTGTTACAGCAACCCTAAAGCAACTCTGAAATATTGCTTTCTTTTCCAAGATTATGTAGCTAATGGATGAGATCCGCAGTCTACTGTACCAAAGAATGGTTGATAGGAGTGTATTAGGCTTTAGTAGTGAATGGAACACCCACCTTTGAAAAGACGATATCCAACATGTTACTCAGTGGCAGGTGGACTTACAGTCTGTGAGTGTTCAGAAGCAGCTCAAAGAGACACATAATGTGGGGAGTATAACAAGTGCCATTTCAGTTCAGTGTGATACAGACTGAGAGGTGGTTTCCAGGCAGGGAAATAAAAGCCCTGTTGGTCAAAGCTGGGGGGAAGAAGAGTGTCTTAGAAAGGTGTCTTATTCACCTGTGATCAGACTGGACTAGCACGATGAGAGTGTCAATGGGCCTTTCACAAGCAAACATTTTTTATGAGGTCTTCTGGTTTGCATGGGCAAATTGCTCTGGTCCTGGATTTATTCAGCTGCTGAACACTGCCTGGAGCCACTGGAACTGAAGCTTTAAAGTAACAGTATAAATGTATGTGCAGCATAGCAAGAACATTTCTATGTAGTGTGGAGATAGATGAATTATTCATTATGAATTATTCATAATACAAATTTTGACATTTTTTTCCTGAATAGTTTTTATTTTAATTATTCAGCAATATGATCGAATAGTTGCTGAACTTTTTATTACCAGTCATCAGAATACTTTCATAGGTTCTTTGTTTATTTTTTTCATGATTCCTCTTAATGTATTCACTGACACCTGATTGATCCAGCCACTTCTGGAATTCTTGAATATCTTAGGCTGCTGAAAACTATAGACTAATGAGAGCCAGCGCTTTTATGACGAATGTTAGAGAAAGTGAATAGCATTGATTTTTTTTTAAGAATTTTTTTATTTGCAAACAGTGCTCACTGTTGTGAGAGATTAATTTGGTTACAATAGATAAGTTTCTAGAAGTTGCAGTAATACACTTGTGCAGTTTCAGTTTTGTCATCAAGATGACTACCAAATATTGTGTTACAATGGTTTCTGAAGTACTCCCTGACATTCACGCTTGTTAAATGGAATTAAACAGAATCTAATTTTCAGGTAAACCCAGGATGAGTTAATTCAGCTCAGTGAAGATATATGCCTGTATGAGCTGAATAAGAAAGAAATGAATGCAGAATCAGGACCTGTGTCTTTAGTGGTGTTCAGCTATAAAGCAGAGTGAACAAGAACAGATTCAGAGTCTGTTTTAAGTGCAGACTCTTTCTCTGATGACAGAAAGCTCTGAACTGAATAACTACCATCTCTAATACACATACACTTGCAATGAGCTATACAGTGGCTGGAGTATAGAAACTAGACTACCCAAGTAATCTACAACTTTCTATTAGCCCTCTGTTTAGTATGCACCTAAGGAGCAAAACTGCTCCTGAAATACCAAAGCTTTTGAGACTTACCAGTAAACAAAACCAAAAAAGGGTAAAAATGTCACAATAGGGAGCTCCAGTCAATGAACTTTAGATATTGCAGCAGCTTTAGATTGCATCTGCTAAAAGCACCAGTCACGTATGAACTCCCCTGGATGCTGTGGGCTAATTCTCATCCTTGCAAGTTGAGTGGTCGGGTGAATATAATAAGAATTTTAAAAAAATATACGAACTTTTTACAAACTTTCCTTGCCCAGTTTCCATGGAAATGAAAGTGGAAAGACTGCTGGCAGTCAGTAGCTGAGTGTGAGAACTCTCGCTTGCAGATGTCAGTTCCTGACTGTTCACTGAAAACTGCAAGTGTTGGTTTAAAAAATCAGCTGCAAATGATGTCTTCAAAACTCTGCGACTCTTAAAAAAGTTGAAGTTGATAAACTAGTTATAGAATGGGAGATTTTAAAATGTAAAAGTCTTTGCTTTTCTGTCCACCTGGCTGCTGAGACATGTTCCTTTTACAAGTAGCAGAAATGGTGACTACATTTCCAATCAGTATCTTCTATGACTGGATTTCCCTTTGGTCCAACAGTTTGGGTTGACTACTTTGCAGAGTATGCCAAAAGGCTTACCTTTTTAAGATGGCACAGGGTTGCTTGTTTGTTTGGTAAAGTACTTGTGGATTCCATCTAGATTTGGATTCCTAAGATTTACATTAATTTAAACATAACAGGGAAAATTAAGGGATCTAATTTTAAGTCAATAATGACTGTTTTGCATACAATATGTTTCCAATAAATATTACTATTGTATTTGAAATAAAGATTGAGAAGCTTTCTCTGTGTTTTGTAAGAGTCACACAGCTTTAACCTAGACTTACAGTTTTTAAAGTAAACTGCTTACTATAATAGAGATTTTTCCTTCAAATTACCAAAAAACCTGCTGGAAACACACGTATCAGTTATATCTAATGCACTATCTCTACATCCTTCTGAAACTCTCATCAATGCATATATTCCACTGTGCATTTTAATAGCCAGTTTACTGTTCTCAAATACTACACCATGGAGTAATGAGGGTAAGGTTTTTTTCCTAAGATGATGGTGTTGAAGAAACATAGCCAATTTTTATGGTATACAGTAATTATCATAAGAATGTATAATTTTCCCTGGATTGACTGTCTGCCAGTGGTCTAATTCAGGAAGCACTAACTCATTCGCAAACAGCATCATTAGGAGCTGAGGCAAATAAGCAGCTGATCTGGCTTGTTGAGTACACTGAGGCCTCAAGACTCCTTTTCTCTTTTTTTCCCTACTCATTAATTCAGTTTTCATGGCTGCTGCAGCAGGTGGAGTGTTTTATCTTCTCATCTCATTAATCACTTGTGGGTTACTGAGGAAACTCTATTAATACCTGGTCAGAAGATAGAGACAGTATAATCCATAACAGCTAACAACAGCACAGCCAGCTGCGGCACCAACAGGCTGTAATGCAACCAAGACTTAGATAATGTACTCCAAACAGTGTGACGCACCTCCAAGGCTATCAGTATCCCTTATGCAATGAACAAGATTACTGCTTAAACTGTGTGTAAATAAGAGAACGGAAGACAATACTGTTGTAAACTTTCTGATTGGGTGATAAAGAGGATTGCAAATTTTGGCTTCATTATTTCTTACCATGATTTCTCCTTCACAGCCTGTCTCAGAGCAGCTACAATATTAACTCTCTGAGCTGGTGCAACATACAATTATAAAGTTTTCTCTAATTTTAAGATACAAAAGAGAAACAGAAGACACCTTGCCATAAGGCTTTCGTCTCTCATTCCCTTTTTAGCTATGCTAACTTCAAGCTACCAAGATCAATCAATAATTACCCAGTGAAGGGATTTAGCTAAATCCCCATGTGTGTTATTTGTGGTAGGTTTATGTGCTCAGAAGCACTAGAAATGAGAATAAAACCACTGTAGTGAAGACGAGGAGATTCTCTGAGACACTGCCTGGACACAGATGGTTTGAGGGTATGCAGGACAGCACATTATTACTATTATTATTATTATTATTGTTATTATTATTATTATTATTACTACTACTACTACTACTAGTTTTTTTGTTTCTAATGAGCAGTACTGCATGCATTAAGAAGATTCTGCTGTATATTAGCCTCCAGTGAGAGGGATGAAGCTGTTAAGTGATCTGAGTAGTTAAGAGTGGTAGTTCTAGCCAGGTGCCTAGTCTGTGCTCAAAAAGCAGGTTTCAGGAATGAGTCAGAGATCTCCTTCATCTTTTGTTCAGTCCCTCACAAGTTACTAGGAGCTCCCAACCCACCTCTCCCTATAGGTAAATGACTGTTCTCATCCTTCCCACTTGTTAAGGCTTCTATTCTTTTCCCTTGAAACAGAAGAGCACAATCTTGTCAGTGATGCATGTGGTGAGATGGATCAAAATATCTGTTCCTGATATGGTTCATGAAGATGGTGGGAATTAACCCTGGTGGGCCACATGGTCTTTTTGAACTGTCCTGTCTTATAGTGGACAATGATAAAACTCCCTTCACTTGATAGGCGACCTATATCTTTGTTCACTGTAAGACCAGTCACTGTAAGTGATTCAGTCCTTTATTTTCTCTCCTGAGGCTTATTCAAACTGTCTTTATTCTTGCAGGGCAAGATTTCCGACTAAAATTCCTTTCTTCCTCTTCAACCAGAGTGTCTTCCAAGCCATTTGTAGTTCTTTCTCATTGTCTTCTCTCCTCTAGACCACTTGCACTCCTTATTCCCTCATGATTTTTCATCAGGAATATTCCATAAATGAAACATTGTTTTGAAATAACTGTGAGCAGCTTTTTAGAAGACTTTTTTATGGCCTGAATGCAACATTCAGGAAGCTAAGCAAATAATGTAATCTAATTCTACACTTTGAGGTATGAAATGACTGCTTGCTAGCGGCAGAGAAGAGCTCCTCAGCTTCAGCATACACTGTACAATATTTCTCATTTAACTAAACATAGCTTTGGAGTGAGGCTGCGACTGGAGACTATGCAGGGGGAGGGGAAATGCCTAATCCACACTTTGGCTTTGGCTTTGGTGTGACCAGGGAGCTGATACAACATGGTTAGCTATAATAGGAATGTCACATCTCCTAGAGCTTTTCTCAACCTTTTTATGGTTTCCAATTTGCCTGGCTGTCCTGCTTCTTTCAGTATAATCAGCTGTTTGCAGGGCTGGTATTGTCAGCTGATGATACCAATGCTTGGCTGTTGTAAGCTAATTTACATCAGTTGAGAGTCTGATTCTGAATATTCTGTTGCGCTCAGAAGACTGATATTAAACAGAGATCACCAAGTGAGCTGAAACTCATTGCAACAAAGCTCTAGCCCAGTTTTTGCACCTCCTAAGAACATGATTTCGCTCTCTGTACATAACCTAGCAGTTTACTTCGACCATAACCTACATCTAATTTAAGAGTCAGTAAAAGCTAAGTATATATGTGCAAGCTAAATTTTAAGGTACTTACGTGACACATTTGACAATTTAAGTTTTCAGTGAACTCCTTAGTGGTCCTATAAGCACAATGCCAGCATCACAGAATGCCCTAAAAATGTGGTGATGGGTGCCAAAGAAGTCTGAGTTTAGGAGACATCACACACCCAAGCTATGTATAAGAAGCTGTCAAGTAATATCACGCTACTGATAAATCACAGCTTTCAGCTGAAGTGGAAATGGACAACCATAAATATTCTCAGGGCCCTCCCTTACTGTTTGTTGCTCAGAGTTCATATTCTTATAAAATTTTTCATACATTTATAAGGTGCTGGACTCCTCCATTGTCAGACTGGTTATCTACATGCTGGTACTGCAGAAGATCGATTGGAGATGGAAATCCTTAATAGTATCAATATGCAAGTAACAAATACTGAGCTGTTGGTGTGATAAATCCTCAAAATGATAAAATTATTATTATTTTTTTTTTAAATCCAATGATCTATACACTAATCAGGTACTTTGCAATTTTTTCTGACCTGAAAAAATTCCCTCTTCTTGTGCTTTTAATTCAACTTTATTCAACCGAATTCAACCAAATCCCACAAAACACTGAGAGCAAGGAAAGATTTCCATTTATTTCAGTGGTCTTTGAATCAGGAACTAACATAAAAAATTTGTAACAAGTATGCCAAAATACAGTATAAATTTACATTTTTAATAGAAAAGGAAAGAAATATTGCTTTTATTCGTGCTTCATAACTCCTATCGCCCTGAGATAAACTGGAACATTTTTCCTAATATTTCTGTTATTTGGACTGGGGAGGGAAAGGAGGAGACAGAAAGGCATTCTTGAAATGCACATATAGAATCTTGCAGGCCACTACCAGGTCATTAGTCAACATAGACTTCTGGCCTGAAATTTCACTTAAGAAGTGTTATTCTGAAGTCAGGAACTATTTAATTCACCACTGCAAACACTGGCAGTTAGAACTGATTGGTGGTGCACTTACCTAATTGTACTATTCCTGTTTTCTTCAAACTAGTTCCATCTAATCCCTCAGAGGATTCAAATTTATCTAAGCTTTGGGAGAAATCTAGCTCCATTTTATTAAGGGAGGATCTTTAAAAGAGTGCTTTTAAAGAGTATCCATGTCCTGCATCTGCAACCTCCTTCAGTCAAATGCTCCATTACAAGCCTTCCGCTGTAGCCAATGCTTGTGATCAAACGTCCCATTAGAAACTTCGTTAGACAGGCAGGATCAAAACTATGTCTACTGATCCAGTGCACCCAACCAGAATTCATACTGACCTTCCCCCAGAAAATGAGGAACTTCTCTCATCATTTGCATACAGCTGCTAAGTGTCACACAGTGCAGCCAGAATTGAAGTTTTCCCTACCAGCATCTCACAACATTTTAATCACTGATTTCTAATGGCAAATGACAACAGCCAGAAAGACCACCCTTTTAACTGTAGGAGTATCTTAAAAATTGATAAATACACAAAAAATGTTTTAAGATTTCTAGTGAATATTCCATGACATACTGTATGTGATAGACCACTAATCACTCCTGATTCTATGATAAATTTGAATACTAATCCCTTCTGAATAGGGATTAAGCTTCAGCGTGTAGAGGAGGGATTCATTAGAATTCATCTCATCAAGACACAGCTTGAACAAATTTGCACAGCCCTCTGCACCGCAGACCTTTCAGTGCTGACAACCAATTGCCAAACCAGCAGAATTACCAGCAAGTGGCTAAAATCAACAAACTGTAAACTATGAATGCCCATATTTTCTCAGTTAAAAATTGATGGTGTGGTGTGTTGTAGTCTTGAGAGGAGCATTTTTAGGCAAAACATTTTCTGGGTAGTTATTATAGGCAAACCACCACACAGTCCTGAAAGTGATGACAATAAGTAAGGAGAATGCAGCAGTGATCATGTGGACAGAGTATGAGCATGAATGTTGTTAGGCCCCATCTTTTGATTTATGCATCATTGGCCGCAGGCTCACAACAGTTAAATTACTTCATTGATTCAGCATGAATCAGACTATATATTAATGCATCACTGTGATGCCCTTTCTCAGGAAACATACACACCCTGGAATGGCTTTGACCTCCTCCAAATGGTATTCATGTAAAGGCATAAAATGGTGCCTGATGCAAGATGTGTGTGCTTAAAAGCAGTTTTTATTTCTTTAGCTACTGGGTAGAATCAATGAGTCTTTTGACCTCCAAATTAGAAAGGCAAAACCTCCAAACTTTTAGGACTCCATTCTCAGTTTTGACTAGATTGCCATACCCTTGATGAACATGTGAAGTTTTGCTGATCAGATAAGCTGAAGATTTGGAGTAGTCCACAATACCTCCTGCTGTGGCAGGGAGAGATGTCCCCAAGCACTCTGAACTAAAATGTTTTGTTTAAAGCAAATTGCACATGGCTATGCAGCAACAAAATACTGCATGCTCCACAAGTGCAATACGGCTGTGCCCAAGGATGACACCCCCTTACAAATAACTCCACTTCTTTGTGTGTCTGACAGTAGCCCAGCAAAATGGTACATGAAGAACCATGGGTTCACAAAAATAACCTTGATACAGGTCATTAATCACAAGTTTCAGCTTCACAAGGAGCACTTCACTGTCCCAGTCTCATTCATTATGAGCAGCAGAAGTTTCAGGTAATCAATTTGAAACATGTGGAAAACATCAACAAACTATTAGTGTGCAGAAACCCAAAACTCTGTGACACCAGTTATTGTTGACCACTTCTGTGGTGATTACAAGCTTCAAAATCAGTGCGCTGATCTCATAGTGGAGTTGCTTCATCTGGAACATCAGATATTGGCCCATTTATGTTTTGTGTTTACCTTTGACATCTGCAAGGGAACTTCAGACTGAAAGTACTCTTTGAAAGAGAGAAAAGCCACCATATAATATGCTTATCTGTGTGGGAAAAAGAAGAAACAGCACAGTCTACAAAACCTTCCATCCACATCACTGGAAGCTGTTTACAAATGCTGGTTTCAAGCACCATGACATGGTAGCTGATAAAGTAAATGGTGTTACTAGATAGCAACTCTCATAATTTTAATTAGAGTCCTGTGAATACATCGAGCTTTTCCACATAATGCACCAATATTAACTGACATAACTCTGTTGACTACAATGGTGCTATGCCGATGTGAGCAACCTGAAGTTATGGCTCACTACATTTTGTTTGGTAGAATTAGAACCACTTTATTGTTGCTTTCCATTAATACTCTGGGCAGGGAGTTTACTGCCTGGGGTGTTCATGGAAACAACGAGCTCTGTGTATGCTGCGACTGAGACCAACGTGCAAATTCTTAATTCAGAGTATTTGAAGAAAGCAGACAAATCTGAAAATCAAAGCTGTTCAGCAGACATACAAAGACAGTATCATGCCACTTTCAGATTTCTTATTAAGAAAAAAAAAATTTTCCCACTAATTTAGGATAAATACCAAAGGATTTTTTATGCTTTGTAGATTAGGGAATGAACACCAAAGATAATTTTCTATGTGCATTCATTATATTTGGCTAAGCATTTGAGTGAATGTAGCAATTTGGCTTTTTCAGACAAATATTGTCCCCATAATTAAAATTGCAGTGGCTGGTTTTGTCTTCTACAGCTCATGAAAGCAAGACATGTTCTCTTTGAGGCTGGTTAGTCAGAATTGTGCAAAATGAAATGTGCAGAAATGTCAAAAGTTAGACAAAAAACACTGTTAAAAGTACATTTGTGGAAACATGGATTTGATGCATTCTGAGACATCTGGGGGCTGTTGAGAATTGATATAGGTTCTGTGCTTTGACTGTCCTAGTAAGACAGCCTCTTTCACCCAAGAGTCTCTCCACACCAGGATGAGGTATCCCATTTTTAAAAGAGCTCACTAAAACATATGCTTATGTTGTAATTTCTGCTTCAGTGTGTTGAACATTTTTTCTTACAAACCATTAAAACTGAAAACCTAAAACCTCCCTGTCTTCAGAAAACATCTTACAAAGGAATTTATTATTTAATAAAATATTGATTTAACATGAGAAGTGTCTCAGAAAACTTGCAGAATTTTACTTATTGCATTGGAATTACCCTTCAGTTCACGGGGTTTATGCTAATCTAGTCTTTTCACAGAAAACGCTGTTACAAAACAGTGCCCGGGCTCTTAGAGATTATCCGTTCTGCACAATGTTACGGAACATTTTTTGCCTTATGCATGCAGTAACAATTAGTGTCCACTTGAGGGCACGAAGACGAAAGTCCTAAAAAGGTGTGCGAGCTGGTAAGTACAGAGCAATAGCGGTTTGCTCTGTCTTTAGCAGTGAAGTCTGGCTGTTATTAACTTGTCAAATATCGGCCCAAGTCAGTTCTGAGTTCAGACCTTGCAGTCAATTCAAAATGTGCCCAGTCGCACAAGAGACAAGAACAGTAATTTTTCTGTGTTAAACTTGAGCTTTCCCTTGCTGTCAGAAATGGAAGTTAAAAAAAATACCTCGCTCACTGTATTACCATCCTTCCACCTTTCTTGCTGTCATCATATAGTTCTATCAGTGTCTTTCAGAAAGCACACATACAAAGTCTAGTGTGCTGAGTTGTACGTAAGTCATTGAAAAGTGTAATTTGTTAGACCACATTGAACATACATTTTGATACAACATAGCAGAAATACTCAATATATGCCTAATACGAGGGAGGTGTGGAGGGCAGGGATGTGTGAAATGTAACATACTTGAACAGAGCAAATTTTAAAGAGACTCTTCTTGTCTGCATTTCATAATGGGACATGCTTCAAGGTATATCTGATAAATAAATACCCTCGCGTAGGGTAAAAAAGAATCCCACAATAGCATATTGAAGAAAGCTCTGCAAGATTAACCTGCCCTTCTCTGTGCTAACACAAGATCACAGAATATTCTTGATAACCTTGCCACTTCAATATGAAATGATTCATACATTGAAACCTCCCCAACACTCTTGGGAGACTTGAAGTCTACCTGACATCACTGCTAGAATAGTCTTCCTGATCCTCATTCTTTTATCAGTTTTATACTACTGCCCTGAAATTAGTATGCTCCGTCAGCTGTAATGAACAACATGGCAGTAGTCAGAAATATCAAGTTGTCATAATTTTTTTATTTTCCCACTATTTAGCACTTATTAGTCAAGCTACATCCAATCAATTAGTCAAAATTTCCTTATAGTACTCCTTTTTTTTTTTTTTTTTGTTGGTGGTGGTTTGTGTTTTTTTTTTTTTTTGTTTCTCCCTGCTGATCTTCAAGCTACTTTTCTTAAAATTCTCCTAATGTAGCCAATGCCTCTCTCAAAGTGACTGTAACCAGAGTTCTAGAGTCACTGTGTAAGGTATGTAGAATGCCTTTCTCTATGACTATTTCTATATATATAGTTCAAAATACCTCACATTTGAGGGGGATGTTTTTTTCACACTAAATCATGGCTAAGCATCTAGTTTATACTGCATTGGTCAGGGAGTTCTGTACCACTACTAAAATTTACTGGAAATAAAATAGATAAAACTGAGGCACTCAGAAAAGCAGCAGACCACTCAGATGTTTGTACTTTTCCATCAAATCTTATGAAAACCTTTTGTTTACCATCTGGTGGCAGGAATCTGAATGGAAACACATTAATATATACTTGTCTTCTGCTTTCTAGCTACAGGACATCACTCCCTGCACAATTCCTGCTGGGGCTGTACTGAACTGAACATTTCCCTTAAACAGGAGTCTTTTAAGCCAGTCTTTGCTACCAGCAACATAGGAGCAACTCTATCAGTTCAGATCAACACTTCATGCAGACCAGCATCACAGTTATTATCTACAAGAGGTTAAGGCATGGAGGAGAAGCTGTATGTGATGGTGGCGAGGTGAGGTTTAAGAGTTTCACTATCTCCAAGCTGTGTTCTAGTTCCTGTGACCAATACACACCACTTGCTCTGCAAGGGCAAAGATCCTGATCAGACATCAGGGAAAATGTGGACGACGTGGCCAGGTGTGCATTTCCACCATGATTAAGTTTTTAAACATGGATAACCTCCAGCTGGATGGGACACACCTAGGGACAAGTAGGGTACTAGGCTTGCACCTCAGCATATGCAGCATGCCATCCTCAATGACAGTCTGAACAATCTCTGGGTGAAATTCACCACACCCCTGGAGTGTGCTTTGCTCAATATACAGGTTATACTGTTGTCCAGGGAAACACAGAGCCACAAAGCAAATGGCTAGCAAAAATGGGAGACTAGTCTAGTCTGAAGAAATATGGCAAAAGTACATGCACCTGAAATAGACTCCTGGGAAAGGGTAAGAACAGGGCAAGAAAATGCAGTACACTCCCAACCAATGCTCTCATAGTATGTTTTTAATTCAGATGTTTTCTTGATCCCTGTATATTTTAGCTGCTTAACAGATCTCAAAGGATTAATTTTCAAAGTATTTGTCCAAACTCTGTGGAACCCACATAAACTCTTTGCATCCACATCCAAAGGGCCAAGAAAGGTTACAGATAGAGAAGATTACCCTTTGTGTCAGAGTCTCACATATGTGGGGAAAACATGCTTTCACATACAGTGGAGGCAGAACATGTTTAACAGAAAAAAAAAAAAAAAATCTCAGTTTGAAGTCAGTCACTAGAGACTTGGCAGCTGAGCCATGAGTACAGAATGAAGCTGGGGTCCAGGGGAAAAAAGACAGCATGTGATCATGTAATTAAGACACACACACAAGGGATGAATTAAGAGCACACATGCTACTTTAATTCTGGCACTTCTTAACTTTTCCTTGCTTTACTTTACAGTCTTAATTTTCCTTTAATGCAGTTGTGCTGTAATTAATAAATACACTTAATGAGTCCAAGGCTGGCATCCTTCCCTTAGCTGTTGTGAGAAGAGCTCCCTGTCTGACTTTCTCTTTGCCACCTATCATTATTCTTTGTACTAAGCAATTATGGTACTTAAGTAATAAAACCGGTCTTTACATAGCTAGGGGTTACTTTTACTTTTGATACCTGCAGCATTCACGGTATTTTCTACAGTAATGCTAGAGAATTATGGGGGAACATTTTATCACAGAATCATAGAATGTCAGGGATTGGAAGGGACCTTGAAAGATCATCTAGTCCAATCCCCCTGCCAGAGCAGGAACACCAGATGAGGTTACACAGGAAGGCATCCAGGAGGGTTTTGAATGTCTCCAGAGTAGAAGACTCCACAACCTCCCTGGGCAGCCTGTTCCAGTGTTCTGTCATCCTCACTGTGAAGAAGTTTCTTCTCATATTCTCTCTAAGCTTAGAGGTGACTGAATTTGTCTCAAAGAAATACTGGATGACTCTGAAGACAGAGGGATAAAGAGTTTTTGAATAATTTTGTAGGTTGCAAACTGCTTTCCTATTCAATGTGCCTAATTTTTCTAGACATACAGAACCCCCATTTCAACAGCTTCACTGAAGTCTGGACACATTTCTAGTTAAGCTTCTTCTGCAGCTTAAGAAGACAGTGTTGGAAAGGAGTTTTTTGCTGGATGTATGTCACCATTTCATTGACCCCTCTATGGGCTATGTGCCATCTTTTAAATAAATATCTCAAGTATATTCAGAATTTATTTCATCCTCCACTTTAGTATGGGGCCCTTCCTCATTCATACTACTCCTCAGCCAGTACCAAGCCATGGCATGACATCTATGAATCCACAGCAAAACTACCTACCTAGACTCAGTCAGAAATAAGCATGAAATGTTACAGGGAAGGGTGTACAATGGTATGCTTCAGAAGATTTATTATCTTCAGTGAAAACAGCAAAAATAGCACAGCATATATGTAGTTTCTGGGCTAGTTCACTTTCTTCAGAAAGAGAGGCTGTTTCTCATCATAGTGTGAAACAGCATGATTATGGGGAAGGAACACAGTCCAGTACTAAAGATAAAGCAAAAACTGACAACATTTATTCCAGTTATAGTATAACATTCTCATTATTCTGTAATAAGTAATCAATCAACAAATACTGACAAATATTGGCAAATATTTCTGTTTAGCCAGAATCTTGGAAAATTTGGAGGCAGCGAGAAAAAATGTAGCAAATAGTGGACAATACCGTTTAAGAGATTAGTTCTCAGTAACTGATTTCAAAGGAATGAGCTGAGAGTTGGATTTGATTTCAGTGTACTATGTTAACAAGAAATATATATATATATATATTTTTTTTAAATCACATAAGCTTTATTGCTGAGGATGTAATACTGAAATTGTGCCACTCACAAAACCACTGGCACTCAGCTTCAAAGGTATTGTTACAGAATTGAAATTTGTTAGATAATGCAAATAGTTAGTAGCAGATATTTTTTCATCATATCTTCTTGATCCTTAGCTATGTGGTGACAAATGCACACAATATAACTATCAGAGTGCTAGAGTTCAGAATGAAATTAGCTCTGTTTCCATTCTGCTCAGTCACTCATGTATAACATCTTCCATTTTACCAATATATTTTAGTTTTATCAAACCACTTTGAAGACTTAAAAATCATCCTGAAAGAAAAACCAGTAAAAATCTCCAATAAATTGGATTGAGATGATTATTAGTACAGAAAAATGAAACTCCTAGAGGTCAGCCCATAAATATAAGACTTTAATATGCATGTAAGTATGCACACACACATTTGTAGAGAGAAAAAATTGCATTCTTATTTCTCCTTTATCTACAGTGTTTTCATATATAACATTCAACAAGCAAATTCCTCAGTCAGTCTGAAACAACTGAAAGGAGAATTAATCTCGGTATTTCTGTCCCCTAACAACCACACAATATGGCAGCCAGAAGTTCACTGGTGTGTACAGAGGGTGGCTAAGATTATTTGGCTTTTCTAGGTACAGACTACTGAAGGAACATTGTAAGTCCTTGAAAACATGCTGTGTGGAATCCCTTTTGCTTGATGGGAATTAATATTGGTATAATGTCTCCAACAGCTCAAACAACTATGTTGACTTTACCAGTTAACATTTTTTACTTGACAAACTCTTCAAACTGGAAATACCAGCAGTCAGCTTGAGAAGGATCCAGCCTGATTGTATCTCTTATGTTTGGAAATCCTTGTCACTGTTATCACGCAAACATGGAATTTCAAGTGTCAGAGAAGAACTTATGAAAAATGATTTAAAGTGAATGTATTAGTTTAAAAGGGGGTTTATAAATTTCTGTAAGAAGATTAATACTTTCCTCATTAAGTTTCTGGGTTTGATTTCAAAGACCACGAGCTCTGTCTCATTCAGGATACAAGCAGCCAACTTTAAAATAAATATATCTCCAGATTCTCCATGCAACCTTCTAAATTCCCTGCACCCCACATATATTATTATAAGACTAAAATGAACTCAAGTGGGACAAAATCAAATTCATGTAATGCTGTACAGCTATTAATAAGCACTTCTGTAAAATGCAGACCATGCCCTATTGCCCTGACTCAAATGCACAAATGGAATGCATGGGGTTAATAAAATCTATTATGATCTTTTGGGCTAGGTTTGGATGGGAAAAGGGTGCAAAATTCATAATAGATTAATTCTGTAGCACAGATAACCAGTTCCCAATTTAACATCTCAATTAAGTTGCACTGTATGTGGTTGGAGTTTGTGAATACAGATGATGAGATGTGATTAACTTCAGCCTAGCTGCAGTACAACATTTTGTTAGATATGAGATTCAAAAGAGAAATACCCTTAGAACTCATGGTTTTATTTTCAGAATATATTCTCCCTTTGTCCCCGTTTTTTGATTCCTAATGCTATCACAGTTTGGCAACGTTTAGTGAAAGATCTGTGTGACTGTAAGGCAAGTTAATATGATAAGAGCTCACCAGCCATTTTAAAATGGGAAGGGGGTATAAGTTTCTCTAAAATTAATTGAATTACAAGCACTTTCAGATGACTGAGTTGTCTGTAAAAGTGTATGCCATCAATTACTGAGTATACTTATGGCATCCTGTGGGCTCAGAGGCATGAGACTTTATTAATTTTACTGTCAACTGTCTAGCAAGGTCTGGGAGTTGCAAGTTGAACATGGCATCAAGCAGGTACAATGCTCTCCTAACGTTACTTCTTTGTTAAGCTGGTCGAAACCCCGTATAATGCAAGGAGACATACGATCTGATACAGTTAGTCGGTGATAACTCTTATTTTCCCAATTTTGAGGAAAGTTTTAACTCAGAAAGCACTGCAGAATTATGTAACCAATGAAAAGTACAGAAAAAGAAGAACTGCAGAAAATTCTAATGGAAAGAGCATGAAATAAAAAGATGAGAAAAAATATTTTTGACTGATATGTGATGGCTTAATTGAACAGTGCTAAATACCTCCACACAGTTCTCTGTACAAGGTATATCTAATTATCTGGCTTTTTTTTTTTTTTTTTAAACTCTGATGATTATTTAGTTTGTTGCTTACTTATAAGAGGCATTGAGCACCAAACATTTATTGCTTTCTAACATTTTCCTTTTCCTCCTTTTTTTATAAAAGGAATCTGTTTTAAGAATCTACACTGCTCCATCCCAGATAAGAGTATTTTCACTTACATTGTCTATAATCCATGGGCAGGTTGTCTTGGCTGGGTGCAAACCACCTAATTCCCTTTTTCTTTGAGTCACCTTGAAGCTGATTCCACTTTGAAGACTCTGGGAACACTGGCATGTGAAAAGAGATGGGCATAACTGTGTGCTACTACATTCAAATGGTCTTTCCTACAGGAGACCTGTTGTGAGTTAGGGATATGTTGCTAATCCCAATTTTAATTATGAAAAATGGGTACAAGGGGAGACTAAGGCAATTTCTCAAGTATGATCACCTGTTCCCATTGAATTTGGTGTGAGACTTTTGATTAAATGGGAAGTTGTAGACACATGGCTGACTAAGCCAAGGTGATACACAAAGTCTGTGACAGGGCAAGGTATCTCCTTGGCCTGTGGTTAAATATTTCTGAACATTGGGCTGCGCTTTCTCTATGTCATCCTAGTTTACCAAAATCAAAAAGGGATCACTTCAAAAGTGATTTGTCTGAAATCTATGTATTTCCTCCACCAAAAAGCTACAGAGAAGCTGTCGGATTTCTGAAAAGTTCTTCCTTTTTGTTTTTCTCCATATATGAAGTAATCAAGCAATTAAGTGGACTGTTGATACCACAGTATCTGAAATCCATGAGATTACTATTACCAGCAAACTCTGACTGCTATCTTAAAAGAATAACACATTAATGATAAAAAAAACCTGAACAACACATAAGCAAATGATACCTTGCAATATTTTTGTTGGATTAATTTCAAAAGCAAAGAGTAGTTAAAGCAGCAGGGCTAGCCTCATGTTCATCTTTGTGTTCATGTTGCAAACATTGCTAAAATCAGACCATGTATAAATGTGAGATACCAACTACTTTAGGTGACACTCGTAATGATAACCTATGAAGCACATTTCTGGAGATTAATAGAGACTGTTTTAAATGGGAGTTGATGGTGACAACCCAGTCCTGTTAAAATCATCAGGTGATTTACAATCAAACTGAAGAATCCAGGTTAAGGGTCCATTTTTTCCAGTGTGAAATGATGCTACTGAAATGGAATAGAGGACATTGACTGTCATAGGAGTCAGGACCATCATGACAATAAGCTTAATATCTGCCTGTGTAAATATAATATTCATTGCCAGGTTAGGCATGTGTTTGTACAGAGCTTATGGTAACTGGTAATAGGATAAATAATGAGAGAAAAAGCAAATGGTCCATATAGGTCACAAATGCCTTATGATAAAAATATTTTCTTTGCTGAACAATTTGGATGTATTTGTTCGTCCCATGTAAAAGGAGACAAAAGGCACCAGATTTTTCTACACCCTATTCTTTTTGTTGGGAAGCAGAATATTTTGTCACATTCATCATGACATTCACATCTTCCACTCCACCTGGAAGCAAGGAGAGTGTTTTATATTGTGTCTGGTCTCCTTTTGAATCAGAATACTTCTCTCCCTCTTTCATGTAATGCCTTAATAAGTTTCTGTTGCAATCTTTTTCATATATGTAAATGCATTTGATCTCCAACAAATTTATCACTCAGTACCTCTGATTAAAAAAAATAAAATCTGGATGCCTTTGAAGAATTGTTCTGCTTTGCTGGAGAGTAAATGGAATTTTTTTTAAATTAGAACTCTAACAGCTTCTTGCTATATGTATGTATGTATGTGTGTGTGTGTGTGCAGGGGAAAGAGAGCTTTATGCTTATACCAGTAGATATCACTGTTAGGATACAAAAGACAGATTGGAAAGACCTATTTTTTAATGGGCTGTACTATGCCTAATTTTTTGTCTATGTTATTAAAATAATTTTATAGTGCAAATGGACAAATTCTAGCTAGAAATCCTCCTGATTACCATACCAGCAATGGCCAGAAGACTAGTTAGCTCTGTTAACTTGTTTAACCCAGAAGGATATGAAAGGTGAAAGAGGACAGGTGTCTGAGGGAGGAGACCTTCTACATTTTTTCCTCTCATCTTCATATTTTCCATTTATATATATTAAAAATATAAAGCCTTTTAAAAGAAAATTAAATATGTTTAGATTTAATTTCAGTTGCTTTCAGTATTTTATAACCCCATCTTCTCACGTGACCAGCCAGCTGAGATACAAAGATAGACAGATGGTTGACAAAATTTTCTGAAATATCTGCATGGCATAATAAATAGGTACTTGAAGGTAGCTGTAAATAAAATCACTTAAGTATAGCACCAACATACATGTTTGCACTGCTTAAATGTAAATGGTCAGCCTCTTTCCTAATTGTTTAAAACTGCTTTTGAAATCCTTGCCCACTTTAAAAAACTTCTTAGGTTTGGCATATTTCAATCATGTTTTAGTTAGTGAGTTGGACCCAGACATTAATCAAACACATGGAGAGTACTTCTATCACAACATGAGTAGATATATAATTTATTGAAAATATTGAGTATTTATCTTATTTTATATTCAATACTCAATCTTATGTCTTGTTGGCAGTATGAACAATTCAGGCAATTTCCAGCTCACACTCGTTTGTTCATTTGCTATCCAACAATTTAGGTAGCATCGGCCTTTTGACGCAGCACAGTGTAACTGAACCACATCTGTGCAATAGATCTCATTATGTGACAGATGAAACTACAGCTGGAAGAAGTTATGGGGCTCAGAAGCTTATTATAGAAGAGAGGCTCTGTTGCCCTAAATTGCATGTGCCCAAAGCATATAGACTGCTTTGGCATTGTCATTGAGGTTGAGTACAAAAACTATAACAACTGGACTATAACACAGAAGAAAAACAACAACAAACCAAATGATGATACTTTGCTTCTCTAGGGCTTTACTCTTCTTTCATTTGTCTTATTTTACATCTACCTATTTTATATATTCTGAAAGTACAATTGGACCTACAGAGCACTTAGCTTTTCATTTGGGGGCTGCCAAGCCAAGAAACATCCACAGAGGGTGATTCATCATATCCCTAGAAGTTCACATATTATCTCATCTAGGCCAGAAGGATGCAAACAGTCAAAGAGGATGGTTTTGTAAGAGGAGATGATTTATTTGAGGTCATGCCCTCACTTTGAAACTTCTCCACTGATCATGACTAGAAGACACAAATCCAAACACAAGGTCACATAGTCTTATGAGAGCTTTGTGCTCAGTCGTGGCCTTCTTCAGCCGGAATTTCTATGAAACTTGATCTGCATCTGGGTAAGTGTCATAACTCAGTCTAGAAACTACCAGGTTTATTAATTAGTAGTGTGAATGAAAGGCTTTTTTTTTTTTGTCTTTTTGTTTGTTTGTTTGTTTTTTTTTTTGTTTTGGTGGGGTATTTTGTTTGTTTCTTTGTTTTTTTTTTTTTTTAAATAAATTTATTGCTTGGATATTGGAGCTCTTTGCTTGGCACTATTCTATGAACAAGGGATATGAGTCTGTAGGATTCTAAACCATATTTTCATGGTCTGTGAGTCTGATGCAGTTAAATCTGTGGCCTTGTTCGGGGGTTGCACAAGTAATTGAGAACATTAGCTTCAGTGCTCCCAGAACAGGGTGCAGAGACATTTACTAATTGTACAATTAGTTCGTGTTCACTTCGATTAAAACATGCTGTAAAAGACAGGGGGTAACATTCTGGTCCTGTTTAAATCACTATGAAAACTCAGTAGGACTAAGATTTGACTCCATATAAACCAGAAATTAAATAAAGAAAGAACAGAGATGAGAGAAAGCAGCAACAAACATCTTCATGTAAAGCACTGGTGCTGGCAATCATTTCAAAGCACTATCGAAGCTGTTATCTCACTCCTCTACATGAAAAAAAAAGTACTAAGAATTCTTTTCTGTCAGTGTTTAGGAAGACTCTACAAACTTTGTTTCTGCCCTTAGCAGAAATAATTTGCACTCCTAAAATTTTTGAAACTTTTCCAAGTCTTAAAAAAAAAAGTCATGTAAAGTAGTTGCTGACTCTGCCTCCTTTTTCAGTTGTACACCCTTGAGGTGTCTTAGTGAGGCTGTGAAGTTGGATATGTCAGGTGTAGAGTTTATGAATATGAAAAGCAGTAAATTTACATGATTGTGGTGTACCAGTCATTGAAATTCACTCCTGTTTGAGCAGAAAGGATGTATCAGTGCATAAAACATTTAATTAATGAACACAAAATCTTTAAAACAAAAGCAAAACTTAAAAATGAAAGAAAGAAGAAAGAAATAGACAGGTTTAACTTCTAAATGCATTTCATTTTTTAGAATCTTTCAAGACCATCTCTGAAGATCTAGTGTCAACACCGTCGCCACTTCAAAACTCATTTCTGCTGCCTATTGCACTGTTTTAAACTTTTACTTCTAAAGTCAAAACAAAAGAATGTAACCTCCCGTTTGTAGTTTCTCTTTTATAAAATGAAAGGCTTCATATGGCACAAGGGCAGCAATTATGCCATCCAAACCCATCATGACAGAGTTCTAGGAATAACAGTGAAGCAGGCTGGAAAAAGGCAAAAGATATCAAAAGTAGGCATGAATTTAATTCAATTTTTTTCCAATATTCTTTTATGTTTTTTGGGGATCTTGAGATGAAGAAAACTGACTCACTATTACCTTCTGCTTGGGACAATTATACTCCATTAAGGTAAGAAATGTGTTTTGGTGCAATAACAACACAATAATATTCAATAATATCTGTGTCATATATTCATAGACACGTTTTTGTTGTAGCTCTTGAAACAGCTTGTTTTGAAGTTGGCTTTATTAGAAATTACTTTTGCTAACCTACCTTTTTATTTATTAAGGCCAAATTACTCATAAATATTTTGAAGCACATTGGCCGGAGTCAACAATATTGGCAACCATACTAATTTAAGAGGAAATGCATTTTGATACTTGTGGCAGGTTAAAAATATGCTACTGTCTTCTGCAGGGAGGACATATAAGTTGTCTCTCTTCAGGCGGTTGATCCTGCTCCTTTCATTAACCCTGCACAGAAAAGTGTATGTTATGAAAACTGGAGCCTAGAAGCATGAATGGGCCTAGGAAAGACAAATCAGTCTTACGAAGTGCTTATGTGATTTTTCCTTTGTCTCTACAAAATTTCAGGAAACACTTCAGTCCAGAACTCAATGGTTTATTCAGACTTAACTCATTGCTCTTAAGGAAGCAATGATCATGAGAAACAGGTTTGGACAGCTGAATATCCAGAACTTAAACAAAATTTAAGTCCCCTAAGTTTTGCTAAACTGTTTATGTTGCTGATATCTATTATTTTTTTCCCTTAAGATTAATCTTTACTCAATATGAATTCTGCTTGATAGGTGCAAATTGTAAAGTTCAGCAAAGACTCTAAATTCTGAATTCTATAAGGAAAATTGGTCTTGTGATGTCTGCAAGTAGGAGCTGGAAACAAGAAACACTTGAAATGGTATTAAAAATTTCTACAGATTCCAGTGCAATTTAAGGATCAAACAGAAGCAGAGCATTACTTAGGGTAAGAAAAGCAAAAGCTTTGTTGCTTACATTGATGATAAATAACGAACAAATAGTCACACATTCGCAAGGCCAAAATCAAACAAAACCTCCTCACAATATATAATATTAAACAACAAATTGATCTGAAAACTTGTCTTACTTTTACTTGTTGTAAAGCAGAAAATTCATGATGATCACTATAAGAAAAAAAAAGTAAATTTGTTTAACAGTATTAATCAGATGAGGCTAACACTATTGTATTGGCTAGAGTAGAATGAGAAATGGGACAGAGCTGCAAGATGAGTGGAATTCTGTGTGTCACCCCACAATTTCAGTATCATCAGAAGCTCACCTTATTTAAACTGCTTGATTGCTTGAGATTTTTAATGCTATCAATGAAGAAAAAACAAACAAACAAACAAAAACCAACCAAGATTTCTGGGGGTTAAAATTTCCATCACTTGGAAGTGTGAAAGAAGTCTTCCAGACTTATCTGAGCTAAAACCATAGATTACAGGGCTAGACAGCCCCTTTGTACCACTGATCACCACCCTCTGGGCCTGACCATTCAGCTAGTTTTCAACTAATCTAGGTGTCTGCTCAACCAGCCCATTCTTCACCAGCTTCTCTGCAAGGATCTTCTGAGAGATGATGTCAAAAGCCTTGCTGAAGTCAAAGAAGGCAATATCAGCTGCTCTCCACTCATACAGCAAACCAGTCATTTCATGGGATTATCAAGTTGGTGAGGCTTGCTTTTCCCTTTGTGTATCCATGCTGTCTACCCATGATTATGTCCCTGTCTTTCAAGAGTTTGGAAGTGGTTTCCAGGAGCAGCTGTTAGATCACTTTCCTAGGGATTGAGGTGAGCCTGACCAACTTGTAGTTCTCTGGATCCCCCTTGTTGCCATTTTTGAAGACAGGAGTGATACGTAACACACTGGGTCTGCTTTACCCTAAGAGGAACTTCAGTGAGCACAGACTGGCTTTGAAACATCATGGTCTTCATGTCTCCAAATAACATTTTCTCTGCATTTTGATTCCAGTTCAAACAAACCTCTACATTTTAAGGATCATTTAAATCCCAAATCAAGGTATCTGAAACACCACATATCCAAAACAAACTATAAATTCCTCAATAAACAATATATCTTGTCCTCCCGCACTGGAATCTGCCATTTATCAATGTTGGGATTTTGTAGTCCAGTGAGTAGTGTCAGTTGAGAAAACTTTTTTCATATTGATATTTACCTAATTTGGTGTTCTGAAAACACCAACATATGCTCCAGTGTAGGACACTACTACATAAAAAGAAATTACCATAATCTCTACAGTAGTCAAAGCCTAGTGAACCATTAAAAGCAAACCAGCTCAATGAACCGAATCACAATAACAAAATATAAGTACACTGAAAGCATGCCTAGGGCAACAATACTTATTTTACTCCCATCTCTAATACTGACTTTAATAAATGACAAAAGAATCCAATAATTTATTTGTTGCTGTTTCTGCCTGGACTTCCAAGACTTTCACACAAATTTTCAGCATAGCCTCTTGATTTGATGGTCTCCATCATAAGATCAGAGTCATACAGGAGTACTGATTGCTTTCCATTCCAGTTTGCCAGATGGTGTAGCCAAGATGAATGGCTACCTCTGATAATGCTGGGGTTTTTTGTGTGTGTGCACGCTTGTGTGTGTGCATGTGTATGAGGTATTAGCCCACACACCAAAAAATTGAGTTCCATCCAAGACATTATTATTGCAGCTTTACTGCTCTTACCAGAGTGGAAGTCCCTTTTGGATGGCTTCAGAAAGCTGCAGTTTACAGGTCACTGATCGTACAACCTTCAATCCCAGGGCTTCTTTAATCTGTTTAGTCCAAGTCTAGCCAGCATGCAGCAAGCATGGCATAATTGTTTCTATGATGAAAGTAATTCTCTTCTTCAAACTCATTAATAAGTGACAACAGTCATTAATGTCATCTAGAACTGACTGAACACAAAGCCATTGGTCAGTATGAGAGTTCATATCATATTTTCTGTGAGCTTGCTGCCATCACCATTAAAGCCAGAAAAAAAAATAAAATGTCTTTTTTCTTGGAGTGTCCCACTTGAAGAACAAAGAGGAAAAACTGTCCTATTACCTTGTCTGCCAGCTTCATTAACAGGGAAGTGCTCTGAGTAATTTGGTTGTGAATGCTCGACATCCTTGAGAAAAAAGGTCCTGGTTTTCACTGAAACGTACAAGTAAACTGACTAAAAAGATGAAATATGAATAGGATATTATCAAAGCCTCTGAAGCGATGTTGTCTTCTACCTCCTTCTCTCTCATACTCATCTCACATTTCCTGCTATCCACACCCAGCACTGAGTGTGGCCATCAGTGAGGGCAACTGGAACACTGTTGGCAAGGTGTCACAGGTGCAGAGGGACTAAACTGCCCAGAAGGTGTCTTTGCTACTGTCTGAGTTTCACTTCCCAAAGCCCTGTGGCCAAACTGCACATTAATTACAGTAGTTCATAAAGTAACACATGAGTTTAGTTGAACAATGAGTTCCCCTTTTCTCTTGAGAAGTCCACTGTCTTTAATGTGGAAACTAGACTTGTATTGCCTATGTCTTTGCTAATCAGGCACTGAATACAGGAGAGTTTTACCACTTTACAAAGAAAGAAAAGAATTTTAGTTGCCTAAGTTTCAGATCAATGCTCAAACACATTGAGCAGGTATACTCCAACAGCTCCAAAATAAGATGGCAAATACAAAAATATGATTTACTATGATCTTAAAAGCCACTTATTTTGAGCTCATCTCAAAACGTAAGAGAAAACATAGGATGCTGCTTTTGTAGTCTGCTTTCATCTCTAGGACTTCACAGATAAGGCAATGGCATTTGATACGGAGATGTACAATTCTTGGCGTTATTGATCATGTCTGCACTATCAGACATGATCAATAAGCTTACTGGGAAATGCCCAATCCCAACATGCATTAGGTTTTAACAAGCAGCAGAGTCAGAATAATTTGGGGGCACTTCTACTTTTGTTCTGTTTCAGGGGAATTAGTAGAGGTTTATTGGGGTTCTGCTCATTAAACTAGTATTATGCAACAGCTGTAAGAAGATAAAAATAAACTTGACAAACAAGCCATACAAACACCAACTCTTCCACTCAATGCTCTCCATATTTTACAGATGAGTTTTATTTATCCATGAGTCGCTCCTTTTCATGTTCTCACTTGTATTGTGACTTGAAGGACATCTGAGAACAACGTGGGAGAGTAAGACAGAGGCCAGCTGCTTGTGACAAATAACTTAAAGTAGCAAGAGCTAGAAGCATAAAAAACAGTGAGAGTGCTGTGCTCAAGCTATTAGCAGAAAAAGCCAAATCAGACTTTCACTGAAGTCAAGGCATCCTTCAGAAGTGCCAGTGTACGATTTTATGTGGTACATATTTTCATTTATTCAGAAAACTTGTTTTAAACATGGCTCGTCTTTTATTTGGTACAACTGCTGGCAAAAAAAAAGTCCCAGACCTAGTACATTTCTAGAAGGTAACAGAGATATTTCAAGTTAATCTTTGAAAAAGAGAATATTGTGCTTAACAATGTTTTTCAAAATATACAAACAATGCATGTGGACATTATTCTACCCACTGCGTCTGTACTGTTATACACATTGTATTTCTCAGAAAAAGCACAGGTAGCAAAACTTCATTTCCCCAAAATGCACTTCAATATATTTTAAGTATAAAAACCTAATTTAAAATAATGTCAGCATCTTTTGCCTGCAGAATATGAGGCTCAGCATCATTAAATTATTTAAGAGGTCCTCAGAGAGTCAGTTATGCTTATAACGTCAGATTTACTCAAAGAAATTGAAAGAGTAAAGCAAAATGTTGAATAAGGACTTCCTGTGCGATTTCACCAAGTTATTTTTTACTGCCTGTAATTGAAGCAGCATTCTCACCTCACACAGTTTTAGCCAAAAATATATGTTGTGTAACTGCAACTTGTTTAACTTGTTTTGTTTATTTTTTTCTTTTTCTTTCTTTTTTTTTTTTCCTTTATAAATAGAGTAGGTCTGGTCTACTGAACTGTTCTTTTCCCCATGAGGATTCATTCACGAATAAATACAAGCTCTATCGAGACTCAATTGAAAGTACATTTGTACAGGGGCTTACATATCCTACATATGTCTCCTTCTAAAAGGAAAAATATATACTTTTTTTGAAAACGTAAAGGAAAGAATCTACTAGTGCCTTCTCCAGCATATTTTGTTTCCCTTTATTGTGCTAGAAGAAGTAGAGCTAATATATATAATATGATTTTAACAGTTAAAAATAATGAATGTCAGGATCTCTGCAGTGTCACATCACTTTCATCCTTAGTCATTACAAGTACACTTTGGAGATATAGCCAAAAACTCTAGCCTAGTATTAGCCAGATTTTTAGGTTAGCTGAAAGAAAAAAAAAAAAAAGATTGTTCTTAGTGTTGTCTTTAGTGAAGGTTATTCTTTGCTAGGCATTTTGGAGACCCGTGGATAAAACAAAGTCTGTGTAAGATGTGCTATATTTTCCCATGAATAAGCCCCAATTTAATTATTTAAAAAAAAAAAAAGTGTCCTCCTCAAGCGCCAATATTTTATCAATAGAATGGGTTAAGGCTGTGTGAGAGAAGTCATTTTGGAAAATTATAAGAGAACCAGGTACATGCTTGTATTCAAATGCTGCATACACTTGCCACAAATTTCTGTCTTAACATAGACATCTCTTTCTAATTTAATGAGATCTCACAAGTTGTAATACCAAATTTAGAGTGTCCTCCATGTTCTGAGCCCATCTTTGAAACCATTCATTGAAGTATTGCAATTAGAAAGTTGGCATGCATTTAAACTGTATAGCTTTACTGAGAAAAATTTGCATAGTGTCATAGCATGTGTCAGTGCTGTTTTCTATAAGCAGATGCAGCAGTACCTCTTGTCATCCCTTCACCTCAGCTACTTCTTATGCCTCTAATGAAAAAGAGGACCTACAGATCCTTCTTTGCTTTGACACTCTTTCAACACTAATGAGGAAATCAGAAAGTACACTGAGAACATCTATCAGAGCTAGAACAAGGAGAACAGGCCAGTTCCTACTTTACCTCCAAACACCTTGTACTAGCACACCATGTACTGTCTGTGTCTGAAATACTTTGTATTTCAACTAGACCACAAGTTCCCCAGTGAAGAGATGCACCATCTCATTCGATTTTGAATGGAGCACACACATATTGTCTCTCTGTACATAATAGAATGGATTAGTAGCAACCATAATGTTAATACTTTGGGAAGAGGATTCTAATTAACCGAAACAAATAGTTTTCCTTTTAAATCAAAATGAAACACATGCTGGTTGTATTTACACAGTTCATAGATGACATGTAGTGGTGATACCCCCTGATTTGAGGTGCTTGGGTTAAAGCTGAGTAACAATCTTAGCATTTGAGCATGGGCCTCCCTGTCTCGACTCACACTCACCCTTTACCTCTGCTGCAACACAGCTGCTCCTGGGTACAAGGGCTGCTCTCCAGGGTCAGCTGCTTTCCATCCCTCAGCTCCGCTCAATAGCTTCACTCTGGGTCTGAGGATCGTTATTTCCAGAAGAAGCTGCAGGCTGAATATTTCTAAGTGGGTCTGAATACTGTGAATAACATAGCAGCAGCAAAACTAGAAGATGACAGAAATCTAATTGTGCCATTGTTTCACGAGTTGTCTTCACCACAGATTTTTCTATTATCTCTCTCCTTTACTCTGACTAATAAAGAATAGTGAGAATTAAGTGTCCAGTGAGGGGGAGTACAATCAAATAATTTGATATGAAAGCCAATTGTTTTTGCTGTTTATAGATCCACCAAGCCATAGCTGCCACAGGGTGGTAGATTAAGGAAGGACTGTAGACACAAGGCATGTACCACTGCCATTCATCTTGTGCTTTCATTCTTTGACTTCAAAATCCAATTTGAGGTTATCTTGTATGGAAATAAATGGGTCAAGGCAGATGCTTAACTTTCACCTTCTATGCCAGACATCACTTTGTTCATCAAAGACTGGCAAATGGAAGAGGACTTTATTTAAGCAGAAGGTGGAAGCTGTGCAGATTTGAAATTGCGCATTACATCATGAAGAACAAAAATCCATCAAGTATACCTGAATTCAGTTTGACCACTCTTGCTTGCTTCACACTTTGACTTTTACACCACAGGAGAATTATGAAGAAATATTCAGATTCTAACATTAGCATTGGACAGTAATGTTTTGCCTCTCCCGCTACCCATCCCATCTTTAATTAAGATATATCCTCTAAGATTTGTGCCAATCTCATCTGGCACAAAATGGTGAAGCTACACTGAAGCCAGTGTTCATTTACATAGCTATGGATCACTTAGTCTTCTTTTATAGTCTGACTTCAGCTTTTGCAAGTTCCCATCCCCTCCATTGCCCATCAGTATGCTGACCATGACTCCACCTCTCCTGTCATCGTGAAGAGGATGACCTCTAAATCTAGATCACTTGAACAGTGTTTGGACAGCAAAGGGGTTTGCGAAATAAATTCATGGCTGCTTTCTAAACTCTTTCATATTTCAGAAAAAAATATTGATTATTTTGGTCGTAAGTGCAGTGACTAGCCTCTGTAGAGGATATAGGAAAAATTAGAGAGGAAACAAGTCAGACATTATCAGCAAAGCAGCAGCATTTTGATTTATTCTATTTCTTTGCTATTCTCACCTTGCTACTGCCATTTTCATTATTTTTCTCTATCAAAAGAAAAGAATGAACCTATAGGCATCTATTACTACACGATACAGAAGTAGCTTTTTTCTAATGCATTATATTGCATTCCATATTTATTCATTTTCACTCTCATGTCAAAAAATCTTAAACCTAAATTGGATAATTTATTCAAATAATAGCATAATAGGAATAAGAAGGCAGAGTAACTCTTTCAGTTTGGACATGGCAAGTGAAAAAGATTGCATAAGACATGTGGAGTTCCCACGATGTGTTTACAGAGGTCTCCATAAGCACTAAGTTTTCTCTCTGTCTGCACCTTGGTTTAGTTGAATTGATTTTCTCTGAATAAAATAAAACTTCCTCAGAGACGTCAGAGGGGATTTTCTTTTTCTCCTGAGGAAAACTAAAGACTATTGAATGAGTAACAAGACCCAACAAATAACAACTGTGCATCTTGGATGCCAGCTTATTTTTAACCCAATTTTTTAGGCTGGAACAAATACATGTAACATCCCAGTGTTAGCTCTAGGATTTGAGTTTCTAAGATCTGCTCTCATGACCTCACATCACAGCACAACATTTAATGAAAATTATTTTCCATATTCATAAAAATTATTTCCTGTATTCAAATGAATCAATTTTTAAGAATTGAGCTGAAGTCAAAATGTTTCAAATAACCTCGTTGAGCTTCACATGATGTCCTTAATGATTAATCAATGCCTTGAATGTACACATGACACAACATACATTAGGAAAGACAATCTCTATCATGGAACATTGCACACTCATTTCACAGATTGCAGAGTGCATAGCATGCTCCCACATAAGAAAAGTACTCTGCTCCCAGTTTAAGTGAAACAATGTGCATAAACATGCTTAAGGACTATGCATGTACGATTTGATAATTTCAGCATCTTCAAGCATTCTCGTAAATTTTGTGTAACATGCCTGCAAAATAAATAGTTGTGATTTTGAAATAGGTGGGCAGAAACACATAACAATATATATCTTGGCCCTCCTTATCTGAAAGTCCTTTAAACTGTTGATGTTATTTTTTTTCTATAGCAAACTTTCTTTTCAAGACTGTATCAGAAAAGAAATTCTCCTGAAACCCCCTCCAAGGTCAGAGAAACAGTGGGTTTTTAGATTTGTTGCTAGCGGATGTGTGCTCTTGCCCATAAGATTCTATGCTCCGTATTAAGGTTTTAGTTTTGTTTTGGATTTTGTTTTGTTTGTTTTTGTTTGTGTTTTGTGTGTGTGTGTTTGTTTTTTGTTTTTTTTTTTTTAATCCTAACCCTTATGATGGAGAGTTCTTTTAGAACTCCTCTTGATGTCTGGATCCTGCTAATTGCCCACCTCTGCGACCTCAAGACCAAAAAATACATATTTTTTCCTAGAAATGTCATTGTCTAAAATATTTGCTTTCCCTTCATGTCTCTTGTGCAGTAAACTTATTAATAGTGTGCCTGTGTATTTCATAATTAATCTTCACTTTCTAGGGTAACACAGCTTGATTCTTTTAGTCTTCTTTGCAGGAATCCCTCAGTCAACTTTTGGTCTCTGTTGATGTTTGGATTTTTCTCCAACTTGCACTCCAAAGATGCCTACTATAGTCTCTGCAGTATTATTATGAAGTCATTTTTCTGCTGGGAATATACTGCAAGATGCATCTTTTCTGATCACATTCAACTTTCACACCTTCATTATTTCAGTGAATTATTGTAAAATCTTATTAATGTCAGCTATACTTTTCTCTTTCTTTTACTTTGTTATTCCCATATGACAGGCATACAACTTATAATAGTAGTGGTTATAATATATATACACATATGTATATTTATATAATTATGGCCCTCAAGGTCATTCAGTTCTTCCTATGTATCAGGATATGTCTAATTTTTATGTCTATTAAAAAACCCAGCAAGATCAGTTCTAGAATTTGGTTTTGATGAACTCTATTGGTACAATCTTTCCAGTCTGAACTACCAGAAAGCTTTTACTCAGAGTGTAAATTTTGATCCCTTTTCTCTAGCCTAGAGGATCATTCCCCTATTCATGCTGTAGTATTTACCAGAGTCCAGGTACATAGAGATTATTGCATTTTCTTCACCTATGGTTTTGTTAAATATCAGTAAGGTAATTGAAACCTGCTGTGACAATGTATCTTTTCTGAAGAGGACAGTCTTCCATCACAAGTCTGATACCATAAGTATTCTATTTCACATACAAAATGGCTGGAAATGTCATTACATTTTTTTCCTTTGAGCCTTTGTGCATTCTCGTCATGACACAAATTAGCTGACAAGTCTTCATCATAAAGTTCTATTTGTCAAACTCAGAGAAACCAATATAATACAGGCCTCTGTTGTATAAAAAAAAGGGTAAAAAGAATTCATAACATACAGCATATATAACTTTTATCATTTATTATATGTTGTCCTGTAGAGGTTTCATCATTTGTGTGGTGTTATACAAAGCTGTAAAAGATGCTTAAAATAAATGAGGACTGTCTTCTGATTAATCAGTGACCCTAAAGAGAACTACTCAGTTCATGTAAAGATTTCTCTTGATCAAGATGGTTCTATAAAAGGAGGTAGTACATACTTTTTGGAATATGGACCATTCAGCAGTTTGCTGGATTTTATTACAATCATCTGTTCACTGAAAACTTTTAAACTTGAAATAAGGATGAAAATGTATTTGCCTGACTTTTTTTTTTTTTTTTTAAGTATAAATCTTGAATAACTTTGGAATAATTCAACTGTTCTTTGGAACAACTAAACTGTTCCAAGAGTAGGAATACAGACAAGCTCTAAATGTTGTAAAAATCACAGTATTTATGGAATATTGAATTATTCAACATAATGTGAGAATGGCAAGATCCAGGACATGGTACTCTTTGGTTATTTAATAGTTTCACATTCAATATGGGGCAAGCATCTTAATCTAAATTATATCGCAGATGTAACTTAGAAAGCTATGCTGAATCTATAACTTTCAAGTTAGATACAGTTTTTTGAGAGCAGTTTAAATCTTTTCCAGGGCTACATGATACAGTTTAATTGTCAGAATGCATATAGAAACAGAAAAGACTAAAAGTATTTTTCCACCTTTGGTATAATATGATCTTCTTTATCCTATTAATTTTTTTGACAAGTGACATTTAATTAAATCAACTATAATTCTACATTTCTATTGTTGTTCTGATGAAAATATCTGTTTCTTCAGGACTGGAATCACATCCTAGAGAAGCACAAAGTACAGATTTTTCCTGATTAAAGTTACTTGATAGCCTCACAATGTTACAGTTTATTTACCCTAGCATTATAATCCGAAGATATTTTAGCTCTTAAAAATAGTAATTTTTTAGAACAAGTGTTTTAAATTCTCAGCTTAAACAAGAACAGAATGTGCTGAGTCTACAGGGAGAAGTGGGAGATGTGCTTTTTTCTTGTGGGGAAGACCCTTTTTTCTCTTTATTAGTTTATTAGAGCAGGGCCTGACATATGCAAAATTAAAGAAGCTCCACTGATTTAAAGTACTACTTTCTACTGGCGAAAGTGTAGCCAGTTTATGCATGTTCTTGTTTCTCAATTGAAGGTCTTTTAACAATATGCTTTAAAAAATGCCAGATTTTTTTCAAGGAATGGCTATCTAGTGGAGACTACTTTACTAGCATTTTTCATTTTCTATGGTATGCATCAAGAGTTCAGTTCAGAAGGTCACTGAAATCAGTGGAGTTACTCACAATGTCAAAATTATGCATGATCTTCAGAAGTCTGTTGGGCTGAGGCCAGAATTCCCATCACTTGCAGCTGAAGCAGACTAAGGGCAGAATTTGGTTCATGATGGCCTCTTGGTATTTAATGAGTATAGTGCCTTGTACAGCTGCACTTGGTAATTTACACAGCTCTGTAACTTGTGTGTTTCTTCCCCCAAACCAGGACAATTTTGTTATCTAGCCTGTTTTCATTCTGTGGGAGGATTTATTTTTTCAAGAAACCTGTGTAGCAAACAGCTTTGACAATACAAGGTACATGCTGTTCAAAACCTATTTTTCCTGTAATCATGAGATCGCCTTGTTCTGCATGACACTTCATCAGCCTTCTGATTTAAGTCTAGCAAAGAAGACAGGATATTGATACTGTACATAAATCCCATTAATAGGAAAGAGACAAATATCAGGTACAGTAACTGGCCTTTCCATAGGCTTGTCAGGATAAAACAACATGGAATAATTTTTAATTCGATGATATAAGGCCTTTTAATTTTCTTTATAACTAATTACAAACCAGGATAAAAGTATCATATTTACTGGCACATTTCGCTCAAGTTTAGACTACATGACCTGATGCAAATAGCCTCAAGAGAGCTGTCAGGTGCTAAAAATTTTGAAAGTCTTAGCTTTTTCATATAGGTATCTACTTGATCTACAACACTGTCATCAAATACGTAATTTTCCTGCTCAGTGAATTATACCCCAGAATCACGTGCCTAAAGTATAACTGAATTTCCACTGACTTCTGGACAATGGACGTTTTTGTTAGCCTAAGGGACTTGTATTCCATAATAACATGAAACATATACTTGTAAATGCAAAAAACACTGTTAACATTTAAAATAAGTTTAGTAATTCGGGAATTTATGCTGCCATTAAAAGCTATACTAAATTGCTTCTGGGGCTATTTTGAGAATATCTCTATTACTAATATGACAAAAGATTACTTTAATGGTATCATAAACCAGAAACATGAAAGCATTATTAAAACCTGTTTCATAAAGTGTTACAAGCCTGCTATCAGTTAAGCTGCTCAGACATAATGAAATTCTGAGCTAAACACACTGGACAACTTAATGCACTTTAAACCAGCAGTGCTGTAATTCAGTAGCAATGGATATGTAAGCTAAAAGAAGAAAGGGGAAAAAAAAAAAGAAAAAGGATTATTTTTACCAATATAGTTCAGAATAAATATTATAGGGTAGAAAAATATTACACACCTCCTGAAATCCAGCGACATCTTCTGAGAATATTTCTTTTCCTGGTTATTACCATGAAACATGTGTTCTGCACATTGCCCAGTCCTGCCATATCTTCTTAGAAACATGACATTTAGTTTAATTTATCCAATGAAATCAGTCACTTTAGAATCTTACGTATTTTTAAGATACAAAGCTATACGCTGCATTCCTTTTCATTAATTATTTACCTCTCTGCAGGGTGAAACACTTACTTTACATGTTACGTTCTTTCCTCTCTAAAATACTGGACCTGGGTAAAACATGAAGCATCTGAAAATCAGACCTGATTTTGTTTAAGATGGTAGCCATTTTTTTTGTGGAGGTGCCTTAATGAAAGCTTAGAGGAATGTTTTTGGAGATTGTACACTTGTTCAAAACCATAAGATTTGAAAACATCAGGTGCAGTTGAAGGTCTAGTATCCCTCTCATTGCAAATACCTTAAAATGTTTTTGGCAACAAAGACTTTGAGGAAAACAGAAAACTAAGGATCTAATGTAATTCTTTATGCAGCTTAGATTTAGACCTGTGTAATTCTTAGAATTACAATCTAATGAAAAAGAAAGCATTATGTTTCTGAAAAACATTCTGAATCATATACGTCTGCTTAAGAGATCAAAATAGATTCCCTGCTTGAATTATGTTAATGGCACCTTTTAATTAAATGGCAAAACTTGTCTAGAAAATAAGTACACAAAGTCCTGCAAGTGCTTCTTCAGATGTACATCAACTCACAAATCTATTTCTGATTACAGAACTAAAGAACAGGTACACCTAATACATTAATAACTAAAGCAAAGACACCCGGAAGCTACAGTTTTCTCATAGAAACTACTGGAAAAAACCCCATACTTCCTACTATTTACATGTTGTTTGCACATTATTCTGTCCTCCTAATCCCTTCCTTTTAGCTCCCCTGCTCCTCCCTCAGTTGTATTATGTAAGATTTGACACATTATAATGGAGTTTAAGTAGCAAATGAGGGAACTGACTCACATACGTAAGAGCATACAAGTCAGAAACAGAGAAAAAAACATGTTGGGAAAAAGAATGGGCTCAGCTAGAAGATAGCTTTGAGTGTTGTTTCTTTAGAAAATCTGCAGTGTTTTTTAGGATAATTCAGTTGTGACAGATGCAATGGCAGTGATAGGTAGACCATAATTCACAAGGCCAGCCCACAGTCCTCATACAGGAAACTACTTCAGCATAGCAGTTTTATATTGACCATATTTGAGCCTCTTGCACACCTCTTGGGCTAAAAATCATTGGTCAAAAATATTCGTCACAGCATATAGTTTGTGTTTTATTTACAAGTTTGGTAGCAGAAGTTTTCTGGTTGAAAGGTCAGCATGAATAATGCACAAGCTATAAATGAGACCAAGCAAAATAAAAAAAGACTAAAAGGGCCAGAATTGTTTTTCTAAGTTTTGGGTGCTATGTAAAACTTCATTTTCATTTGGATATTATTTTTCATCCAGCTCAACTCCATGGTGTATTATAAAGATAACACACAGTACAGAGCACCTTGTTATAATAACAGGAGTACCTGTGCTTTGATTCATTTCTGAAAGAAATTAAGTAAATTAAGTAAAAAATAGAAAATAGTCTTTTTGCCAAATTTCATAGTTTTCAGGGATTCTGTGAGACAAATAGTATACCAAGTTCACTCAATCTGTAAGAAATATCTTTTAAAAAAGACAAGGAAACTCTTTCTTCATCATCTTATTAATCATTCCCCCAATCAACTGGAATTGTTTGACCTGTATAGATCGCAGCTCAGGAAGAGCTAGGAGTTATCCTTTTACTCAGGTTGTTATTAAACTCGCTTGTAGAGCTGGAGGCAGAAACAATGGCAAAGAAAACTAACTTAATTGACACCTGGGTCTTAGGAAGGGTGGAGGGCAAGATATGTATATTTCAGCCTCAATGGTCAGCTATTGCAATGCGTCATCAAAATGTACACAGGATTCGGCAAGCCCGCTGGCTATGGCTGTCTCCTGCTGAAGGCATGTAGCAGGCTTGTGGGATTTTCTCTGTTACTTCCAGTACAGACAGCCAGAGTCTGGACTAGAATTAGTAAAGGCACCAGCTGGAGGTTTCTGCTAATTGGTTTAGACCCCTCTTTGTGTCTTACTGAGGTGTCAGGATGTTTAGACCCCAGCTTTTCTGTTTAACAGACAGGAGAGCTTGAAGGCATTTGCTGTTTTCCTGTTTTCTTGTGAGGCCTATGTAGGAGGCAGAAGGTAAACTAACTCCTGCCTTTGTTGTATAATATCTGCTTGTATTTAATAAAAACCAGGAGCACTTCACATCAGTTTGCTGAACAAGTAGAAGGCCATTCAGCCATATGTTTGTATAAAATCCCAATGGAACACTTGAATCATTATTACCTAAATGCACAAGATGATCATTAGTGTACTTATATTGGAGGCAAACTTGTCTTGCAACTGAATTTTAACTACAGTTTGGGCTTTTACAGCATCTTTATTTGTGATGCACTGAAACAAAGCATTCTGAGAAAGGCAAGATGCATCTGCATTTTAAAGATTACTAGTTATGCTGAGCTTAGCATATCACTAAAGTCTGGCTGGTTTATAGGAGGTGAAATTCACAAATCACTTTACTTTCATATACTTAATTAGCAGAAGCCCAGTCAGTTTTCTAACCCTCTCAATATAAAGAAATTTTTGAGATGAACTGAAATTGAAATGAGTAAGAAACGTATGATAGTCAGTTAGACTAGTATCTCTAGAATCTCTAAGTTCCAATAGAACCAATGACAGCTGGCTCCAAGATGGACCCTCTGCTGGCGAAGGCTACTACCAGTGATGATGGTAGTGCCTCTGTGAGAACATATTTAAGAAGGGAAAAAGAACTGCTGTGCTACAGCAGCTGCAGCCAGAGAGACAGGAGTGAGAAAATGTGAGAGAAGCAACTCTGTAGACACCAAGGTCAGTGAGGAAGGAGGGCAGGAGGTCCTTCAGGTGCCAGAGCAGAGAATCCCCAGCAGGCCATGGTGCAGACCATGATGACGCTGGCTGTCCTCTGCAGCCCATGAAGGTCCATGGTGAAGCAGAGATCCACCTCCAGCCTGTGGAGGACTCCATGCCAGAGCAGGTGGATACCCGTGGGATGCCCAGGCTGCAGCAGGTTTGCTGGCAGGACTTGTGATCCCATGGGGGACCCAGGAGGGAGCAGTTGTAAAGAACTGCAGTCTATGGGAAGGACTCACACTGGAGCAGGGGAAGAGAGTGAAGAGGAAGAAGCAGCTGTGACAATGTGAGATGAACTGACCACAAGTCCCGTTCCCCTGTGCTGCTGGAGGTGAGAAGGTAGAGAAAATTGAGAGTAAAGTTAAGCCTGGGAAGAACAGAGGGAGGAGGGAAGGTGTTTTTAAGATTTAGTTTATATTTTCTCATTATCCTACTTTGACTATATTGGTAATAAACTAATTTCCCCAAGCTGAGTCTGTTTTGCCTGTGACAGTAAAGGCTTAGTGATCTTTCTGTCCTTAGTGATCTTAACTCATGAGCCTTTTGTTATATTCTATCTCCTCTGTCCAGCTGAGGAGAGAAGTGATAGAGTGGCTTTGGTGGGCACCTTGTGTCCAGGCAGAGTCAACCTATTACATTGTGAGAAAATACTGTTATCAAGAATGCTGTTAAGGAAGCTGGCAGAATATATTTCACAGCCAAAGAAAGAAAATTTGTTTATAGCCTTTTCATTTTTCTAGTTTCCCTTCCCTTCTCTATTTTTATAATTCAGGCTTCAAAGATTTGAAATTTCCTGATAAATGCTGTGCTGAACTCTATGCTATGGAGGCAATCCTGAAAGGATGGGCAGTTCCAGCAGTAGGAGAGACCTGCCATGTGTGCAGGCTAGACCCGGACTGAACAACCCAAAGCAATCTGCTCTTCTGTGGTGAAGCCTGCATGTAACACCAGTCACAAAGACATTGGGTTATGGCTATGGTCTTCTTGAAGCAGGTGAACTTCCATTGCTTTGAAAACATCATGAGACATGGGGCTTATAGAGAATAAGTAACGCAGAAGGAAAAAAAAAAAACCCAAAACACTTTGCAATGGTATCTGGGCACCAGGAAACCTGCTCTAGATCTTATTCCATGTTTAAAGGACATAGCCTGGCTTTTGTGCCCAAACACTGTGCAAAACCTTTCTCCTATTCCAGTTCTCCAGCATTGCACTGGACCTGGAAAACTGCAGATATTTTCCAGCCTCCTCAGTACACTTCGACAGCATTGACAAACATAAGAAATACAAATTAAACCTACTCATATCTAGGCGATATTGATTAATGCACTAAGACACTTTCCTTATGTGCACTGAGACCCACTTCCATAAAGAACTACTCCTGTGATATGAATAAACCAAGGAAAGTAAGGTCAGAAGGAAGAACGTAAAAGAGCAGAAAACAATCTTTCTGGATGACTGGGGCTTGTTAAGATGCCTGTATATAGTCTGAATTCAAACCAAAATAAAACAAAATGCCTCTATGAAAACACATGTAGCATGGGGAACAAACAAGAGGAGCTAGAGATCTGAGCACGCCTGGAGATGTGGTGGGATGGGTCCTATGACTGGGGTGTTGGAATGGAAAGATACAAGCTATTTAGGAAGCACAGGCAGGAGACACAAGGAGGAGGTGTTGCCCTCTGTGTCAATGACCAGCTGGAGTGCATGGATATCTGTCTGGGGATGGATGAGGAGCTCATCTAGAGCTTATGGTCAGGAGTAAATGGAGGACAGGGACAGGTGACATTATAGTGGTGGTCTGTTACAGGCCACCTGATCAGGAAGTTTGACAAGGCCAAGTGCAATGTCCTGCACATGGGTCAGGGCAATCGGAAACACAAATACAATCTAGGCAGAGAATGGACTGAGAGAAGCCCTGAGGAGAAGGACTTGGAGTTGTTGGTTGATGAGAAACTTAACAGGACCAAGCAGTGTGCACTTGCAGGCCAGAAAGGCAACTATATCCTGGGCTGCATCAAGAGGAGCATGACCAAAAGTTCGAAGGAAGTGATTCTACCTCTCTGCTCCAGGGTTGTGAGATGTTACCTGGAGTACCATGTTCAGTTCTGGAGCCCTCAATATAGGAGGCATATGGACCTGTTGGGGAGGCTCCAGAGTAGGCCACAAAATGATCAAAGGGCTGGACCACCTCTCTTATAAAGACTGGCCAAGAGACTTGAGGCTGTTCAGCTTGGAGAAGAAAAGGCTCCAGGAAAACTTACTGCAGCCTTTCAGTACCTAAGTGACCTACAAGAAAGATGGAGAGGGACTTTTTACCAGGGCATGTAGTGATAGGACAATGAGTAAGGGGTTTAAACTGAAAGAGAGTAGATTTAGATTAGATATAAAGAAAAACTTTTCATCATGAAGGGTGCGAAACACTAGAACATGGTGCCCAGAGAAGCTGTGGATGCCCCATCCATGGAAGTGTTCAAGGTCAGGTTGGATGTGGCTTTGAGCAAACTGATCTAGTGGAAGGTGCCCCTGCCCATGCCATGGGGGTTGGAACTAGATGATCTTCAAGGTTCCTTCCAACCCAAACCATTCTGTCATTCTATGATAAAATAAATGACAATAAAAACAAATTAGTAAAAATACCAGAGTGTGAATTGAGCTAGAGAAACACATTAAAAATGGTGCTGCTGTACTTTAAACCCTATTTAGGTAGGTAGCTCACTAGTGCATGATCCCAGCCTGCATGTTTTGTTTCACTTGTCTTTCTTGGGTCTGAAGGCCCTTTGAAAATCTGAAGATGGGCGTTGCAAAATGAGAAGCTTCAATGAAACTCAACATGTTGCTCTATCCACAATCCTTACACAAATACAGTATTTTGAGATTACAAAGTGGTGATAATTTCTGTTTTCCATTATAGTAGCAAACAAAATGATCCACCAAATTAACTCTTCAAATACCAAAATGGAAAGCAAATATCAATACATTAAACTTGAAAAGCTGTGTGCTTGTATTTTTCTGGATGTCTAATGACTAAGTTGAGAAGTGTTGTTTCAAATGCTTTCAGTGCTTAATTATGTTTCTAACAATATACTGGATCAAACACTCTGCAATGAATTTATGGTTTGATTTCTTTTTTAGTACCATAATTACAAATTGTAAACAACTTCCCTTTTCCCTAAAGGTTGTGTAACTTAATCAAAACAGAGGGGAGGGGTGGAGAGCATGGAACAAAAAAAAAAAAAAAAAAAAAAAGAAAAGAATCTATTGAAGTAGAAATTAAAAAAGGATGTTTGATATGATAAATAATGACTAGATAATGGGTTTCACTGGGATATGGAAATATATCCCACAAAGAGAGCAAAAACCTGTGTGAAGGGGCTTGGGGAAGGACAGCCCCATCCTGTTTTTCTTTCCTTCATCCTTGGTGTTCATGCCACCAGGCCAGACGTTAGGGATAATCCACATTTGACTCAGTTCACCCAGGAGTCTCCTTAGGAATGTTTGTGGTTAGAGAAGAAACTAATAGACATTTTTTATTTGTTTTATTGACAAATGGAGAGGAAAAAGTAGGAGGTATTCCATATATTTAATGCTTATGAAGAATGAATACAAGTATAATTCCGATGCATTGATGTAATTGAATCAAGATTCCTCCTCACAATATTTAATTTTATTAATCTTCTATTGAGTACTTTCACTTTACTAGTTGAATATCCAACTGACTCTTGGACATTTGACAATCTGTTGGGTTAGACAGTCTCTAGAAATTTGCCTCTGCATGGCAGAGTAGTGGGTTCGCCAACCTCATGAGACCAGAATACCTCACAAGTGTCAGGTGATCCAATTGCACCTATTATGAGAACAGGGTTAGGACAACAGTCTTTGTTCCACTAAAAAGTATATATTTTCATTAGTGGAATATATGTTGATGAAATACCAAAAAATATCATTAGAATTTTGTTTAATTTTCCTCCTTAGCTACTCTAGCTTTTAAGCCTGCCTCATCAGACCTAACTCAGCTGTAATGAGACTTCTTTGGTGCTCACAAAACCATACAGAAGTCCTGAAGCCCATCCTTCCCATCTCTATCACTGAAGATAGTTCTCAAAATAGTTCAAGCAGAAGCTTGAGCAATCTGATGCTTTTCTAGTCTGGGATCCACCGGTTCATTTTATATTTTTGTTGCACATTCCTTGTGATTAGATAAGGGAGACTGTCATAATAATTTGGAGGATTAAATCACTTTCTTTACTCTACCAATTGAATGTTGGTAAATTTAACAAATATTTTATTTCTTAATGGGTACAGATTGGTTTCAAATTTGATTTCGTCACCTAAAAGCAATTCATGACATTGTAGTAAACCTGATACAAGAACCAGCAAATGAACCCAGCCCTCAATAGAGTAATAATCTTAATTTACCTGTGAGAAATTTGGACACCCTGGATTTTATATAAATTCAACAGAAGAATGATTCAGGCAAGAACTGCACAACCATGAATTCTTCCATTCAGACTTCATTAGATTTTAGGTAATCCTCTGGGACACAGTCATATTTGGTTTCACAGAAGTTGCAGCAGCAACACATCTGTGCTAACATACTTTCTCCCAGTGATGGGAGCTATGTGCCAAAAATAACCTAAGGAAAAAATCAACACCAGCATAACTATTTTAAGAATAAACAACAATAGTTGAACAAGATGTTTATGACAGAATTTTCTTCCATGGATTAACACGATACATGTATAGCACGTGTTCTTTAATGTGCAATTTCAGGTGTAGCAGAACCTTTGTTAGTAAGCATTATTTTGACTTGGGGACTGGGAAGGAAGACAGTTACTTTCAGTCAGGTGCATATCAAATTTTGATTTACTTCTAAGCCAAGTGTTCAGGTTTTATTTTCTTCAAGTTAAACTTTGCATTATTATTATTAGACTTTTAGATGAAAGGAGCCAAATTAACATCCTGTTTTCTGCTCCTTCATCAATCTGTGTATGAAAGTGATTAACCCATAGTTCTTCTGTTTTAGCTTTAAATATAAATGTGTTCTTTTTGAATAATAATAATTTGAAATGCAACATGCTAGGGCATTTTGTGCACAACATCTTACAATATTAAGGACACGTGCAAACCAATTAGTGATGGTGGTAATGGCTCTGATGGAACTGACATTATGACCACAGGGCTACCCATATTAGATTTTAGAGAACTGTTTAGTGGTTTGCCTGCCTAGTGTTCATGGTGATTTTTTTTTAATGCATGCTTTTCTCTGTCTATATCCATGAAGTTCTCACAACATACTTACAAAGCTATTTCTGTAGAAAGAGCCTGTACAAAGCAAAGCAACTGAATGTTTTGTGATCCTTTAATCTTTCATATCTTCACCAATAAGTAGCTGGTTCCCCTCTCGCTAGCTAGTCCATTTCATAATCAATTACAAAAAACTTTGCCTCACAATAGGACAAAGGAACTTTTAAGGGAAACAGGAGGAACACATGGTCCATTAAGATCTCTCATAACTAACCCTGAGACTTTTTAATGCAGTTTCTCCCACCCTTAGCCTTCCCAGCTTGAAATTAAATCAATTCATATATCACCATTTATCATCTTGGAAATCTATCTCACAAATGTACTCTCCCATTTTCTCCTCCAGAAATGTGTCAGAATAATTCACACTTGCTTCTATCACTGCCTTTGACGATTTGTTCCATTATTCAGTAACCCTCTGCATAAAGAAATTCTCTCTGAACTGCTTATAGATTAATCTTTTCTTTAACATAAATCCATTATCTCTGTTTTTGAGTAAATTATTATCTCAAACAGTGCCTTAGTGACAATCTGGTTCTTTTCCTTGAGGATCTCACATGGGCCTAATTAGGGCCTTGTTCTGCTAAGGTCTGTGCTCTCTGTGTATCTGATTTCAGATATTGTGACTTCTTTCAGCAACTAATAAAAGTGCCTTTTATTTTTCATCTCTTACAGGAGAAGCCCTGCAATACCTGAATAGGAGATGGGTCTTGTTTACATCGGTTCAGCAAAGCAAAACAACTGAAAAAGCCATAAAGCTTGACACAATGGTTCAGTATATAAGGAGTCTCTTGCCTTAGTTGCTCTTAATGCAGTCATGACGAAAGGAGAGTTTTGGGAGACACCCTTCATCTGCAACACTTTTTCTCCACTAAGCAGCTTTAGTTATCTGGAAGAAATGCAGGTACTCGGTTTCATCTGTGTTAATATTCGCAGTACAGTATAAAGATTTTATTATGGCAGGGATTTTGCTTTTCTGTAGTAGCAGAAATAGTAAATTTGTGCTCTACTCTTTTCTGAGCTCTGCCCTTTTCTCTGTTACTTTGTACAGTTATATATTTTTATGCTGCATCCAGATGTTAAAACAATGAACTTGTGGAGGGAAAAAAATTAGTAAGTTAAGAACATAAAACAGATATCGATTAAGAGGTTAGATTGATAGGCTGCTTAGAATTGCATAAATCTCCTGCTCCCACCAAGATTTCATTTGTTCAAATAGCTTCCGCATTATATTGGTTCTGATTTGTCATAACTTCATAAGCTGCTTTGAGATAAATTTTCAGACCTAAAGGATCTACATAAAGCCATAGTTTTTGTGATTATTTAAAATCAGACATTGAACATGGATACTATGCTCAGTCAGCTTCACAACTTTGGACTTCCTTACCTAGCTAAGGAACGTTGTTAGGGACCTCTGCTTATGGTGTCTTCTCTTTTGTTATAGTACATAGAGTTGGTACTGCATTTTAAAGATATGAAAATCTGAGTTATGATGCTTTTATCTACGTTTGCCAATTTCTTGAGTGTGTAATGTGGAGAACATTTATGGTGGGTGTTGCAATCTCTTGGGCTTGTTCTGATTTGTAAATGAATTGTATAATGTTGGCTGTGACGCTGCTTTATAGTATACCTGAAGTAAAGCTTTCCAAACATAACTTTTTTTTTTGTTTTTCCAAAATGGAACAGATACTAGAAGTCAGTACACCATAAACACATTCTTTATAATGACTTTCAATCTGGTATAAAATCTGGTATTTAACATTTATTTTGTCCTAATTTTAGGTTACAAAAATTTTGAATTATTTTTAAGATGAAAAATTCCTAAGATTTCAAAGAGGAAGGGACGTCATGTTTTGATTTGCCATTTCCCATTCCAAATGGATTTTTTACGGTTTGTTCTATTTCTTTGACCTATCCTTAAACATTTTGCTTTTCCATAATGCTGCACGCCTGCTTGAGAGCCACATTTTTCATTTCTGTGACTGATAAAATAAGGAACAATGCACAGTAAAATACACTTGCTAAAAAAAAAAACAAAAAAAGCAAGTCTCCTGTTTCCCTCTCCAAATTCTGATTTTTCAATAAATGCATTTTCTATTAAATTAAATTCAGTACAAAAAAGTCTCATCAGGTTATTCAATAACAAGATTTTTATTACTATTTTGCACCATAGTTGTATATGTTATCACGTCTATACCAGTTTTCCCCTTTGTGGTTCGATCACTAACACTACTACCTAGAATAACAGCTGCTCTCTGTACATCAGTGGGTGGAGATTAGAGGTGCATACAAGTAATTTTTGTGTGTGAAAAAATGTGACTCGAAAAAAAGCCCTCCAATTTTTCATCCTAAATACTTTCTATCCTAAATTCAGGAGACATGTTATTAACACAGTTTCAGGAAAAAAAAAAAATACTATGGAGGTGTAGGACATGGAAAGAAAATAGTTTCATATCATTCAGTTATTTTTTCTTTTTGATTACTTGAAAAGTTGTTAATTTAGATTTTTACCAGTTTTATATTAAACATTTGAATTACAGTAGTGTAAGATTAATACATTAGGATATTAAATCCTCATTTATCATTCAAAAAAAGCTGAGATTAATTTTTCAGCTATTGCCAAAATTTCCTCTGATGCTAAGTTCTGAAAAATTATTCCAACATGTTTTTCCTCTTTTAAGTAAATTCTAGTTATATTGAATTGACATTTTACAACAAAAGGATCAGAGTTTTCTACAAGGGGTATGTGTTTGGTAGGAACAGACAGGTATGCTGTGTAAAATGGCTCAGGAGTTTCATACCTATTGGAAGTGGAGGAAAAAATAAATGACTGCAGCCCATGCATTCCTTTTATAATATTATCTGCAAATCTGAGTATGCTTTCTTGTTTTCCTGTGAGGATGGGCAAGTCCTGATAGACGACCTCACTTCACTCCTGCTGCTCCTAGCTGCCAAATTGCAAGCACAGACAGCTTGACTATCCTAAATGGTGATAGGGTTCCCTGCTGACCTGTCTTTTTCAGTTAATTGCATTTTAAATATTTGCAAAATTTTCTTCACCTTCTAAAATTTATTGTGCCCTGTTCATGCCTACATAAACAGATAGACGAATGAGGGATGTACATACACTTATGTAAACCCTCATTTGGTGTTTGTATTTTCAACATTCTATTCTAATATTTTATATTTGTGGCAAGCCGATTTGTTTCCCTTAATCCCTTTGTGAAGCTCCTTATTCAGCAATATACTGCAGGTCTTTTTACTCCTGCTGTGCCTATTACTAAATAGCACTTGGTTTTGCACATGCATTTTTCTTCTAACACTCTGTTGTCATTAATGGTTGTTCTCCCCAATGCTTTTCACTTTCTGATTTCGTATTGTCCACTTCACAATCTGTTTTATAGTCCTTGTACAGCTTTGTCAAAAGTTCATAGACTCACATTCTTAAAACAAACCAAAATAAACCAGGGTATTTTACTGGTATTTAACTTTTTGGCAAAAATAAAAGTAGTAAAAACCTTAGTTATTTTTCTCTCTCGAAAAATTCTAATTTCAAGGTCCCTTCTTCCTACTTTCCATTTGTCCACTATGCCCAGAGGCATGGTAAAGCTGCCTACATAGGTACAGACACAAGCACATGTTCACACATACCAAGACGCACGCAGTGAAATGAAGATTTCAATCAAAACATAAGCATGCTGAAGCAGCGATGAAATTTAATTTTGAATCAGGTTTTTCTGAAGCCTCTGCCTGCAGACAACATTCCCAGGTTTACTGTGAGGTACATTTTGGGTGTGCACTTTAAACATAAAACTTTCTGGGTTTCCCTGGTAGTAGAAGCCTGCTTATATGCCTGCTTATGCATTCTTTTCTCTGGTAAACATCATGCCATTAACACTTAGTGTCCAATATAGAATCAAGCTCTAAAACAGAATTTTAATAAACACTTAATTGGAGAAAGAAAAAAAAAAAAAAAAAAAACCAGGAATCTCTTACCAGTATGAAAGAGAATGACACAGGCAGAAATTAAAACTAGATTAATTGGTCTTCTAAGGGCCAAAGCATTCCATATAGGCTAGTCAGATTAGAATTTGCAGCCCTTTGCTTTCTGGGCCACATGTAGAAGGTCACAACTTTGGTCTTGCCAGGGCTAGAAAACAAAGTTATCCTATCCAACAGGACAGGACTCTTCTTGCTCTGCACAAAAAACCTCCATTATTATATTTAGCACAAGGTAGCATAATTTATCATGACTTGGTTCTGAGTGAGTCAAATGAACCAGATGAATCTGTGCCAACTCAGTTTTCCTCCATGTCATTATGTCCTCGATTTAAGGGCGGGAAAAGTACTTAGAAACAGGAGCTTAAATGTGAAAAGGATGTACAAGGCCTAGGCTGTTTTCTCCTTGCCCAAACACAACAACTTCATGGGTCTTTTGTCTGAAACATATCAGGGAAGACAATGAAATAGAACCTTTTCCATTGTTACAATTATGAACAACAGCAGAATTGCACTCACAAAAAAAGCATCAATATTTTTTTGTTTGTTTCATTGACAACATCCGACATGAAACTTTTAGTGGTAGGTGCACAGCTGTGATATTTTCCAAATACAACTTTACCATAACTACCCTCCTCATACACAGTAAAATCCAATTTTGGCAATTACTCTCTCCAGGCACTCTTTCAGGAGATACATCCCTACATCATTCTGAGCTGAGATGGCTGACAAGCTAAGAAGACCAAGGAAAAGGTGCTCCTAGATGCTTAACTTGACACCACTCTTTTGTTGTTCTGTTATTTTCAGCTATTTTCAAATTTCCTTCTTAGATTTTGTCTGTTTCTGCACATCATACGGGGCAAGGATATAAAAATCAGAGAGCATTTTGAAAACTGTAGCTCTGCTTAGTTACTACATCAGTTAGATTCACAGAATCATAGAACAGTTTGGGTTGGAATAGACTACTAAAGATCATCTAGTTCCAAGCCCCCTGCTGTGGGCAGGGACATCTATGGTAGATAAGAACATTTATGTTCCCCACCCACAGTGGGTAGGAGTGGGGAATATAAATTCCTTTATGCTGAGTAATATCAGTTTGCAGCCCAAAGGTCTGATTCTGTAAGGTGCAGAGCATCTTCAGTTGTCATACAGCAGGGGTGGAGGGTCTGGAGCACAAGTCTGATGAGCAGTGGCTGAGGGAACTGAGGCTGGCGAAAAGGAGGCTGAGGAGAGATCTTATTGCTGTCTACAGCTACCTGGAAGGAGGTTGTAACATGGAGGGTGTTGCTTCCCTTTCCCAAGTAGCAAGTGACAGGATGAGAGGAAATGGCCTCAAGTTGTGCCAGGGGAAGTTTAGATTGGATATCTGGAAAAATTTCTTCATGGAAAGCATTGTCAGGCATTGGAACAGGCTGCCCAGGAAAGAGGTGAAGTCACCATCCCTGAAGATGTTTAAAAGACATATAGAAGTGGTGCTTAGGGACACAGTTTAGTGGTGGACTTCACAGTGCTAGTGTAACAGTTGGATGATCTTAAAGGTCTTTTTCAACCTAAATTATTCTATGATTCTATTCTAAATCCTGAGCACTACCAGGCTGGGTAGCTCTGACAGAGCTATGAGGAAGTAATAGAATCACAGAATGTCCTGAGTTGGAAGGGACCCACGAGGATCATCAAATCAAACTCTTGTCTCTGCATATGATGACCCCACAGTTCACACCATGTGTCTGAGGGAGTTGTCCGGATTCCTCTTGAACACTGTCAGGCTTGGGTGTCGTGACATCTCCCTGGGGAGCCTGTTCCAGTGCTCCACCACCCTCTGAGTGAAGAACCTTTCCCTAATGTCCAACCTAAACCTCCCCTGGCACATCTTCCTGCCATTCCCTTGGGTCCTGCCACTGGTCACCAAAGAGAAGAGATCAACACCTGCCCCTCCTCCTCCCCTCATGAGGAAGCTGTAGATGGCAAAATATTAAAAATATTAGTTTTCTTCCCAATGCTTTTGTTTCTTGCTTACAATGTAGTTTTTATCACAAAACTAATCTTAATTAAAGGCAAAGTAATGAAAATCACAAACACATACAAAAATAGGAAGTATAAAACTTACATTAGCCTGTGCACAGCCTTCCAGTGCACGCAGCAGATATATTAACATTAGTATTCAGATCTATGGAACAGAATGCTATTATTGAAGCAACTGAAGAGTTTTTAATATTATAAATATGTATGACTTTGTAGAACAGTAAGGAAATATATTCTACTCAAAGTTCTCCTAATGTTGAATATTTTCATAAAACTTAAGGCATTTTTCTACTAGTGCTATAAATTATCCACTTTAAAATTAGATAAAAACTATTTGAGAAATAATTATGAGTCTACGTTCATAAGATTGGAGTTGGAGAACTGAGAGACAGGGGCATTAGGTCAAGTCTTTCGATCTGCCTCCAGATACTCATTTCCACTGTAATACATATAAGCACATTATGGCAACAGAATCTCAGTGTTTAGACAATTCTAATTCATTCCCACTGTCTTGCTGTGAGACTGTCAACCTTAGACAGCGTGTACAAAAATATAAACACAGAATTTGAGCATAACTCAGCTGAGATGTTCCTCTCTCGTCCTTTCCTATCCCTCATGCTCTTTCTGCTTCCTCTCCAGCCTGCCTGCTGAAGCCAATCAGCATGCAAGACTTTAACAAGCATTTAGTAAATGTTGATTCAGGCTGCAGTATTTACTTAATAATGGCATTGCTTTATCCTTGCTTTTAAGTTAATCACAAACAATCCTCCTCCAATCCTTGCCAGGAAGCCTCTCTTAAGTCCATTGCAAATCATAGACATAATCTGTGTAAATAATTAATCTGCCTGAATCTTATTCCAGCAACACCTGCACCAACACTGATTACCAGATGTGTAATTGTGTTTTGATTGTATTTAAATAGATTTGCCTCTGCTTTCTGTAGTGGAGAGGGCCTCACCTCTCTTGTGATTGAGGGCAGAATTTCTTTACCCATCTTTAGTTCTCTGATGTGAGTGGGCACTGAGGTAAATGAAGGTGATATCAGACTATGAGGATGAACCTTGTCTAGCTTCCTTTGAAGTTAGAGGTCAATGTGTGCATCAACAATGGGCAAAAGAAATCTCTCACAAGATCAAGTAATAATAACAATAACAAAACCAGTAAGAATAGGAATAATAAAGACTGATTTGACACTTCAGTGTTGACTCAGTTGACTCAGAAATTAAGACATAATTTGACTTCATTCAAATATGATAACACTGGTTTGATCTTTTGATTAATATTTCCTGTGGAAAAAGTTTTAGGGAGTCTTCTTTCTACCATCTTACTTCACCATTCAAATGGCTGAGATTCATACTCCTCAAAAAACAGATATGTAGATATGCGACATATGTAAATATGCATATAAACACACACATACGACATAATATATGTATAAAGACATACAGACCACCTAGAATATTGAAGTGTATATACTGCAGAACTTTTGCTTAAGCTTCAGTTTTTGGTTCATCAATGGTAGTTTGAGATATATACAGAGAGAAGTTCACCTTCAAACAAATGGCCAGCACAGCGTCTAGAGATGGTTTTCAGTCATTTCAGCCCTGTTTAACCTTTGTCCCTTAGCTCAGACATAAATTCATGCATTTTGCCTAAATGTACCAGGTACAACAACTTAGATGTTTTATGTGCTGGAGGCACAGTACTATACAGTACAGTATATACAGACAATCTAACATCCCAGGTGCAACAAGTTAGAGAAAGAAGAATCACTCTGCTCACTAGAAGCAACTTTCACTTTCAGTGTTATAACTTATTAAGTGTTCTGCTTAGTAAATTAGCATTAATTAACTTCAGTCCCAAACCTGTCCAGCCCACTACTTTTACTCTGTCCTATTTCTAGACTTTTTTTTGTTCTTTTAGACCATCTGGTCTAGATAATTCTGGAAACTGCTGACTATTTATCTTGCAAGGCAACTGCACAATAAAGCATGTCTGCTTCTATATGCTCACAGATTTTCTCTACAGAACTTTTCTCTGAAATCAAGATTTTTAAATTAATAAAAACTGACACAATAACTTTCAATGCAGCTTCAGACTCAGATGTTACGATTTGGGGCCAGTTGTCTGCTTAGCCATATATTTTCTCCTCAAACTGTTGCAGATGTATTGTGTAATACTGGTTGTATTTTTCCCCATTCTGAGTAATTACAGAAATGAGGGTCTTAGCCTAAGTACACTCATGTTGCACATAATGACTTAGATAAGGCAAAGAGATAAATTGGATAACTGCAAGGAATGCAGTACACTTGCACACAGACTTTACAGGTGACCTTAACCTCATATCACTTATAGGAAGGCAGACCAAAACAATCTAATTGATAACTATGGGATTAAAAGTCATCTCAAGCAACAACATTAACTATATTAAAACCATGAGAACGTACAGTCAGGCAGGAACCCCATTAAACAGTACCTTGGACTAACACATATGAGAGGCAGAACTTCATATATTTCAGCAACATTGTTAAGAAAACCAAAAAATTTCTATCTGAAAAAGGACAGATATGTCTTCATAACCCTAAGGAATTAACAGGAAGATAAATGTTACCCTCTGGAGTAAACATTGTATATTGAATTCCAGTGTAGCAGCTTTTTTACAGTTATTTGTGAAAATATTACCATTTAAATTCCAAGCATTCATGAACAGCTGTTCATAGCAAATCCTTAACATCCTCAGACCAGAAAATAATGAGAGATAAGTGTTGTGAAAAAGAATGAAACAGAACCAGTGAGATAAGATGTACCATCGAAATGACCATGATGGTTTCTTCCAGCTGAAGAAAACATGACAAGGCAAGCCTTGTGCTAGAGTGCATAATAAAAGAGAAACTGAGGTAGACTAAACTGATAATGGGAGCCTGTAAATCACATTAAAAAAAAAAAAAAAACAAACAACAAAAAACCCGAAACTATGCAGGAAGGAGAAAAAGGTGTTGCAGGAGACCAAAAATTTGAGATAGGGGAATGATAATGTATTCTGTCATTTACAGCACACAGTCATCCATCAATACTGAATACATAACAATCAATAACTCAAACAGAGGAAAGTTCTAAACACACTGGTGATGCAAAGCAACATTCAAAGCTGTGCCAGATCAGTCTTCCTTACAGCTTTTACCTCTTACCCACCCATGTTGGAGGAATGAGAACATGCCAGTATCAGTGGCTGCAGGTACAAACACACTGGCTGCTGCCAGCAGTTAGGGTTAGTTAATGATTTCCAGACAGTATAAAGTATTTAAAATTGGTTATTACAGTTTAATCTTGCTCCCCAGAAACTAAATTGCTTCTGCTAATGGCTACCGTTTAATACTTTGAGACTGCTTTTCAACACTTTTACAATCCTCTGGGGAGCAGTCATCTACACTTTGCAAAATGGTGAAAGGGACTGGCTATGGAAAGCCACAGTGTTTCTTTTAGATCCCCAAATGTAGGTACCCATTCTGATTGCACCCTATGCACGTTTCTTGTGAGTCATGTTTGTCGTGTGTGTGTCTAACAAGAAAAAGTATTCAGGAAGATGTAAATGACACTCAGATCTCACTGCAGACAAATCAGGAAACATGCACAAATGTAAAAATTTAGGTGTGATAACTTTAGATGGATTACATTTCTGTGGTTCCTGGTAGTGATGGGTTTTACCAAACAGCGATGAGATTTTTCTGTTCTTTATTATTAAGTCTGACCACTCATTGTTGTTGTTGTTGTTGTTTTGTTTTTTTTTTTTTTTTTAATTTCTGGAACGTTAAAATAAAAACTACAGTACAAAAATGAGCAGTGAAGTAAAACTGGTATAACTGAACTCCTTTAAAACAGTACAGATGTATTTTTAACGTACCAATTCAAGCAATTTGAATAAACAAATTATTAACATAGCATAATGTAGTTGGGCATAATTCTGTTCCACATGTTTTACTGAGAGATTCCAGGTGATATAATCTACACAGATTTCAGATTACTAAGTTTCAGGAAGTCCCAGCTTCACTCAGACAGAACCTGACTGTATAGTGTCCACTGCAGTAGATGAAAAAAAGCTGCACTACCATATATGGTACCAGGTGGGCCGTTCTCCCACTTGTCATTCTCTCAGTTTTGTGTTATCAGCAAACTTTCAGAGGGATACGATGCCCCACCATCCAAATCATCATTGACTCCTGGGATACAACACTAATGGACTCCAACTAGACTTAATTCCACTGACCACCACCCTCTGGGCTTGGCTATTCAGCTGGTTTTCAATCTACCTCATTGTCTGCCTATCCAGCCCACACTGCATCAGCTATTCTACAAAGATCTTCTGAGAGAGAGCATCAAAAGCCTTGCTGAAGTCAAGGCAGGCAGTGTCAACTGCTCTCCCCTCATCCACCAAGCCACTCATCACAGAAGGTTATCAGGTTGGTAAAGTATGACTTCCCCTTTGTGAATCCATGCTGACTACTCCTGATCTACATGCTCTTCAAGAGTATAGAAATGGCTTCCAGGAGTAGCTGTTTTACTACCTTCCCAGGGATCAAGGTGAGACTGACCAACTTGTAGGTCCCTGGGTCCTCCTTCTTGCACTTTTTGAAGAGAGAAGTGACATTTGCTTTCCTCCAGTCTTCAGGCAGCTCTTCCAGTTGCTGTGATTATTTGAAGATTACCAAGACTGGCCTTGCAATGACATCTGACAGCTCTCTAAACACTCAGGTGCATCCCAACAGGGCCCAAGGACTAATGTATGACCAGTTTGCTTAAGTATTTCCTGACATGATCCTCTTTTACCAAGAGTAAGCTTTCCTTGCTCCTGACTTTCCCCCTGCTTTCCAGGACCATGAATTCCTGAAGGACAGTCTTGCTGGTAAAGGCAGCAAGTGAGGTGAAGGAAGCATTCAGGACCTCAGTGTTCTCCATGTCCTGTATCAGCAGGACCCTTGCCCTGTTTAGCAATCAGCCCACATTTTCACTAGTCTTCCTTTTGCTACTTATGTGTGTAAAAGTCTTGTTGCCCTTAACATCCCTAGCCAGATTCAATCCAGGTGGCTCTGGCTTTCTTATCTGCACCTCTGCATTCTTGGACTGTATTTCTCTCAGATTTCCCACACTTACTTCCACCTTTTTTATACTCTTGTATCTGCGTTTTGTCAGGATCTCCTTGTTCATCCATGCAGGCCTTCTGGTATTTTTGCTTGACAACCTGCACATTGGGATAGACAGCTCTTGAGCTTGGAGCAGGTGACCCTTAACATCAACCATCTTTCTTGATACCACTTTCCTCTAAGGTCTTATGCTGTGGGACTCCTTCTAGTAGATCATGAAGAGGCTGAATTCTGCTCTACTGAATCCCAAGGTTGTGATATTTTTTTTCTCTGTTTCCTCCTCTCAGGGTTTCATAGTCACTGCAGGCAAGGCTGTCTTTTACATGCCCAGCCACTGGAGATGGTTATGAGCCAGTGGTTATGAACGACTGGGCTTATTAAGGACATCTGTTACAAGCAGAACAAAATAATGTAACAATCAGATTGAAGCATTCCTCAAGGTTTTTCTTTGTCTTGCCGTCAAAAAGACTTCATCAGGAAATGGATAAAAAAAGAGATTTCAGATATGTCTGGGCAAGATATGTACCTACAATTTCATCCACCCTGGAAGAAGAACTCTTGAGGTAGATCCTTAGGATTCTTCAGTTGTTCATATATTTAACTCTGATGTATACACAGGGGAAGCCACGCAGTTACAGGAACAGGAAGGTCATTCTGAAATTCCCATCAAAAGCATGACAGAGAGTGCTGTACAAATCAGGGAACATGCCAGAGGAAAAAAAAAACAAGCTTGGAAATGCTCCTCAACTATGAATCATTCATTGATTAATTTATTACTGGATTTTTTCAATAGAAGTGTGTTTTATATGCACCAACATGCCAAAATTTTGAATTATTTCTTCATTTGTTTTCACACGCGTCTTCACGTCTTTATATTGTATATAAGAAATACTGCTGACGTCTGTCAGTTGGGTGATTGAAGAAAGTCAGGCTGACCTATGTCTCCACTGATGTCTAACTCGGCATTCCTGATTGCTGTTGAAGTTAAGAAACAAAAGTGCATTCCTTGATTTCAGGGAAAAAAGACTGGACATACTAATGTGTGAGTCAAAGAAGGAACTGTGAAACGCACGTAGTTTTCATTCCAATAGCAAAAAATGAATTGAAACCAAACCACTAGTTCCTCAAAACAGATGGTCAGAATCTGCATGTCAATACGAAATTTGTCACTACCTTCAGAGATATAAAAGCAGATTATACTCTGACCGTCTGAAAGCTTTTTTTAATCCACTTCACAGTTGCCTTTGAGTTCAGACTTGTCCCCATTAAATCTGAGTCATCTTCCCTTTCATGACTGTAGAGCTATCTTTACATTTTACACCTGTAGACTATGTTTTGTGAAGGGTAAGTTTTCCCTAATGTGACCTTAATTTACAGCTTACAAACATTTTAATTATGTGATTGTTTAACTTGGTTCCACCATCTTAATTGCTATATTCAGGTAAGCGTTTACTAAGTGTTAGATTTTTTTTTTCCTCCAGCAGCTTAATTTTTTAAATATATTTTACTTTGGTTCTGTATCGTACCCTTCCCCTTTCAGAATTATCTCCTTGCTAGGAGCACACATCTATACAGCTTTTACTTTTTTTTTTTTTTTTTAATACCACAGATCTAAATTTCTAGGAGCCTTCCAATTATGTAAGGCATTTCCATTCCCAGCTGAATTCAGATGCATCATTTAACAGAGAAATCAGTGTCTTCATTCTGTGGAAAACTGACTTGTGCTTTTTTGGTTGCTTTCCCTTAAATAAAGAATGCATTTTTTCTCTTCCTCTAATGGAAAAAAAATCTGTAATGACCTTTCAAGGTGGAAAATTATCTCTGAAATTTCCCTCTCAAATTTGTGTCTAGTGCACTCAGTCTCCCCTCTGTATGCTTTGTAGGCCACAGTATCACTTGTGTTCCCAGGCTTTGTTTAGTGTCTTGGTCAAAACTTTACATTCAGATTCAAGTTCCAAGCCTATATTCAGGGAGGTGCTCTAATTAGAGGTTGCTGACATGTATAATTCTGCAGCCAAGTTCAGAAATTACATAGTTGATTTGGTAAATTTCAAGCAAAATGGTTAACAAACCATTTTGTACCCATTGAAAATTTTCTCCACTGAAACAACAAATCAGTTTGCTTCAGTTCTGAAACACTGAGGATTTTATGAAGAACAGCTAAGAATGTTCATATTTCTGCCTTGTGTTGCACTGAAAAATACAGTTTCTACTTCTACGGTGCCATATTATCTTGACTTTTTAACTCAATTTAAAATGCCTATCTGATTATTACTTAATCTGAGCTAGAGTTTTCTCTTTGCCTCTGAACATTTTGTATTTTTCTTGATTTAAGATGTTTGGAATCACTCACAGAGAAAATGAGAAGGTCTATTAATATGAAAGGTGCATTTGTGCAAAAGAACAAATATTGCCCGCTCGCCACCCAAAGTCATTGTAGTGGTGGTGGCAGCACTGACTGCAAATCTCTCAGAAAAGCTTAGGTTCAAGAAATGGAAAGAAACTCAGTACAGTGGACAAAAACACACCCTCATCTTTCAGGGGGTAAAACAATTCTTCCTGGTGTAGGGATGGTTTAAAAGCATCCTGTGTAACTTACAGAAGAACTCCAGCCGAGTGCTTTACAGGGCAGGGAGAGCAGAGGCAGAAACACTTTTTCAGTGTGTTCCAGATGAGGGTTTCCCACAGTTAAGATGCTCTGACATCACTTCATCCACATCTCTTGCTGGAGGAGAAAAATCCCAGTAGAGTGATGTGGTACTTTGCTTCATTACCCTGAGGCTGTGCTGAACCCACCATGCACTGAAAAGCAGTAATTGCTTAATTTCACTGCCAGAATGGTACAATTCAGAAACTCAGCTCCTCTCTTCTTCTCTCAGATGTTCAACCACAGAGCTTTAAGCTCCATCAAAGGATATTTCTATGTCACCATGGTTAGTGACACCAGTGAACTATGTACTGCAGTAGCATCTGCATCCAACTCTCAGACTTTCTGATGTGATGAAGCTGGGACACACATCTGGGATCCAAGGGACAGAACTACAAGCTAGGGAAAATTGAAATCTTGAGGATACAATTAAGTTCTAGACAGTATCCAGAAACTCACATTAGGCCACCTAGTCTCCCAAAAGTTTGGAAAAAAACCAGCTCATTGGAACATGCACACAACAAGGGCAGAATAGTCCAGAAGGAAAACGGGACAAAATATAACACTATTTTTTAAGAAGGACTTTTAAACTTTGGGTTCTGGTTCATACAGAGAAGGAAGAAAATCTCACTTCTTGCTAGAAGTATGGCAGTACCATACCAGTATTACCTACCTATAGTACAGATTCATTACATGGGAATAAAGTGTCACCATCTCATTCTATTCACAAAGTTTGCTCTTTTGAAAATGTGAATGCTTGTTTATGAATTAAAATGGAGAATGAAATCTTTTGAAAGCCTACTGTAACAGTTTGTGATGTTAATGCGTGATATTATAGAAATAGCACTATTATTGTCCATACTTACTTGTGTTGCCTCACTGTTCCAAATAAAACAGAACTGCACAAAGGGCTACCTGCAATTCATTTTTAGAGAGCAGTTTGCAGCTTTTTCTGAGGATCTTTTAATGCCAAATGCTTTATGTATACTAAAAGATGGTCCTGTGTCAAGATGTTTTAGTTTGTGCTGTGCATTAGAGAGGGACATTTAGTAGATTAACACAACTACTTCCAAGCACAAAGAGTTACTATAAAGATGCAAATCTCATATTTTCCACTTCGATCCACTTCTAATGATTTTGTTATCTTCCATCCTTATGTGCTTTGCACATCATCTTGCTGGCATCCAAGTCAGTAACCATGTGGAATGAAAAGAAATCAGCTTATAAAAAGTTCAGTGCGTCAATTTAGTGCTTCGTCTTCTTACAGTTATCAGGTCTCCAGGAGTTCTTGGTTCCAGTTTTACACATAAGATTGTAGACTAAGGGAAAAAAATGAATTTATGTTTTTTGCCTGCCAACACATACAGAAGCTTTACTTTGTCATACTAGAAGAGACAGGAAGAACGCGGCTGTCTCAAATCTCTTAATTTATCACCAATTCTTGTTTACAGTGGTTACCATGAGACTGTCATTGAATTTCATGGTTAAGAAAAACAGTGAGACAACTTTCTAATTTCTGCAGTTGCTGGTTTGCTACAATTATAACATTGATTATGAGTATCAATCAGTCAAAATCATGTGAATGTACTATTAAAAGATGGATCTAAGAATCATCTAAGCATTCCTGCTCCGTCAGGGGGATTGGACTAGATGATCTTTTAAAATCCCTTCCAATCCCCAACATTCTGTGATTCTGTGTGGTTCTGTGAATAATTTACTTCTGTAAGAGACATTCTCCACCCAGAAATTTCAGAGACTGATCACTGATGATATTATTTGGAAGGGGTTATGGAAGAAGGGAGGAAATTGTTATCTTTAGCAGTCATAATTGCAGGAAGTATTTAGACAAATATATCTATACTTAAATGTATCTTTGGAAAACATTGCTTTTGCAAAAGAAACAGCTTAACTGCTCCTTCCTCAAGAGAAGCGGATTCCAACAGAGGTTTTGAAGTAGTCAAGCGACTATTAAAGTAATCTTAATGCTTTTTTTACTTAAGACCAACTTGCAGGTGAGAAATTATAACTGTTGCATTTTTAACTGGTGAAGTATGAGGTGTCTGTCTCCTCTGTCCCACATCAGTATTGACACCTCATATCTGCCCTAAATCTTGAAGCTGATATTTTGAAGTACCTGAACAAATTGTTGGCTGTTTTACGTCTATGACTTTCCCCTCAGGTGTGCCTCTAGAGATGACTGAACTTGAGAAGAGTTATTGGAAGAATTCAGGTGAGGAAGTAGTGTCTTACAGTGACTAGTTATTACCAGCACATACTAGTTGCTGCACCTGTATTTCAGATCTCTTTTATATCAGAAGTGTCAATATGAAAATAAATTTTTGGCATTTTAAAACTAGTAAAAGAGGCTTTATCTGTGGACTTAATCTGTGGTAGGAGTAGCTGTTTTGGTTCAGTGGGACTTACTGTTAATCAACTCTACCTAAGCCAAAATGTGCTGTCTTTCTGAATACATAACCTGGTCATAGAACTTGTTGATGGAAGAGGAACAATCTATGAAAGCGGAAAAAAAAAAAAAAAGACTGGTAGTGCCAAACATTAAGCTTGCTACATTAATCAAATGTGTCCCTGTTTAGAGTCTTGGGTGTTGGCCAAAGATTTCTAATGACTTGGCTAGAAACTGTAAGAAGAGTGCTTTGAAAATGGAGACAGAGATGATGTTTGTGAAATCCAGAGAACTTCACTCCAGAGAGAACTCTAGAACAGTGACCAAGCTTTAGAACTTAGGTCAGATTTACAGTGATTGCTTTTTAACATAAAAAGTAGCTTAAAATCACCATTCATCCCTGGCTGCGTGAGTTCTGTATGTCTTTTCATCCATATATTTGAATTTGGTTAAGGACAGCTGGAAGTGAGAATGCGAATAAATAAATGCCTTATTAATAATTGAAAAATAGCCCTGAGCATCTTGGGTAAAGGCAACTGTAACTCCTTAGTTCCCAGTCAAGGGTAAGACTATTTCATGCAAACTAACAAACAAACAGAAATTTGTGTTATAATGTGGTTCTCAAAGAGAAGACAGCTGGATGTTAAAAAAAAAAAAAAAGAGTGTTGTTTATCTTACCAGTTTCATTTTCTTCTCTGTATCCTGAATATTTTGTGGCTGATAAATTCAGCTATCCTGGTTTTATTTAGAGTCATGTCACTCACAGCTTTTGGGCTTTCCTGATGCTGTACTTGGAATTTTTGTGCAAGGAATGAGATAAATCAATGTTGTCTGTGTTACATGCAAATGCTCTGGGGTCTGGAAACACAGAAAGCTACTTAGGATGGTTAGCCACCTAGTTCTCATTCATTTTAATTGGCATGGTGTGCTTCAGTTACTCACCTTTTACCCTTCGTTGAACTCAGCTGAAAGATTCATGTGGTTGATGTGGATCTGAGAAATTGACAATATCTGGCGGCAGTAATTTCTAAGCCTGTATATAATGTGTGTCCTTTAAAATCACATGGCCAGGTAAAGAAACAATTGTGTCCTTCTCTGTGTCTGTAGTCCAGCTGTCCTTATTGCCACTGAGACAACCCTCAAAAGCACTCACCATCCTCCAAAGTAGCCTTTAAAAAGAACTGCTACCATGTGAATACAGAAATGATATTGTAAAATAAATCAGGAATGACTAAAAACTTGAAATAATTTAGAAGTTGCTTTTTTCTCAGAGAAAATATCAGAAAGAATCAAGGGATTTTCACCTGAATTGTCATATTTTCAGTGTTCCTCAGTCAAATGTAAACTTGGCTTTGACCATCATATTGATAGCAGATCACAAAAGATTGACTCTTGAAAACAGAGTGTAGGCAGATTGTGGTCTTACAAACATTAAAATGAAAAGCACTCTGGCTGCAGCAGCAGCAGGATTAAGTCCTTAGAGATAGATTAAAAAAAAAAAACAACCAAACAATTCCCATTGAATTTGGTGCACTTTGGCTCAGGCTCACAATGAGGAAGAACAAAATATACAAATGTTCACTAATACAGGAGGAAAACATCAGTCCCATAAATTTCCTGTGGGTTTCCAGTTATTTCAGCTTTTCTAAAATATATTGTTAAATGTTTTTAAAAGCGTTTTTGCATGTGTTAAGATCTATTTTAAACTCTTGGAGTTTGACTTAAAAATTGTCACTCCTATAGTTATTAGTGATTTATGAATTATATTTGGTGTTATTAATTCCGTGTCTTTTATCATAAGCATGCAGGTAAGGAGTAGTAGGAAGTGAATTTTACTTTATGTTGAACAGAAATCTGGAAGGTTTCCTTTTTCTACATGTCTGTTTTACCTATGAGCATGATAACAAAATTAAAGCGACTATTCACAAAATTGAAGACAACTTTTTACTATCTACTAGCAGCTAACGCATGGCCTACTCCTACTTGGTTAAAATTAGATACTTGACCTACCTATGTGATGATGTAAAACCAGTGATTTAAAAACAGATATGCACAGCCCAACATGTTCAGGGAAGAAACGTCTAAATGAACCATCAGGAAAGAATGATAAAGATCTATTTTTTAAACGTCATCTCCTGCTGGAACGAAAAAACCCTTTTGAAGACTACAGTGAAGGTGCTAGTTTCTACAAAGGATTTATAGCTCAGCTTGCCAGTCACTATGTCAAACACTGCATCCACTTATGAAGTAGAAAAAAACGGAGCCAGGGCTTTGCTGTGTCTTTTATCTCCCGCTCTTCATTAAAAATGAACAGTTTTTTGCCTTTCCAAACTCACTATATAGAAACACGAATTAAAATGGCTCTTGAAAATGCTGCTGAAGTTTTTAAAAAAATTACTTTGGTACATAAATTCTCAGCCTTGGATGATTTTGTTTTCAATCCATGCATCTATTTTTAAAATTCTCAGTTTTCAAGAAACATGACCTTTCTCTGTTTTGAATACGTTTTGTACTCCCATGACCCAACTAAGATTTATAGCCTGTTGCTGTTAATGAGGCCTACAATTGTCTCCTATTGTTTTTAAATTTAAAACAGCCATCTCTTTCGCTGTTGTTGAATACATTCCATAACAACATTGAATACTGATGAAAATTCTGTAAAGGCTCTGTTCTCACACTGGAAAGGAATGTATTATGTAAAAGAATTAGAGATCCAAACGTCAACTTTAAAAATGTTCCATTTTGTTACTAAGTCAAAAATTACAATTTCTGTAATTGATGAAGAAAATTTTCAAAGCTATATGGGTTATTGGATATATTTATGGATATATATTAGCTCTGTCATTGCAAGAAACAGAAATAACTACACTGTTCCCAGAGTTATATGCCTTCAGTTATTGATATAATCATGGTATGATAAGATTGTAACTACATTAGTAGATCTACAGAGGGAAAGAGTGTGTGCTGAGGATCTGATATCTGTGCTAAATGTACTTTAGGAAGTTTTTAATTTCAGACTCGATATGTTTTGGTCTCATGGGCTAAATACCTATTGTTGTTTGGATGTGTTTCAAGAGTGCTTCTATCAGTTCAGCTATATTTGAAAGACAGCTCTTCGAGAACTGAGAAATTTTAAGAGATGTCTTTTGGAAAATCCACTTCAAAATTTATTTTGCTCTGAACTGAAACACTAATGTAGACTCACCATCCACAATTCTTTGCAAAACCAATAACTGTTTTATTTGCTTCCTTAGAACTTTGAGTATGCATTCCACACCATTAGGCCTTCAGGTACAAGGTGTTACAAGAACATTGAGATCTAGATTTATTATTATTAAAATCCCTGTGATGACAGACATTACAAATATCCCTAAGAAATCGTCAGGGTTACATTCAAAGTTTGGTCAATGCCTGTTTAAGACCACTGTGAAAATAAATGTTCAATTATGTGAACCTAGCCTAAAGGCAAAGCCCAAATCTTTCAACAAAGATTTCTATTGTGCGAAATTCTGACTAATTTCCTCATGTTTTTGTTTTCCTGGTAATCAAAATGGTCACAAAATATCTCAATTTAAGCTGAATATTGAAACTTAGAGGAGGCTAAAGGCATAACATGCCAAGACAACAGTTAAAATGCTGAAGGACAAGAGAAAACTGGGGAAATAAATGCATCAGTAGAAATGGAAAAAAAAAATAAGGTAAAATGTTAGTAAAGCAAAATAAATAAATACCCTAAGAAACCCCATGGTGTGTGACCTAGGATGAGGAAGAACTTCTGCAAGAAGTTATAGTTCTTCCCAGTTCCACTTGGACAGTTTTTACAATAGTCTAGGTAGGAAAAATGTGTTTGGGTTTTGACTTATGGTCATAAGTCAGCAGTTCATTTATTTGTGCTATCGCCTTCCCTCTCCTCCATGAATCTGCAACCCATATGTGAGTAGAGGAATTGACTTTGGCATCTGCCAAATGACATTATGTGGTACAAGAGCCACAGGTCTGGGATTATTCCTTAGCCCACTTTATAGTCAGTGTGGTTCACACAGACGTGCTGTTCTTAGTGGCTAACAGATAGACAATAATGATCACAGAATTGTAGAATGCTTTAGTTTGGAAGAGACCTTTAAAGATCATACCAAACAGGGGCATCTACTAGATCAGGCTGCTCAAAGCCCTGTGTAACCTGAATTTGAACACTTCCAGGGACTGGGCATCCACAGCTTCTCTGGGAAACCCATTCCAGTGTCTCATCACCCTCACTGTAAAAAAAATCTTCCTTATGCCCGATATAAATCTACTCTCAGTCTAAAGCCATTGCCCCTTGCCTGTCACTACAGGCCTAGGTAAAAAGTCTCTCTCCATCTTTCTTTTAAGCCCCCTTTAAGTACTGATAGGCTTCAAAAAGGTCTTTCCTAACTTCTGTTCTTCAGGCTGAACAACCCAAACACTCTCTGCCTTTTCTCATGAGAGAATGTTGCAGCTGATGATATTTACAGACCTTCTCTGCACCTACTCCAATAGGTCCGTGTCTTTCTTGTACTGGGGACCCCCGAGCTGGATGCGTTACTCCAGGTGGGGTCTTATGAGAACAGAATAAAGGGAGAGAATCGCCTCTCTTGATCTGCTGGCCACGCTTTTGATGCATTCCAGGATGCAGTTTGCTTTCTGGCCTGCAAGTGCGTGCGGCTGGCTCATATCAAATTTTTTATCTACCAGTTCCTGTAGGTCCTTCTTTGGTGGGCTTCTCTCCATCCATTCACCACACAACCTGTACCAATATTGGGGACTGGCCTGATCCAGGTGCAGGACATTGCACTTGACTATTTTGAAAGTCACTAGAGTCAATGGCCCTGTCCTCAAGCCTTTCAAGGTCCCTCTGGATTGGATCCCTTCCCAGAAGTGTATCAACTGCATGAGCTTGGTGTTGTTGGAAAACTTGCTGAGGGTGCACTCAATCCCACTGTCTATGCCATTAATGAAGATATGAAATAATATTGGTCCCAGTATGCCCTCTGAGGGACACTACTTCTTACTGGTTTCCACTTTAATATATTGAAACATTGATTGCAACTCTTTGGATGGGGCCACCCAGCTGATTCCTCACCCATCTAACAGTTCACTCATCAAACTGATATCTCTCTAATTTAGACAAAAAATATTGTGGGGCACAATATCAAAGACCTTACAGAAGCCCAGGTAGATGACATCTGTAGCCCTTCCATTGTCCACTAATCCATTCACTCCAATGTAGATGGCCATTAGATTAGTGAGGCGTGATTTGCCCATGGTGAAGCCATGCTGGCTGTCTCTAACCACCTCCTTGTCTTCCATATGTGTTGACATAGTTTCCATGAAGATCTGTTCCATGATCTTATTGGGCACAGGAGTGAAGCCAAGTGGCCTGCGTGTCCATCATCTTCCTTTTTACTCTTTTAAAAAAGGTGTGATGCTTCCATTTTTCCAGTCATTGGGGACTTCACCTGGCTGTCATGACAGTAACAATGTCTTTGTCTATCTCATATTCAGCATTTTCAGTAACCTAATTCAGAATAAATTATTATCCAGATTGCTAAGAGAACTGAAGGCAAGAAAATAAGTAGGAAGGGTGAACCCCCTTTTAAGGAAAAGAGTAGTCAGAAGCTAAACAAAACACTAATGAAAAAAATAATTAGTATTTTCCAGTAAGGCTTTTGAATATATAGCTTCACGCAAAGCAGAACAAATCTTATTGCCAATCCGATCAGTGAACCAACAAAAATATGCATATGCACATATTATACACATGTGCACACACACACAGATGCATACATACACACATAGACACAGACACACACAGAAGTGCTTACATGGAGGTATTCATATAGACATTTATTTATCTATTTATTTGTGTACTTAAGTACATATGTCTGAATATCCACTTTGTTGCTTGTCATAAATTCACAGATAAATTACAGGAAATTTTTTTTTTCCTTTCTCTTCCTCACTTCTGTGAATGACCCCTCTATGTTTGTACTTCTTCTTGTTACCACAAAAGCCATCTTACATTTTCGCTACCCTTCTCCCTTTCACTCTTTGTCCAGTTTCATCCCTCTCTCTCATTTCCAATTATGATGTCTCTTGCTCACTGAAAGAAGTATTTATACCCTTTCCCACAGATTAAAACAGGGCTAATGCCGTGGTGCCTATTTTTTCTTCCCATATGGGGCAAGGTTTAGAAAGGCAGCATGACTCCAAGTGATAGAATGTTCCACTTCACTGTTCTTCTCTTGTATGTTGCTGGCTGGGCTGGTGCTGGGAGTAAAGCCCTTAACTCCTTTCAACAGTTGTTAGGTACCTTACAAGGAGGAAAGAAGCCAGCCAGCAGGAGTCTTGGCTTTAAGATCGGCTTTTCTCTCCTTTGCTCCATGCTTAGTCTAGACCAGACTCAAATAACATATCTATATTCATAAAAAGATACACAATTATGTGAGAATAGCTTTTGTTCACTACACATTATAGCACACCTTTTCATGTAGGTGCGTAAATAGAAGTGGAAAGGATGAGAACCATGCACAGTTTCAGTCTGCATATGTTTGCATGTCTTTGTAGGTGCATACGGTCCAGGCCAGTCTTTGTGCTGCTTGTAAGAAACACCTCTCTTCCAGTCATAGTCATGCTTTAGCAAGTGGTATAAGGCACTTTGATTTCTCTGTAACTTCAAGCTGGGCCATTAACTTTGTAGGGGTGTATATTTTGTGGTTTCCTGGCAATGATCATTTTACAAACTGTTGCATTTTCAGTCTTAGAAATGCAGAAGTATGAAAAGCCCACAGTAAAGTGGGTTTTCTGGATGATGCCCCTCAAGTTGAAACACCTGTCTGTACACCAGCAGGGAGATGAAGCCTTAGAATCAGCTTTCCTAGTAGACAGCACATTTCAAAGACAGTTAAAGGACAAATACGAGATTTAGAATTAGCAGCAAGGTATTGAAACAAGTGTGGCACTCTGCCCAGATTTATGCCATGAAATTAATTGAGTTTGGTAGTTGTGATAACACTTTTTAACAATAGTAATTCCACTGCAATTTTAAGTGGAATATGAAAGTACACACACAAGCAGAAGTGCAAATAAAAAGGCTAACTGGTGGAGACACATACGTGTATATTCCTCTGTGTGTGTGTGTGCATGTGTGTATATATAGGTGTGCATGGCGAGCCACACAGTGATATAAATATAATATAAAGACATTCCTAAAATCTAAGTGATGTGGTTGAAGCAATCCATGTTAGATATAAAGTAAGCACAAAAAATACACAGATGTTTTACCCTCCATTCCCAACCAGCAGCTCTTCCTATTCGCTGCTGCCCCAACTCAGTCTTGAATTACATACTACCAAATACGTGTGTGTTTTGTAAACATGCAATGAAAGAAGGAAGGTTCTCTGCTGTCTCCTCTAAGTTGTTTAAAACGGGTTTGTGAATATCGAGAAGAATAATGTAACAAGCAAAATGACTGCATGCACAAAGCAAAAACTTAAAATGAATATAATGACAGTGGTATTTGTAATTCTGATATTCATAGGTTGTATTCTAACATAATAAACCCTGGAAATCAGGGAAACAATTTCTAAATAATTGTTTTTAAATTGCAGATATTATATATAAAAAATGCTATTTGATCAGGTAACCATACAGAGAATAAGATGATAAAAGGTAGAAAAAGAGTACAGAACAGTAGAAGAGACATATAAAGGTTAAGACACATGTCTCAGTTATATGGATTCAATATCTGGTTTGATTATATCCTTTGTTTTGTTGTTAGATATTCTGAAGCCAGCACAGCTGACGCTTCAGGAAGCTGAAAATTCTGGATGAGACAATCAGAGAAAAGTAGTATAGCACATGTACACATTCATTAAATATATCTACCTCCCTCATCAAATAATACTAAGCTTTTCCTTACAGATATTCTGTCCTGTCTGTTTAAAAGAAAAAGCAAGTCTGTGTTTTTTTATTGTACAGGTGTTGTTCTGCACCATAAGCAACACTGCCCTAAATGCTGAATGAGGAAACTGGTATTAGAAGTCATGTTTTTGAGTTTAAAGATCTGATGAATTCCACTGTCAGTCAAACCTAACTGTCATAGTTGACAATCATAATTGAACCAGTTACAGACAATGGATCAATCATGACAGAGAAGCAGTGGCTGCTAATTTAACATTATTAATATCTCCACCATGAAATGACAGATATATGGTATACAGTATTTTGGCTTTGTAAGATTTTTCTAAAAAAATGTTTTTGGGTTGAGAAGTTGAAAACCTGTTCTAAGGGACCAAAAATGTAAATTAAATACTCTGTTTGATTGCTTAATATATTTTTTGTGTGTGTGTGTGTGTAAAATGTAATTTTGTTTAGCTTTCTTTGAATGTGATTGATAGATATTTCTAAATTGAGATACCATTTCTTGCAGAATCCAAAACTTTCATGAAAGAGGAAACTCAAATAATTTAAAAGTTTTATTTTTTTTAATCAACTGAATATTTTTAAAGTAGTCTTTTTCAATGTAGAGCTTGCAAATGATCTTGATTAACAAAAAGGTTTTATTAATAAGATATCGCTGTGGGCTAGAACAGATACAGTGAGTTGCACATATTCTGCCCCATTTTCCATTGAATTTTTCCTGTGGAATGTAATATCTTCTTTAAAACTTTATCCTAAATATTACTTTTCTCACTTTCAATAACTTTTTAAACAATATTAAAAATATAGTAATTTCTGGAGAAGAAAAGTCTGTAAAATAAGTAAGTTATTGTCAGTACCTCTTCTCTAGATGTTCAGGTTTCTAATGCTGGATATCAGACTAGAAAAAATAATTCAAGAATGGGAAGAACTAAATAATAATTGAAGCTTTGAAGAGGTTATTTTGCAGGAAAAGGAGGTTTTGATTCAAACTTGTCTTTGATTTTAAGCAATGTATCCATTCCTGATTTTGAAAAACTTACTCATATGTCAGAGCATATTCTTTAATCTATATGTAATGATGTTATTGTTTAGTTATACAGAGCAGTAGCTGCATATTGGAATATGTCATTAAAACAGATTTTATTCTCATGAGTTTTTTTGAGTAATATCTGGTTACTTAAATAAAAGAGCTGAGAGTAAGAATATTACACATCCCTTTGTCTACCTTATCATGATGCCTGCTAACCGAGTATAAGGAGAAAATTTAGATAGACATTTACCTCTAAGAAGCATATAAACAGTGCAGTTGCTCAAGAAAAGAACCAAGGAAATGGACTCGTCTCCCAGGAAATAAAACAACCAGCCAGACACACAGAAAAGATGGATAAGCCAAGAGATGAATGGTTCTCATGAATGTAATTTCTTCCCATTAAGGTATTTCTTATTTTTCTAGATATTGCATTGCTTACTCTTTTTAAATAATGTATGTAACGTATGTTGGCTCAGTAGACATATAAAGACATGAAGCTTAGCTGGGGCAATATTTACATAAATTTCTCAGATTAATGCAGGTAAAGACATAGATACATTTTACTGAGATTAGAAACTACCATGACAAGAGTAGTTTTTAAGAACAGCAGGAATGTTTGACTGAGTTCCACCTGCAGAATCTCTCCTTCTAGGACTTTCAGACATAACTGATCCATTCTGCACCTAGTGTCTGGCACCCCATTTTCTTAATGCCTGTGACCACCACAGTCCAGCAGAAGCAAGAACAAAAGTAGATGCAACTTCAAAACAGCATCAAGAGGAATGGCCTTCAATTTGGAAAATAGATCTTGGTAAACAGAGGAGATGTTACATAAATTGCCAGCCTCTCGCACATGGAAAACTAGAAGAACATGAACTTCCTTCACACATGTCCAGTACGGCAGCATGTTACTGCAGAAAAAACTATGGTCTGATAGCAGTCTTCCATGCCTTCAGCTTTGGGTATTTAGACACCTCAAACTGAGCTGCCCTGCAGAAGTTAAATGAAAAGACAAATGTGGATAGGATGTTCAGCACTACAGGTGAAAGGCTACACTTTAATTTGCCAAAGTATGTTTAAATTAGGCCGTATAATAGGTTGGTTCCCCATTATTTTGTGCCATTAACTTGGTTTTATAGAATACTTTAAAACACCTTCACTTGTTAAATCTTTCACAGCCAGCTGATTGTCTCCCTAACAGAAAATGAGAGGTAAAATGTCAAGAAGAGCAAGGATTATCTTAACCTTGTACTACACTGATCAGAACTCCGCTCGAAGTCAATGATTGCAAAACTTGTTCAGAATAACCTGATGACTTAGTCTCCCAGAATGCTAATCTTCAAAATCAGTGCAGCAAGAGACAAGAGGATTAAAGCTACATTCGGTTGTAATGAGATCCATCATTAAAGGCAGAACATAAGTCTATTGACATGAGATATCTAGTATGTGTAATTGCTTTTACTGTAAAATTTTCATTAGCACAAGAATTTAGAATCATTGTTCTGTTATTACATTTTGCCTATTATTTTCATTTTATTCTTGTAACTTAGCTAAGTTGTTAATAAAGCTCTCAATTTTCTGCAGATGCTTGCATTATAGCTTCAATTTATACAGACACTAGGGTTTTTTTTTTTTTTTTTTTTTTGTTTTGTTTTAATGAGAAGAGGAACCTGGCTGCATAGCCTCTTCATATCATTCACCAGATTTTTTCTTTTTTAATGTTCAAAGAGATTGTCTCATTCTGAAACTTGAATTTTCATGCTTTCTTTAAGCAGAGCTCCTTATTTCCCTCAGAATTATCTTCAACTTCTGGCCAATACCTGGATTGAGCATATGCAGTCTGTTACTGAATCACGCTTCCCCCTTGAAGACCAGGTAGGTAAAAGAAGTGTAGAGCATTGTGGTGTGGTTGTTTTTTTTTGGTTTATATATATATATATATATATATATATATTTAATAAAAGAGAATTAAGATTTCTTTCTTTTTTTTTTTTTTGTTTGGCTTTGCTTTGTACTCTTGGTTCTCTCGGAGAAAATGACTGCATTTCATCTCCTGCAAAACAAATTGTTAATTTATTTGGGGTGGGGAATAGCAAAGGATATTCTACATGATTAATTAGCCTAAAGTATGTTCTAAAAGCAAATAAAAAAAGAAACAAAAGTATCAAATTATGCATGATTCCCATTCATTTGGTCTAAGCAGCGAAATACTGTTTGAAAACGCACAGCTTTCCTCCAAGTTCTTCTTTATACACAAGAGACTAATCCTCATTTAAGGCACATAGCATTTTATTTTTATCATTGAAACTGAGAAACAAGCTGGTAAACATTTATGAATCTTAATTAACCATTTAAAAACATTCCTGAAACATACCAACTTTTCATTTTCTTTTGTTCCTCCTCCCCATCTCTTGCTTACACATACCACTCTAGATACAAGCATTTTTATGACATTTATGGTTGTATTTCCTTAAAAATATGTTTTGAAGAGTGTTAAAAGGATGACAGAGGCAGGATTCTAAAAAATTCAAGGTAAATTATATGATCCTCAGAGGATTCCAGAGTTGGAACAAAACAATATTATAATGTTTTCGCTGCTCACCACTGAAATTTTCTGTTTCATGTATGCAAGTTGGTGCTCTAACAAAGTACAGCTATTAATTCCAGTATGCTTGAAGACTCAGCTCTACTCTGAAGTGTTACATTGCAATTCTAGATTTATTACTACTACATAATAGTACAAAATGACTGTAATTACAATTACTTTTGCTTTCAGATTCTCTCTCTCTCTCTCACACACAGCCTTCCTGGAAGGCTTTAAAGCAAGATAGCTAATAAAATAGATGACTGAACGCTGTAACATAGATGTCATATGACAGGTCTGAAAGCATCAGCAGCAAATTGACTACTGAGGTAGATGGCTCTTCTGATGTTCAATGAATGAGATGATTTCTCCTGACTTACCCTTGATAGAATCTAAGGCATGAAAATATAAACAAATTACATAAAATCAGAAATTAAATTTTTTGGCAGCGAGAAGAGATTAATGGAAGGGATTTTTTAAAATTTTATTTATTTATTTATTCCTGGCTGAATTATAAACTCAGGATAAGATTACTGCTTTATTAGATAGAGCTTACTGATTTTTTTTTTCTGTCTCAGCTGAGTATGACAGAGGCAAAGAGGGGTAAAGAATAGAGAAAGGCGGGTGAGGAAAGAGAGCAGGAAAAGTAACCACTTCTAAGGAGTAGTTAGTAAGATAAGTGCCAAATATTCATAACAGAAAACATAGACTGTTGCAGCTAATGTCATAATTATCAGCTGGAAACTTGCCATACAACATATAAAAATAGCCACGTGCCATCTGGTAATCTTTTTTTCACAGGCAAAATGGAAATTAAGGCCTACAGTAAAACTGTCGTTCCTTAGCCCGGGAGAGTGGTAGAACAAGCATATACCACTTGTTGGTATATCTGTTTCCTAGGCATTTACCTTGGAATTAACATAATAAAGCAAATAAAAATTTATCATGTTCTAGAATGTGGCTGACTTAGAGTTCTATGATCTACGGCAGTTCATAAAAAGAACAGAACATCCTTAATAACAAACATTGTGAAGATATTTGTATCTGTAGGCCTGACTACATTTCTTTGGACTCCAGCTTTCACTCTCCTTTCCTGTTTTGGATCTACTGTTGCAACATTTTCAGCGCAGAACTAGAATGGCGACTGTAATATGAAAACGAGAACTTTCAAAATTGAGTTCATTTTACTTTCATACATGCTAGTTTGCAAATGATAATCTATGCAAATTTCCTTATATATTTCATATTTATGACAGTATTTCATATGTCTTCTACTGCATCTCAGCAATAATGTATTTCTTCATTTCAATATAGCACATAGCCTTTCCTAGTACCCTAATTTTGTTTATATTTACACCTTTTGCTAGGCATGATATGATTTATAATTTAATTGATTTATACTTTAATTGATTTATATATTACTTTTTCATTTGCATTCAGGTGAAAAACAATGAGGATAGACATGAATAATAACAAATGGTGATGCAATCTTTCAATTACCATAAATATAGGTTTCTCATCGTCCAGAAATTACTTGAAGGATGTACCTGAAGACTTAAATATAGTTGTAGTACTCCAGACCTTCATTTAATGTATGTTTTCAGGGGACAAAACCTTTCATAACTTACTCATGGCCAATCTACTGTGAATAACTGCGCTAACTGCACATGTAACTAAATGTTTGCATCTTCAGTGCATTGGCTTCTTGATGACCCAATTCTGCTAGTGCTGTTTGCATAATTTCTTTCCCAAAGAGCCATCCACTATTGCAGTCCTGAAGAGTGGTATGTGCTAAAAATGGTCCTTCGTTTTTTCTTTGTTGTACAGATTTTATAATTTGTGTGCAAGGTCATATAGTCATAAGCACAGAAGAAAATGTCTGGTGATACATTTTCCTTAGCAAAGGTTTCCAAGTACAACCCTGGTGAAGGTATTGTGCCTTGTCCAGTGAGCTTTGTGCCCATCTCTTACTGCTGCTCCCATACTGGTAGAGCACACTGACTACGAGTTTAACCATTCTTGGCTGACAGCTGAAGCAAATTAAAGGTCTTTCTCCTTCAGTTCTGGCTGCAAAAAGTGTTATGGGTCCATCTACTGCCTTTGACATAGCTCACAGTACATCATAGGTTGTTATTAGTCAGTGTAATTCCTAAATGCGTGGGTTCAAATGAATGCAGCACCGAGGGACTTGTTACTAAAATGTATTTTACAGAGCAGTATGTACATCTGCACCAGAGCATTTAATGCAAATCAAGTATCCCAGCATCTTTTATATCAAAGGCTTTTCAGAAGAAGCAGGCAGTCTCTAAATGCATTGTAAAAACAAGAGGGACTTACAATACAGTTTCTCCCTGGTTTCCTGTTATTGCTTCAGTCTTGTTTAGAAGCAATACAAATACAAAGTCCGTGTCTCCTTCCCCCTTTTTTTTTTTTTCCGGGAGACAAGAACTGCACATTTGGTAAATTTGAATGAAGCTCCTGAATTAATAACCCATACTCCCTGCAACGCTGGACAATGAAAATCTCATAATGCCTGCAACTGCCAGAACTCATGAGGACTGTGCTAGGATGAGCATTATTTCCTCTAAGGGTTTTGACCATACTGCTGCTGCACAGAATTTCTCATTTGAAAGCAACTCAAAGTCCCAGTGTATTGCAACAGATAAGGTGGTTTTCCACAATTAGAAAAACCACAATTTTCCAGGCCAGAAGCTCTACCTTTCAACCTTGACCTGATGATACAGCAGATTAAATATTTGGAAGATATTATTTGTGAAATGTAAATGTTAGGGGCTGCCATTAAGTTTCCCTTAGCACATGTAGTGGTTTGAAACTGTTCAGAGATAAATTTTCCTTTGTTTTAGACTACCACATTCCCTGAAGTTGCATTTAAAACTATCTTTTTATTTAGCCAATGTTATTTAATGGCCAGGCACGAAAGGATCCCACTGTACAGGGTACAAATATGCTATTTAAAATAAAGATTTAGGGCGAAATAGTAGTCCTTCAGTGAAAGTTTAAGGAAGCAATAAGATACCTTTTCCTTTTTATTCTGTGAAATTCCAAACAGTTTGATGGAAATCCCAGTACTTCCCTCACATAGAAAGACTGGCCAGAGCAAGCAGATTCTGAGATATTTAAACTGAACAAAAATCACCCTTGAAATTATAAGTGCCTTAACTTTCAACACAAACCATCTTCTTAGTTGTACCTATCACAGATGCCAAGAAATGAAACAACAGCAACAGCATCACCACCATTCAAAAAATAAAGAGAAATAGGCTAATATTGCTCTGCCAGGAAACAAAACTCTATCAACACCAAAGAGAAAATTTGCTTAACTTGAAATTATATAAATATTTAAAAAAAAAAAAAAGATTAAAACACATTTCCTATTTATCAATAATAAACAGGGTTTCGTAGATTTTTAAAGGCCAAAACTAAAAACATTTCTTAAGTAATCGTAATGAAAGAGTATGGTGAACTGGCGGAAGGCCTCATTTTTGCCACCCTTGCCATTCAACCTAAGACTCACTGTGATTACTCTTAGGCTGAACTGTAACAGTATTATAATAGGTGGGATATTGTAGGTTGACTTTGTGACTTAAAACTTAAAGTCAAAATCAGATTTTCAAAGAGAATTCAGAAAACCACACAGTATGTTTCAATTACTTTTGACAAGATCCTGTATTATGCAAAGGAAGTTGTCAGTCACTGAGAGTTGTTTGAAGGGCCTGTGTACACACAGGGAGGGAAGGGTTTTGTGCTTCTCTTTGAAGATTCCTTCCCTCTCAAACTACTGAAAACAGCTTCTGGCTGGTGTCAGAAAATGAATCATCTAGGAAGAATGCCCCCACCAAAGAAAACCAGCAGAAAAATATGCTGAAAAGTCTGAAGACTCATCTGAAAATTAATGAACTTCATTTGAATTTACTTGACAGAAGATCTTTTGACTAACATATAATCAGATGGTACAATCGCTAAAATCATGATAACCTGGCATGAAAGTCTACTTTATTTTGCAGCTCCTCCTCAGATCTCAACTTCTGGTCTCTATCTTTAAGCATGAAGATCATGCTATTGGAAATAGATTCCTTTTTCAGCTTATTAAGAACAGAAGGGACCTCAGGTATGAAGATAATGAGCATGATGTATGTTTTTTTTAGATAAGACTAAGGTGCAGAAAAAAGAAATTCTATATGTGGTCAATTCAAAAGTACAAGCCATTTCATAAATATATGGTATTAAAAGCTAAGTTACTGTCAGAAAAATGTTGTTAGCAGGGTTCATTAATCTGGAGAAATTGTGTGTTCAGAAAAAAAACAATGTGGTCACAAACCCAACTAGAAGAAGTTATAGCCATTTAGCTTAGGAGCAAGTTGTGACATTGTTCTGTGCAAGCTAATCTCATCAGACCAAGCCATAAGTTCAAAATCTTAAACATCTCAAAAATCTGCTGCATTTTGGTGCCACTCTCCAAGTGAGAGTTGTGAGCCTCTTGACCTTTATTCCAAGGTGGCCATGCTTGATCAGGTTTCTTTCTAGAAGACACCTAGTTGCACTACTATGTTAACTTCTTCTATGCTACATTTCTCACTTCTCAACAGAGCTCAGATATTAATATCTAGCAATTTACTGCTATATTTTGTGAACCATCTTACTGATCAGTAGCAAGTGCCCACATAGAATATCAAAGGGCTATATCTATTTATTTTATTTTCTTCCCACCATACCAGTATTTAGACCAACTTGCATTCTTCTATCTACTAGGTTTTTTATTGTAATTTGTTTATTCCCATCAATCCAACCTAATTACAGTGATTTTGCAGCTACTAGAATTTTACTCATACCTCCTTCGCTAATAACTTATCCAATTCTATCAATATGAACTTGAAGGGTTTAACACTGTTATGATGACCTCCACTGGTGTCTGCTGGCTGAAAACAACTATGTGTATTTAGTTTACATGGCAAGGTTTTGGTAGAAGGTGAATACAGGGTTGCCTTCTATGAGGAGCTGCCAGCAACTTCCCCCATGCTGAACGGAGCCAGTTCAAGGTGGTCCCAAAATGGACCCTCTGCTGGCCAAGGCCGAGCCATTAAGCAATGGTGGTAGCACCTCTGTGATGATATATTTGAGAAGGGGAAAAGAACAGCTGTGCAACAGTAGCTGGGAAACAGGAGTAAGAATACAGGAGAGAAACAACTCTGCAGACACCCAGATCAGTGAAGGAGGGCAGGATGTGCTCCAGGTACTAGAGCAGAGATTCCCCTGCAGCCTGTGCTGCAGACCATGGTGAGGCCGGCTGTCCCCTGCAGCCCATGGAGGTCCACAGTGGAGCAGAGACCCATCTGCAGCCTAGGGAGGAGCTCTTGGCTGGAGTAGGTGGATAACAAAAGGAGGCTGTGACACCGTGTGAAGCCCGTGCTGGAGCAGGCTCCCAGCAGGACCTGTGGAGCTCTGGAGAGAGGATCCCAGGCTGGAGCAGGTTTGCTGGCAGGACTTGTGAGCCCATGGGGGACCCAGGCTGGAGCAGTCTGTTCCTGAAGGACTGCAGCCCGTGGAAGGGAACCTCACCGGAGTAGTCTGTGAAGAACTACAGCCGGTGGGAAGGACACAGCTTGGAGAAGTTCATGGAGGACTGTCTCTGATGGGTGGGACCCCACATTGATGTGGGAGAAGAGTGTGAGGAGGAAGGAGCAGCAGAGAAAATGTGCAGTATAGTGACTGCAACCCCTATTCGTCATCCCACTGTGCTGGAGGAGGAGGTAGAGAATTCAGGAATGAAGTTGAGCCCAGGAAGAAGTGAGGGATATGAAGAAGGTCTTTTAAGATTTGGTTTTATTTCTTATTGTCCTAGTTTGATTTGATTTGCAATAAATTAATTTTCCCAAGCCACACAGTATATTTAAGAAAACAAACTCACAATAAACATTGGAAGACTGTGAAATAGCCTTGTCAGGTAAAATCTATTTTAGAGGTGATCTCCAATTTTTCCTTTGCATTTTCTATCTCAGAATGATCTGAAACATGAAACATTTTCATGCTTTATATGAAAGGGCCCCACTGACCTGTGTTACCAATTTCTTAATATTTAAGCTGACAGATGGAGTGTTCAGATTTAAACCAGATACCAACCTTCAGTTGACATATGATTAGCTCTGTCTTTAGAAAGAGAGTTCTGTGGAAACTGAGTCATGGTGAGAATTTCAGACCAGATTATATTATTGCCAAATTCTCACTAAAATTCACACTGATTGCTTGGGACTCTATTCTGAATACTAAAGCATGGCTCTTTAAAGTTTCACTATTATCTCAAAACATTTATTCAACTAACTAATTCAGTAATTTTTTTTCTTTTGATTTTCCCTTCTCCTCCAGCAAGAGAGCCAGACCGGGATTTCAGTGGCTCTTTCCCTAACATGCATCCAAGTAGCAAAATACCATCAAATTTCCAGTGCATCCTTAATGTTGTTCTTTGATGTCTCTTTGAAGAGACAGTTAGGCAAGAACCCTTTTTTTTGGTTATCATTCATCATATTCAAAATGTTTGAGATGTTATACAAAGCATACAGAAGCACATAGTCAGCTCTTTGGCTTCTAATAAATGACCGTGATTTTGATATTTATTAAGGCTTTATGACATAATGGAAAGGAGCTTATTAGAACAATAGCTGGAAAGAGATAAAGTGGTTGGCAGCAAGTGAGCTCATCCTTCCTCCCTCTCCCCTTCTTGTTTCCTCTTCCCCTTGTCTCTCATCAAATGTGTGCCAAAAGGAATAAGTATAAAGCTGAGCAGAGAAGCTTCCTTGGTGAGGACTGAGAGATCAGCTCAAGTCTAGGGGCAGAGATTTAATTCAAGGTTCCTTTTGTTGATGGCTGCTCACAGTACACTTTGAGCGTTTAGTTACTTCATGCCTGCCATCAGTCCTTTAACGTGATTGCAGTGCTCTAAGTAAAGCCAGACATCAAGCTTTAACAGCATCATAGTGTATAGATTAAAACACCAAACTCTTTATTTTTACTGCAGAGCAGACACCTAGCTCTTTGCCTACATAAAAACGGAGTCCCTCTCACTGACATGCACATGGATCCTAGCTGCTCTTCCAAAACTGCCTGGCTCAAGAAAAATGCAAGTTTGTCTGGCAGCTTTGGCAGTCTCTGCACAGGTGAGCAGGCATCAGCACAGCTGCATCTACATGATTCATGCTGACGAGGCCATGTAATAACACTCTGTTGTCTCTTTGGCCTTTTTAGGGGAAAAGGTTTAAAAATCCATTTGCCTTGAGGTACAAAAAGATGATGGCAATCCTTTCCCTTGCATGATGTAATTTCCTCTTTTCCCAAAGATCCTATGGAAGACTTTCCCTGAGGAATAGCACACACAGAAGAAGGAAAAGAAGCTGATCTACAGGAATGAGTTCTGCTTATGAAAACTTTTAACGACACCTTCCTGATTGCACCACTCAAAAAGCTGGCAGAAATCAAATGAATCAGCATCTTATATCTGTGTCTGAAGACAAAACTCCCACAGAGATTTAAAGGAGAAAAGTCAATCTCCTCACTGGCCATGGATGTAATATCCTAAATGCAACACCTTGTTTATCTGACCCCCATTGCTAATGCCTCCACAACTGAGATAAGTGTTTGTATGGTGAGGACTCATGCTTTTTCCATGGATCAGCACAAGCAAAACAGTTTCTGGCTTCCTATAAGCATAGAAACTTTGTAAGACGTTAGATTGAAATCTGTATTCTCATGAGTAGATGTTCAAGGCATATAAATACAGTACATTGCTGCAAAGTACATTATGAGTTACTTAATCATTATAGAAGGCCAAAATGATACTGTTGTAATGAAACAAAACAAAAAAGTCGAAGTCTAATGCTTCCTCTGCTCCAATCTACTGATTTCCCTTCTAGAAATACCAGCACAGCAAATGGAAGGCCACATGAAGCTTTGCAAAACCACTGGCAACAGAAGATACTGCAACTATTTGAGTCCCTCAGCAAAATGTTATCATCTCCAATAGCAAAGCTAAATCCACAAAACTCACATTTTTTCTCACAAAGACATCACAGATTTCCTCTCTTGTCTACTAATTACATGTTACTGCAAAGGCCACTTGTGTAAAATTGAACATAAGTTGCAATTCTGATCTTTTCAAAGTTGCCTCTGATTTATCAAGCAAGGTCTCTCTGTCCTGCAGTTTTTTCCATTTCACTCTCAACTCAGAGACAATGTGTTGTTTGTTTTTTTTTTCCCCGATTGACTGAAAAAAATTCACTGAAGCATGGTTGAATGGTACAAGCATGAAAAAATGTCACTTCAAAGTTCCTATGTCTTAAAAATAGTGGAAATGAAATACTTCATATCTGAATTTGATCAGTGGATCTCACCAGAACTTCATGCCTGAAGAAAACGACATTCTCAGTTTTAAGTACAAGGACAGTTTCACACTAGGATAATGCAAATTAGAGCATTTTTTTACTGCAATGTGGCATGCTTTGGAGCAAATATAGCATAGAATATGGGCAACATATTAAGCCATTTTAGCCTTAGATATGAGATCAGGATGTAAGTGCGACATGGTTTCTCTATGCTGTATTTTTTTCAAATATTATTTTAATTAGCGCCAAATTTTACTTTAAGCTTTAATGTACTTGTTTTCATTAACTGAATATATAATATGACTCTTTCCATTCTGTTCATAGACTACAAAAACTAAGTGAGAACTCCTGGCCATAAATGTCAGGAGACTCTCTAGCTAAGACATCGTTAGTTTGTGGAATACTGGAAATACAAGTATAAATTACTGTGTGCTAATAATATTTCAAAACACAAAATACTATGAGGTTGTGTTAGTGATCCAAAAGGATGAAAAAAATCTGATTAGTGTTCTTAGTATCTGAGGATATTAATAATCCAATATTAGTTTGGGCACTTACAATAGCATACTTTAGTTCTGTAATGTATTAAAGTGTGTGCAATACCACATTAATAAATTATGTCTATATATTCAGATTCATGTAGAATGCCAGATCACATTACTATGTTTGTTGCCACTGTTTAAGAATTTGTACTGTGTACAATCAGTTCAGCATAAAAAGGAGCCCTTCCTTGTCTTGTAATAAAAACAAAATTTTTCTCATAGTCTGAAACAGGCATTGGTACAATTCATTTCAGAATAGGATCATATTAATTTTCTATGAAGGGTAGAAGGAAACTTTCCAAAAGGCTAATGACAACAGACATTACTAGCTTTATTCCTCATGTATAACATACTAACACTGAAAAGCTTACGAGAAGAATCAGAACAACTCACTGTTTTTTATCTCTCCTTAAAGTAGAAATAAACAAAAGAATTCCCCATGCTATAGCTGGAATTTTGATTTTTGAAGAGCCGATCACTTACCATTTTGTAGACATCTTCCCTTGTTCACCATAACACAACTAGTGTTTCCTATGTTAATGATGAGGTGAAATATTGCCACCCTCCCTACAAAATTTAGTTACTTCACAGTTTTATTGTCTGCTTTTCAGTGGATATCAATTCATAAATTACATCAAGAGAAGACATATTTGTAAGCAATATTTCAGCTCTAAAGATAGATATTTTGCTGTAGTTTCAGGTCAACAAAGAAAAAACTCACACCATGATTGCTGCTGATAGTATGATCTACAGCAAAATAGTAGTTACTATTACTGCACAAAATTATTTTTCAGCATTATTTTGTCTTCAAAAGGAAGACATGGAGAAAATAATTTGATTCAATGAAGAGAAGTTTTTTCAACATGTAATATAAACACCTGTAGATAAGCTTCAGATTCAGAGGAGAATTGTTTCCAGCCCATAGAAATATTAATGATAAATTAGTGTATTTCTGGTGCTTCTCTGTCCAATATCATCATGTACTAACTAATCACACCCCAGCTTCTTGATTTACTTAATATAAAAATTAAAAAGAAATATATTCCTCACCCTGTATGAGGAAATAATTATTTTCTGTATCTTTTGCCAAACTGCAACACGGTAGATTTTTCAGGGGAAAAACTTGATGCATGCGGAACCTGAAATATCCTGAAAGCTGCTGTCTGTAAAGAAATGTGGATCATACGGGTTTTTCTCATCATTTTCTGCCACTTTGGAAAAGTTCATCAGTTCTTGCACCAAAGGCTTTGGACATTGTAGGTAAAGCCAGCAAGTCTCCTGTTACTGAGATTACTTTCTTTTATAGGCTCATAAAACAACAGATCCACAACCAGCTGCTTGCAAGGCTCGCAGCTGGTGAGGAGAAAAAAAAAAAAAGAAAAAGAAAAAGCCACAAATGAAACAATATTATTATAGCCTAAGTACTAGTCTTGTATTTGATGTGGCGTCAAAGCTAAGAAAACAATTAATGTCACTTTGGAAGAGATTAATGAGTTAACCATACTTCAAATTAAGCTTCAGTGTAGTATTGGTACACAGGTGAAATCCACAATAGGAACCACCAAGTCACATCACTTAATTGGAGTAGAAAGGCATCTTAAGCAAGTTGATCTACTTGAGAATGCTCTTTAGTGGAACATATTATTTGATTTTCCATTTGTCAACAAAATTAATTTCTGCACTTGTTAGGACAGAAAAGTTCATGTGTCCTTATATGGTGACGGATGATATGAAAAGTAAGGCCATAAAGCACTGAGAGTAATGTTAAATCTTTCAAACCCTTAGCATTGATTATTTAGGGTGAGAAAGTCTGGAAATCAGGGAGGAGGGACAGTTTACTCTCAGAGACAGAAATGCAAACAAAGCTCACCAAATCCAAGAGAGATGTAACCAGTTTTATTTCTGGCTAGGGATGTATGCATGCAAACATCACAGAATCACAGAATGTTAGGGATTGGAAGGGACACCAAAAGATCATCTAGTCCAATACCCCTGCTGGAGCAGGAACACCTAGATGAGGTTACACAGGAAGACGTTCAGGTGGGTTTGAATATTTCCAGAGGAGGAGACTCCACAGCCTCCCTGGCTAGCCTGTTCCAGTGTTCTGTCACCCTCACTGTGAAGAAGTTTCTTCTCATATTTAAGTGGAACCTCCTGTCTTCCAGTTTGTACCCATTGCCTCTTGTCCTGTCATTGGTTGTTACTGAGAAGAGCCTGGCTTCATCCTTGTCTCACTCATCCTTTACATATTTATAAACACTAGTGAGGTCACTCCTCAGTCTCCTCTTCTCCAAGCTAAAGAGACCCAGCTCCCTCAGCCCTTCCTCATAAGGGAGATTCTCCACTCCCTTAGTTATCTTCGTGGCTCTCTGTTCCCAGGCCTTTTTGGCTCTTCTTGTGCACCTGAATGTGCAGGATCCCTGTCATGAGTGCACCTGGGAGAACTGTCAAACCAGATCTCACCACAACCCTGGCACTGCTGAAGCCTGTTATTTGCAAGTGTTTTGTCGGTGTTAAGGCACTCTGATGACTGGGCTTTGCTCTGCCTTTTCCACTTTGTATTAGCACAGATACATCATAACACATAATGTTTATACTGCAGTACAGTGTGCAGACTCTACTAAACAACATTCAGCCTTTCCTTTTACTGTTGCCAGTAATCGAGCCAATAAATAATTGGATGGGTAGTTCACAACGATAAGCATCCTCTCTGGGCCTCAGAGTGCCTACGCAGCTGGAAAAAAAGCTCAGTTAAAAAAATCAGGTCCCTCTATTTTCCTGAAGTGGAAACATTCCTCTCCTCATTTTGAGGATACATGTAGTGAAGAAATGAAAAGTTCACTACTCATTAAGAAATCATTGAGCTCTGGGGTCTCTTTTGGAAACGAGACTAAGTAATTCAAAGGAATCTCTACTTTGTGCAGTAAAGATTAAAGTAACTGGTATGAGTACAGGAGTTTGCAAGATCCTGGGGAGGGATACGAAGGGGAAAGATTTCTTTCAAACCCATTAGTGGTTTTAAAGGCCAAAACTAAGCATGGGTCTGTGCTGCTGCAAAATTAGTGAGACGCTTGATTTGAAAGTAAGAGGGAGTTTCAATTGCAGGTAACGCATTTGCCTCTAAACCTGTGAGAATGGGGGTGAAAGCAAGCAGAACCCACAGCAAACCAGGGGCTGCACTGGGAGAACCCTTGCCGGGAGAGGAATCAAGGACTGCCCATGCTACCTGAGCAACCAGGTCAAACATGTCCCTGGTAATGAAGATCCATCCATTACCACAACATCCAGCCTAGCACTGTAGATCACTTTCATGGTCTCCAAAGAAGCTGAGCAGTTATCAGTAACATTCAAAAATCCACTGGAAAGTCATTCATTTCACTTTATGGTCCTAATTAGCCATTTGTATAGTTCTATAATTAAATATGTTCCTTTCTCATCAAGTTTTTCACTTTAGTAATGATACCACTGTGCCACAAACAGGCCCCATGCTGTTTGGTTTGGGACTTATTCATAGCATTTAATTGGTCACCCAGTGGTTAGCCAATAACCCCTTCTATGGGAAGCAACACTCTGAATGCTGTTAATGGGCTAGAGGCACAGTGATTGCCTCCTGGTACCCAGCAGTACTGGGAATAAAGCAATTTCCTCCACTGTGTTGTGTGCCCAATAGCTAATCCTCTCCACTCCTGAAATGCACACTATTTGGTTATAAGTATTTGTACTGGCTTACTTACCGCTGGGTTGTTAATAGGCAGTGATTCTTCAATGCTCCTTCAGTGAAGTTACAGTCTGCTTGCTGACTGCTAATTAAAACAAGTTTGCACTCTAAGACTGCAACTTAAAGGTAGCAAGGTCATATTATTTAATGCAGTAGTCTTTTATTTAACAATGTTTATACAGTACTTATATGCACACATTTTGCAGACAGGCACAGTTATTATTGATCATGTCCATATAGTCAAAATGAGTCACAGACTAATCTTTCCTTCCTTGGAGTATGATCACTAGACTCTTGCTGTCTCTGGGACTGCAGTTAAAAAGCAATGAGTACATGCAGATCTCTCCTTCAGTGTATTTCTCAGCTTGAAAAAAAAAAAAGAAAAGAAAAGAAAATAGGAGCAGATGAGCTAACAATGTTCTAAGACGACTCAATCTCCCAGGAGTCTTCATAGAAATCAAAGCTTATATTCACGAGCATTGGAGTAATTTTAAACCCAGTAAGGTTAAGAGACCAAAGTGGTTATGACTTGCAGAAACACATTTTATCTATTACTCTGCACTTCCATGCTACTTACTTCAAATCTAGTTTGAACAAGAATCCCCATCAACAGGGTACCTGAGTTTAATACTCATCTCTTCTGTGTGACTATTCCTTTATTTCTGCTTGTTTCCAGCAGAAGACAAGCTCTCTCCAGAAGATATAATTGTCTACTGTTTATTTTACTTTCTATTTTACTAACATGAAGGCCGCAGAATAATACTTAGCCATACTGCTACTGAAATTAATAGCTGAGACAGAAATAAGAAGTTATGCATTTTAAAAAGTTACTGAACAGTCTCTCACTTCCCCATACCTTATAGTAGAAGTTCACTTATCTAGTGTCTCCAGCATGATGCAGGGCACCACAATTTCAACAAGGCTCTAGCACAACACATACCTTAATCAGAAAGATTTTGCAGATTTTATTTTTTTTTAATATATATATAGACCTGCACCTTGGCAACTGGTTCAGTTTTTACAAAAAGCTAGTGATTAGGGAACAAATACTGTTCACGCCCCTTACCCTTTACTTTTGATACACATACTCCCTGCCCATCTGAACCGGAATGCTTTCTCAAGTTTGCATCAACAGAGAATATAGTCAGAGTATTTTACATCCTCTAGCTGCTTCCTTTTCCCCCGAAGAAAACAAAATTGAATCAATTTTGTTTCTGCAGCATTGCCTTTTCTTTATAGCAGCCTTTATCTTTCAGGATTGACAGGCAGTATGCTCCTTAACATCAAACTGATTTTACAGTTCTGAAGGAATTCATGAAACCTTGCTTCATGTTCCTCACCTGTGGAATGTAACTAATAGTTATTTAATCAATACAAAAAAATAAGTGACTGAATCACTGGTGTGCTCGATATCCACAGTCCTCCTGTACATGGGTAGCAATTCTTGCTTTGCTTTCAAGTTTCACTTGCGTGCATAATTTTTCTTCAGCCCCTTAATTTGTTTCTGTTTCACAGAACAATAAGAGTTAATTAGGCTCAAACTCAGACAGAACACATATTGCATACCTTTTAAGGCACAAAGGGACTCTCCCAGGCTTTTGAGGAAAGCTGATGGTCAGGAACTGTGCAACCAATTGATTAGCCTGTGTTTTGCATATGAGGGAGTATTTTGCATCTCTCTCTCCTGCTTTGATTTGGAAAACAGTTGTGCAGGAAGGTAAATTCTCACACACTGAACCCTGTTCAATAGAACTGTTGTACGCAGAGGTGTTTGCACAAGTTTCACCTGAATTTTGAAAGACTGGAGGTACTGTAAAAAGAGTTTGTATAAGCATCATTCAATATTACTTTGAATAATAAAATACAGGATTACTTTCATGATGGACTTTACACAATGCTGCAGGTAATATATTTTTATTTTATAGCAGATTCTCTTTGTAATTTATGCAGCATTCACAAGCTCCAGCTGTGTACCGTATGAGGATCCCTTTGTGCATTTTATGCATGTGCGTGAAACTTAGCGTATTGTTCAAAGTGTACAGAACAGATCCCTATTATGCTTTGTATTTTAAACGGAAAACTGGGGGGGGGTGTGTGTGTGGATGGGGAAAGGTATGGAGAAAGAGAGAGAAATGATGCTCTTTGCCCAAAATTCACCTATTCACTACTCTAGACTTCCTAACAAATAAACTACCTGTTAAGCTTCCTTATACCAGTTCTCCTCCCAACACTCACAATTCATCATCTGAAGATGTGGAAAATTTGTCTAATTATAAAAGGCGATTTTTCCAACTAGTATATTTTATGGCATTTCCTTTTACATCCCCACACTCTCAGTGATCTGTAGAGCATCTAGCACTTCAGGTTGGTTGGGCAGAAAGCACACTTTTTATCTCTCCTATCAGAAAAAAAAAAAAAAGGAAATATTACTTGGTTCATAAAACTATGATTAGGTTTTTGGGAAAGTCAATAGAAATCTTTTGATTGGCTTATTTAAGTCCTGAAACAGTTTCATACAAAATAGGACCAGTCACAGCTTGTTTCTCTACAAAAGGTGTCATATTGTTCTAATTGTTTGACCTGTGGACACTAAGGCTCAGAGAGATTAAATTAATTCACCATTGCCACACAGGAGTCTATTCTGAAGAGTGAAACAGGTGCTGTAACTACTGAATCTCAGACTACTCCCCATCCACCAAGCAATGCTTAAGGATCAATATTTTTGTCTAACAATGCAGTTCTCTATGTTCTCTGAAATGTTACTATGTTAGGCATTAATATCTACCATAATTAGATTTTTTGTCTTTGTAAACAGCAGATAAACATGTCGCAACCCACATAAACACTGTCTGATTCCAGGAAGAGGAAGGAAGGTAAAACCCCTTTTAAAATGTAACCAAAACAGGCGCACTGCACAGGCATGGACTGATGCTCACAGAATATTAGAGAGGTACCATGGAAGTGAATACTTCTGAAGCAGTTACGCATGAGCCAGCCCCAGTAGCCAAAGCACTGAGTACGGACTCAACCTGGGATTGCTGGAACATTTAGTGAACATGTTGGTGCTGCCACGACTTTGTACGGTCACTTAGAACCACATCGTGATGACTCACCAGCTTGAATGTCTCTTCACAGTAGTCTGCTGTTTGATATAGGGATATTCTGCTGTCTAGATTTGCATGGTGGGGAACTAGCAGACAAACTCTGTATGCAGAAAAGACAGTGTGTTCATCTGAGTGTGTTTAAAGACATGGGAAAAGAAAAAGATAACTGGGTCTGGCCATGGCAGCAAGCTGGAGGAAAGTGCACACCCTTGCTTTGCAGAAAGCATGTTAAAAAATTAGGCTTGGAGATGTGTTTGCAAGAAAACTGCCTGCCATTATTTACTTCTACTTTGTTCAAACCAACAGGACTGGGTGCACTGTCTGTAAATAAACTCAACTACACCAAAGAATATTCCAGGCTCATACAATCAATTTGCTCTACTAATGGAAACAGAGCCCCAATATTGGCTGTGTGGGTTAAAGGGGAAACAATGTTATTATCACCTGGATGGATCTACTCTGCCATGCATCATGATTTAATTATTCCTAATTGATCCTTAATAGATTCAAGTCAAGTCTGGCCTTGCTCAGCTTCATGTATACCGATTTTGCAGCCTTACTTTGTAGTGGAGCTTGGCAAATATCTGATGATTTCTACCTCTGTTTCTGTTTGAGCACTTCTAGATTTACTCAAATGTTTCTTGAAAGTTTCGTGCATCATGGCAACCCATCCGTTTTGTAAGTTAAACGTATTTGTGAATTAAATATTGTTTTTAATTTTCTCTTGCTGGAATGTGCATGTAGGTAACCTTAAAACAAAGAAAGATAAACATGTTATTTTATGAAGAAATTATGTAAGAAAATACCCTGATATGAACTGTTTTTGTTGTCTCCCTTTTAACATTTTTGTTTACATTTTAAACAAATAGTTCAAAACCTACTTAGGCTGGTTAGCCTTGTGATTGCTAGAAGATTAGTAAAATAATATCTCAAGAGGTTTATATAAATTGAATAGGCAGAGAGTTTTCAAAGTACTTTTCTCTATTTTTTTTACTTCCTCAATATACTTTAACACCAGTTCAACCTCAATTTTTTTTTCTTTTTTTTTTTTTGAGAGAAAGAAAGAGCTAATAGTCATATTAAGCATTCTACACTACTGAAAATATGCTGAATTAAGACATAAAAATTAACAATCTTTCCTAAAACATCAGTAACTCCTCAGGTGCTACCACACAGAAAAGTCAGTGATGGCACTTCATGAGGCACATGTTCACAGGGAAGCTACATCAGATGAGGTTTATAGTAACATTTCCTATCAAACAGCAGACCTGTGTCTGTAGGCTAGATCAGCACCAATAAAATATGAAGTAAAAGTATGTCTGTTGCCCACCCTTTGAAAAAGTAGAACCAGAAGAGCAAAAAGTATGAAATGTTGAATAGTTAACTTCAAAAAGGTAAATAGTTCTTAAAGAACATAAATGACAACATAACTAGAAAATTAACATGGAAGAAGCATGTTTGAGTAAATTCAGTTACTTGCATTCTCTGAGTATTTTTCTTATTTTTTTCAAAAAGGATTTTTTTTTTTTTAATTTTTATTTTTGGAACAATTTTGGTTTTACTTTATAGTGACTAACTTAGAAAGCCAAATTTTCAGCAATCCTGGCTAACCGGGGAGGTCCTAGTTGACTGGAAGTTGGAGAATGTGATGGCCATCTGCAAGAAGGTCTGGAAGGAGAATGTTGGGAACTAGAGGCTCATCAGTCTGACCTTGATGCTGGGAAAAATTATTGACCAGATCATCTGATCATCCTGAGTGCCATACAGGAGAACCAGGTAATCAGGCCCAGTCAACACAGATTTATGAAAGGCAGGTCCTGTTTGACTAACCTGGCCTCCTTCTGTGACAAGGTGACCGGCCCACTTAGTGTATGAGCGAAAGGCTGTGTATGTTGTGTACTTAGGGTTCAGTAAAGCCTTTGACACTGTTTCCCCCAACATTCTCCCGGAGAAGTTGGCAGCACATGGTCTGGATGGCCGTACTCTTCGCTGCTGGATGGCTGGGCCCAAAGAGTTGTGATGAATGGAGTCAAATCCTATTGGTGGCCGGTCACAAGTGGTGTTCCCCAGGGCTCAGTATTTGGCCCAGTTCTGTGTAATATCTTTATCAGTGATCTGGACAATGGGACTGAGTGCACCCTCAGTAAGTTTGCAGATGACACCAAGTTGGATAGGACTGTTGATCTGCTTGAGGGTAGGAAGGCCATATGGAGAGATCAGGACTGGCTGGATGAATGGGCTGAGGCCAGTTCTATGAGGTTCAACAAGGCCAAGTGCTGGGTCCTGCATTTGGGACATAACAACCCCAGGCAGCACTACAGGCTTGGGGAAGAGTCGCTGAAAAGTTGCCTGGTTGAAAAGGACCTGGCGGTGTAGGTCAACAGTCAGCTGAACATGAGCCGGCAGTGTGCCCAGGTGGCCAAGAAGCCCAACAGCTTCCTGGCTTGTATCAGGAATAGTGTGGCCAGCGGGATCAGGGAACTGATCATCCTCCTGTACTCAGCACTGATAAGGCTGCACCTCAAATACTGTGCTTGGTTTTAGGCTTCTAAAAGAGAGAGACATTGAGGTTCTGGAGCACATCCAAATAAGAGCAATAAAGTTGGTGAATAGTCTAGAGAACAAGTCTTATGAGGAGCACTTGGGGTATCTGGGGGTGTTTAGCCTGGGGAAAAAGAAGCTCAGAGGAGACCTTACTCCACAGCCACTCAAAAGAAGGTTATAGCGAGGTGGGTGCTGGTCTCTCATGTAGCAAGTGATAGGACAAGATGAAATGGCCTCAAGCTGCAGCAGGGGAGGTTGAGATCAGATATCGAGAAAAATTTCTTCCCAGAAACAGTTGTGAAGCACTTGAAGTAGGCTGCCCAGGGAAGTGATTGAGTCACTATCCAGGAGGTATTTACAAGACATATAGATGTGGTGCTTAGGGACACAGTTTAGTGGTGGACTTAGCAGTCCTAGGTTAACAGTTGGAATCTATGAACTTAAAGGTATTTTCCAATATAAATGATTCTGTGATTCTATTATAATATTTTACTGATAGGTGATATTAAGTATACACTAACCCAGTTATCTGATAAAAAGGAAGCTCAGAAGGTTCCTGTCTATTTTTAGTAATGCCCCAATAAAATTTCTTGTCATCTGTCAGCCAGTCAAATAGATGAACCTCTAAAGCACCAACAAATCAAAAATTTTGCTAACAAGAGTGCAAATGCAGCTCCGAGTATTTTTACACAGAGATACCTGTGGATCTTGCTGAAAGAACTTATTTTCCAAAAATATTTGTATCGTAAACAGAATGATGGATGAATTGGAGAAGAAAGAAAATATTATTGTTTCAGGGAAAATGATCACCAGCAGATATAAGGTAACCATAGTCATATAATCTACAGTCACTTTGTCTCATTTATCACAAAATTGGAAGCATTAAGGAAATAAGATAACCCTAACATAAAATATTTGAGCCAACAGTGTGGGATTCTGTCACAGCTTTGGAAAATGGACCTGCATTTATCCCTCAGCAGCTTTATTATAACAGATAATGCACTCCTCGCTGCTGCAGAAATGCCAAATAGCTTTGATATCTCTATCACCTCTGCACATAGCCATCGCAGCTTCGTGTCTTGGATGGTAAGTCATCCAATAAAGCCTTTAATACACCCCTCCTTCACGTCACAACTTCAAACACATCAGATAATGCATAAGCCAAGTATTTCTTGATCTATTACTTTCTGAATGGGCATTTCTGCCAGGGCTGTGGCTGTCACAGGAAAATACCATGGTGTAAAAGACGTGCTTTGCTTGAGTATTTGCTGTAAAGCATTAACTAAATGCACCACTGTCTTTGGATGATGTTGTCAAAATCTGAGAGGCAGAACTGTAATGGTGCTCAATACCCTTTTATTCCACTGGGGCCTACAGACCACTGAGAACATTAAACAGGAACAGCAATTGCTGAGGTGTGCTCAGGGAGCTCAGTCAAAACTTTCCAAAGGTGGTTTCAGGCAACAGAATTCCCTGGGAGCCCCTGAAAAGACTAAACCTGCCTTTCTCTCCACAGAAACCTGTCTTCTCTCAGATAATTTTGCCCAGAACACACCAGGCCAACATTGAGCAGAATATTGCCATTGGATCCTCTTGTCATCAGCAAGTGAAATTGTCCTTTTGGCTTAAAGGGTGTGGGGAGACAGTTCTATGTTGATGGAAACGGAACACGGCCAGATAAGTAATCTATGGGATTTACTAGAGACAGGAAACCCTACAAAACCTTGTGTGCCCACAGAAGCATAGTCATTAAGCTTGCATTGTGGGGACATAAAAATAATCATGCTTAGTTCAACCATTTAAATATTTCGCTTAGCTATTTGTATATATTGACTCTAACAAGCTTTCAATATTTCCAAACAAGTGGTCTGCATCACTGTTGATAACAGATAGTTGCTTACCGAACTTCTTTTGTTGCACTGCTGGAAGAGTTTATATTTGAAGGAACAGCACGTACTTCACTGAAAAAAACCCATTACTCAGCAGGCATCTCACTCAGGCCCACACGGACTAAAAAAAAATGTTCCAGAGCAGAAATATTACGGCTTGTTTGCACCTGAAGGTACCAAAAAGTGATTTACTGTTGGCAGGTTTACCTACAAAAAATCAATTTGAATGTTTATTGGGAACCGTACCAGTGCTAGCATGTCTCACTCGGGAATAATGTAACCGGCAATGCCACATAAAACATTGACTGAAAAGCAGTGTAGAGGCAAGCTTTCCATTCTCTAAACATATCCCATGTGAAAGAGGGTTAGGAGGCAGGCAGCTGGTATGGAAGGATTTGCCATTAATAGAATATGAAGAAGCATGGCAGAGGAGATAAATTGTCAGAAATTTATTTCTTTCATGCTCTCTCAAACAAATGCACATCATATTTTTATCTTCCTCATTAATGTTGCTGCATTTTTCATAAAAATAGGAAAGGAGTAGTAGGACAGGGAAAATTCTATCCTACTTTACGTTGAACCTCAAGGAAGCTCTGAAAGTTGTACAAGGGGCCTGTGACTACTGCTTGCATGGAAAAATATCAAATCTGCATCTTATCCTCTCTCCAGTGCATCAAGCTGGGGGCTAATCCATTGCCCTCCAGTGATGAAGCCTTTTATAATGGTACACATCAGTTAAATTAGGATCTTCACAGATCCATGCCCACTGGCCAGATCCAAAGTCCTTTAAAATCAATGAACAGATTCAGGCCACCACTACTGTCTCTTGACAGCTTTTCTGTGTTGGGGAAAGAGCACAGGCTAAAGAGTTGTGCTGGCAATCATCAGACTGCCTACCCCATCTGAATAACTTGGAGAGAGCCAACAGGCAAATGCTTAATTAAAAAAAAAAAAAAAAAAAAGGAACCATGAACAACAAAACCCACAGGGAAACTTCCAGTTACATCTGTTAGATAGATCCAGACAGGTTGTTCTCAACACCAAGAGCAAATTATTCTCAGTATTACAATCCATTCCAGAGGATTTGCAAAACTAGATCAGCAGTTCATCTAATCTAGCATCCTCTTCCTAGTTCTGCTGGATATTTCAGAGGAACTGCACAATTACACAATTCATCTAATCATATAAATCTACACAACTGGGAATCTTTCTTTCCCCCTGCCCAGCTGGTAATCAGCATATGCCCTGAAGCGTGAGGATTGGTTGGAGAGAAGATAAAAGCAGAGAAGAGAAGAAATAATAATGTAACTTATTTGAAGTATTGCTTTAGACTCTAATGGATCCCACCACAAATTAATTCTTCATAGTAGAAATGCCCTGTGGTAATGCTCTGAACTACACTTGGATCAGCTGTGTCGTGCACCTAAATGGCTGGTGCAAAGGTGCTAGATTTTAAAGGGAGGATTACTTGGTATTTATATCTAGGACACTGTTTTGGTGCTGACAGAGAACAGTGAGATCATATCTTTGATGCCTGGGAAATAATTGTACTCCTTCTTCTCAGCAGTTTCACTGCCTACACCACTGGATATCCCAAGCCTTGTGCCCTTATTCTTTATTCAGCTCACTAGTAAACTGATTCCTAAGACCAGAAAAACAGAGTGCCTGGAGACAGAATGGTAAATTCTCTCTATTTCTACCTGTGCTCTGTTCTTTAACAGTGTCAATGAAATCAGAGAAATCAAGCAGCATGCCTTGTCCCATCATGGGATTGGCATTTGCAGGTCAGTAACCATCATGGTTACCTTTAGGCAGTCATTCTGCAGGACAGTACTTGAGTTACCAGGTAAAGCACTAACCACAGCACCAGCATCACCTTGCACATCTCTGTTAGCTGTCTTTACATTTCAAAGCTGGCAGAGCAGTCTGTGGGAAGTGGACTGACAGGAAGGTTTGGCCATTAGCAGGATCTTTTGTGCTATCACCTCTTTTATTATGTTTAAGAAGGTGTTTTTTTTTGTTTGTTTGGGTTTTTTTTGTTTGTTTTTGTGTTTTTTTTTTTTTTTTTTTTTTTTTCCTAAGGCTGAAATAGATAGCCTGTATCAGAAGCCTAGAGAAAGCAGGCATCACCAAGGCAGAGCAACAAGGATGAGTGATGAATTGCACTGACATGTTTGTGTTGATAGGAGCTTATGAAAAATGTAGAGAAAGAAGGCCAAGGGCGAGTCACTGCCTTCATGTTCAATAGACAGAGAACATTTGTGCTAGCTGAATGTCTGTGCTTGAATAGTGGAAGTGAAGCTGAGGGACACACATAGGGAAAGCTGTCCATTCTGATGTCTGCTTTCTATGCTGTCTTCCAAGTCTACATGCTTCACAGAAATAGTAATGAGAAACTGGCAATAATAGAACAACTATGAAATGGAGAATACAAGATGCATGAGATTAGAGGTTGACATTTATTGCAATTGAACAACAAAAAGATACCAGATAAGGAAAATGGAGTTGAATGCACAATTTATGTGTCTAAGTATAGGAATCTCTGCTACTTTTCATCCTTACTGTTAGACATACTTACTACCGTCTACTTGCTAATAATCCTTTTAAGCACAAAACTCCAAAATAAATAAGGTTAGATTGCAGCACGCAGCTTCAGTCTCACTGCAGGTCAGGAATAGTACAAGTTACTGTCATCAAAGATCACTCAGACATAGCTGCCATGTTCAACCCTGCAGAGTCTGGAGCACAAATTTACAAAAGAAAATTTCAAAGTAAAACCAGAATTCAAGTAAAATGATCCAAAGTACATAGAGGTCAATTGTACTAGTCAATTGCTAGTTTCACAGGAGGTGTGAATGGAGTTTAATTTAAAAGGACCTCTTTTCTGTTGAACGTTACTTTTTAACCACCACTTCAATGTGAACTTTTGCTCTACAGAAGATCAAGAGAGATTTTCTGTCTTAAAGTTTTGGTTAAGTTTTGGGATAAACTGACCACATATTCTTTTTCTTGTTGGAAGCATTAGATTCAACTGTTCCGTGAAGCAACAATCCCTCACAAACTTTCTGGAAAGGTACAGTTGCCAGCCAAGTTTGCAGTACGTCACACATTCTGGATCTGCTGGACTTACTGTGCATGTACGAATCAGAAGTACATCACATAAACAGCAGGAGTGATGTATTATGGATGCACTGAACTTACTGTGCTTTCACTGTATGTGCCTGTCCACAATTTCCGGAATGAAAGTGAGAGGGTCGAGGGGGAAGGTGTGGAGAGGTTGTCACAATGGGTCTTTAAATTGTCAGTCCATTCTTTATGGATATGGACGTTAGTGGAACTGTGCAGCTGATGCTTTCCCGTGTTCTTCACCAAGTTTAAATCATAGGATAGAACCTTAGAATCATTTCAGTTGGAAAAGACCCCCAGGATCATTGAGTCCAACCATAACCTCACCTAAATCTAGCTCTAAACCCTGTGCCTAAGAACCTCATCTAAACACTTTTTAAACCCCTCCAGGGATGGTGACTCCACTACTTCCCTGGGCAGTCTGTTCCAATGCCTGACAACCCTTTCCATGAAGTATTTGTTGCTAATATCCAATCTAAACCTCCCCTGGCCCAACTTGAGGCCATTTCCTCTTGTCCTCTACTATCAAATTGTTATTGCTGGACAAAAAAATCTAGCACCAGAGACTGAATTCTCTCAAAGAAATGCAGAGCAATCATTAAAAAAAAAAAAAAAGTGCTCAACAATATAACAACATGCCTGTTCACTAGCTGACTAATTTTTCCACTCCTGTATATTTTCATTTTGTTTTTTATTCTAAGTGATTAAGCCTCTACTCATTGTAAACCAGACAGAAATATTGATAAAATTCCAGTCCAGGTTCATATTCGAAATTTTTTTTTGAATGCCATTATGCACATTTTTCCAATGCTTAAATCACAGGAGGGAGAATATGTGAAATTTGGTAATGTTAATTTTCTCACAGATGCTAGCTGAAAAGAAAATAAAACATCTGTGGGGAACAAGCACAGAGAGGCAGATGGAAGAAAGAGCATATGTTACCTATATATTTCTGTCCCTCATTGGATTTCTGAGTCCCCTTTGGTATCTCTACATCTGAGTTTAAGTAGGAAATTGAAATAATTTTTTCCACTGCTTCTCTCTCATACTGTCACAAGAGAGAAAGAGAATCTTTCCAAAATACATGCCTTCCTTTCAAAACAAGATCAGTTAAAAAAATCACCAGGAAACATGGAAAGTTCTGGTAGTTTGTTGTGCTTTCCTTATTTACCCTGATGTTTCTGCTTATAGACAAACTGAAATATACAGACATTCTTGCAGCTGACTGCTTCTTTGCATAGCTCTTTTCTGTGTATTCAGATAACACACATGTGCATCAATATCTGGGACATCCTCAGATAGCAAGACATTGTTTCTCTTCAAGGCTAAATCTGGTTTGGGAGAAAAAACTAACACATCTTCATATTGTGAATTTCTTGTCATCTTCAAAGAGCACACTTAGGTTGCTTCCATCAGATAGTCACCTTTTTTCTCTCTCCACTTTAGTAGGCATCACGATTTACTGATATCTGTGTCCACATCTCAGATGACAACATTTGCAAAGATCTCCTCTAAGGATAGTGATTGCTCCCACTTGCATATATTATTTTTGATGACACCTACTAATCTGTTGCATTACCTATGAGCTCTAAAAGTGCACTTGCTGTACTTCTGCAGCTTCATTTATTGGACTTGATCCTGAACGGCAATTTTCTGGGTAGTTTTGTGCAAGATGACAACGATGATGCTACTTGTTATCCTCCAAACTAACACTTTAGAAAAATCTTTATGAAGTTGTCTAAACAAAAGGTTTTAAGAAAATGTATGTTGTACTGAAGATTATAATTGGAGATGTTTTCACAACAAACTAAATTATAGAAATGAAGCCACATTCAAAGCTGATATAGCAAGACAAATCTAAGTTTTTCCAAACCTCAGCTTAGATCCTCCCACAAAACTTATGTTGTTGGTGCCAATCTTGGAAAAAAATACCCAAATATTCATTCATAATAATAAAGATGTTTAGCTTTTTGAACAGCCCTCCAGGCCAAATGTCACCTAAAAGCACAGGCATCACTGGAATCACACCTGAGATCTACGTTAAGACCTGAGAGAGTGACAGGTTATGTTCTCATCCATATCAGGAAAAACTTGAGGGCAGTTTCATTCACAGGTGGTAAAGATATTTATACGGATATTGTCTGTCACTGTAACAAGAAGTAAAGCTACAGTTGTTCTGCAATCAGAATACAGCATTGCATTTAACTTCTAACTAAAATACCAAAATTCTATTTTGTTTTGATTTGGTAACACAAAATCCCAGGATTTGATCTGTTTCTAATACAACTATTTTTTAACATCTAATAGAGACTGAGGAACACTTTCACAATGTGCTTTAGGATATTGTCAGTAAATTAGAAGGTGCTTCAAGAAGAATTACTATGTTAAAATATCTGTCCTTGGAGACAAAAAATATCAGAATGGATAGCTGCACTGTTTTTAAAAGAGTTTTACATTCAACATGTGTTTATAGGTATCCTATGATGAAGAGGATGATACCTCTACCATATTGTTGGTTATAGGTTGCTTTACTCTCTGTACCCTTTAGGGATATAGTGCATACAGATGATCTGTGAAGCCCTTTCAGCCTGATCTGGTGGTGGCCTGCCCAAAGCCCCCTTTTAAAAAACATTAATCACAGTGGGATATTATTATAGTAAAAGGAAAAATACTTATTTTTCTAAAGTAATAACACTGGAAAGGAAGGCACAGATATTGCCTTAGAACAGCTACATGCTGTTGATCCCTACAGTGCACACGGCAGCGCCTTCTCCAAATGATGTCCAAGAACAAATACCCAAAATTCTATAGAAGGTTCTTTCAAGTGAAAGACTAAATTTATATGCAAGTTGTGAACAAATGGGTACCCTTTTCTTTATGTATACATCCACATTCAGTTACAATCATTTTTTCCAGAACTACTTTGTAGTGTATAACCCTGGCTGTTGCTTGCCTCTCTCCATAATTGGTACTTTATAGTTGTCAGCATTTATTATAGTACATCACCAGTGCAATGCATTCATGACCTGGAATAATGACCCTCTAATAGGATCAGGGGACATTTAAAGTTCCTCTTTTCATATAGTTTGCAGTCTCTTATGAGCAGAGCAATCAAAATTCATTGCCTAAAGGATGTTCTGCTGTCGGACATTCAAACTCATTTGCAATCATCATTGGTGTGGGCTAGTCTTAAGTGCTACAGAAACTATGAAGCTCAAGTTGACCCTGGTCAGTGTGTCACCTTGGCCTTTTGAGAAAGGAATATTAGCGACAAAACTCCACCACTGAAAACTATGTTTGCATGAAGTACCATCTTGCTGATATGAAGCATGACCATAATTGCTACATATTCACAATGTAATAAGTAGTGTACCAGTCCCTACAACAAACTCGCCCAGAAATGGCATATATTCAGCACACTTATGTTCATTCTACTAAAACTCTGAAAACCATTAGTGCTAGCTTTAAAAAAAAATAGTTAAATATTCAGGGTGGTATGTAGTGAAGCTAGGTTCTCTGGGATATGTAGCAAAATATGCTTTCCCAGTATAAACCAGCAAATAAATCACATGTAATGTCACAAAATCAAGAAGTCCAAAGGCCAACTATAGTTCTCGAGTCTTCCATTTATTTTGTTTCCTTTCTTCTGTGCTGGCAAATATTTTTTGTTCCACTTTATCACTTGTGAACACACCTGTACTGGGTGCCAGTGCCCAGGTTTAGGGGGCTGTGCTTCTGTGAGGAGAAACCAGGAGCTGCTCTGTGCTAGGCACAGCTGGTTCCAGCCAGGTCTAGCAGATGCACCACAGGCCACAGCCGGGCACCTCAGCCAAGATGGCAGTTCCTCTGTGACTACATATTTTGAAAAGGTATAAAATGCTACATTGCAGCTATTAAAGAGAGAAGAAAAAAATTATTCAAGAGAAACAGCCCTGCAGACACCAAGACTGGAGAAGAAAGAGGGGAACGAGATGCTCTAGATGCCAGAACAGAGATTCTCCCACAGCGTGTGGAGAAGACCATGGTGAAGCAAGTTGTTGTCCTGCAGCCCATGGAGGACCACATTAGAGCACATATCCACCCTGCAGCCTGTGGAGGACCCCACGATGCAGCAAGCGGTGTGCCCTAAGGGAAGCTGCAGCCCATGGAAAGCCTAAACAGGAACAATTTTTCAGGCAGGAGTGGCAACCTGTGGGGGATCCGTGCTGGAGCAGGTTTATCCTGAAGGACTGTACCCCATGGAAAAGACTCATGCTGTAACAGTTCTTGAAGAACTGCGGCCCGTGGGAAGGAGCCGCACTGGACTAGTTCATGAAGGACTGCTGCCTGTGGGAGGGACCCCATGTGGAAGATGGAAAACGATGTGAGGAGGAAGAAGCAGCAGAGAAGAGCTGTCATGGACAGACCACAATCCCCATTCCTCTTCTCCCCTGCACCACTTTGGGGCAGGGAGATGTAGAAGAGTTGGGAATGAAGGAATTAAGTTGAGCCTGAGTTGGGCTGTAAGGGGAAGATGGGTTTAGTTTTGTCTTTGTTTCTCAATATCCTACTCTACTTTTAATTGAGAATAAATGATTTTTTGCCAAGTCAAGTCTGTTCTGCTTGTGATGGTAATCGGTATATGATCTTCCTGTCTTTATCTTGAACCACAAACTTTGTCATCTCATTTTCTCCCCTTGTCCTGTAAAAGAGAGGGAGTAAGCAAGCAGCAGGGTGGACATCTAGCAGCGAGCCACAGTTAAACCACCACAATATCCTTTTCTTTTGAGGAACACACATGGTTGGCCAAGACCAGGAGACTTCCAACAAGCATTGATATAGACACCCTCAACACCTTGGAGGTTTTCTACCAATTCCCCCATCTGAATTTATGCACTGAGATTACTATTAATGAGGAAAAGGTTTTGGTGTTCCTTCAAGTATTGTGTGTAAAGCCTTTGCTCTTCTTTCTAACAGGGCTACCTTGCAGTCTTACTATCAAGTTACTATCCTGATATTACATTATTAAGTTTCTTCAACTGTATGATCATTCTTAAGTGGCTTGGGCAGTTAGAGATGAAGCTTTATGGGAGGTACTTGTTTCCAAAGCTTTGCTTGATAGGCCTAAAACATAAAGAGAAAAAAAATGTTCACATAGACAAAACACATAAGGGTCCAAATATTTTTTTCAAATTACATCCAGAGTGACTAGATAGATGTGACACACACACTCCCTTTTCCCAAACTGTCAAGCAAAAAAAGAAATGCTTCTCAGGTTGCTTAGACAGAGTACTCAAAACCTGTGCTTACTTACATTCTCTGTAAATATAGTAATCTATAAAAAGACTTCTATTACAGGAGGATAGAGAAGTACATAAATGCTCATATACACACCATTTTCACTATTTCCACCCTGTTTTCTAAGAGGCAGAATGAACATCAATAGTTTACCATTTTCAGCAGATATAACAGTTCTATTTTCATCTAAACTGGCTTCAGCAGGCAATAACCATAATGCTTGCAAAAGATATTTTTGCTGGGTAAACCACATTCTCACGGTCACAGGTCTACTACAAGTGGAAGAGAGCAAGCAAATGAAATAAAAAACCCCAGCTCCTCTCATATAAAATATCCAAGTGGAAACTACAGTTCACACATTGAAGACCAATGTTACAATCCTGTTGGCACATATAGATAAGGTGTTGTCAGAGCTGCCAGATCCACCATGGAGCTCAACTGTGGTAATACTGACTATTCCCATGCCCCAAACCTTCATGCCTCACCACATACAGGACTCCCTTTACCTGGGAGCTGGTGTGCAGGGATTAAAGAACACTGCATGGGTAGGAGCTGCAATGAGGACATCATCTTCAGGAACTAGTTGCATGAGAAGCTGCATAAATAAAGAAGGAATGTAATCTAAGGGGATGACTACGTCAGCCAGCAGGAAGATTTCCTCTATCAATGAGAGAGAAATCCTAGCAAACCTGTAAAGTCATTGAATAAACTCTTGAGAAGCAGGAACACAGTTCTTACCTCTCTCGCTGATTTATACAATGTTCCATAAAACATTGGTTATTATTTTGAAGAAACTGCCAAGCTGGCAACTCATAGTTATTTCATCACCTACTGTAGTGTAGTTTGCAGATGGTTTGTTCAGAGAGAGAACTTCTCCCTCCTTGAGCTTTATTGAAGCTTGCTTGTAATATAATTGTAGTTTGAGAACACTCTAAACTAGCAAAATACTAACCACTACTTCTTTTTGCTGATTTGAAAATAATCTTAAACAGAGAAAATATGCAATTTTTTTACTATGGAAAGCTTCCAAATTCTTGACTCCTAAAATAAGTGATGTTTCTCAGGTGTCCATACTGGGACCAGTACTGTTTAATATCTTCATCAGCAACACAGACAGTGGGATCAAGTGCACCCTCAGCAAGTTTGTGCATGACACCAAGCTGAGTTCTGCAGTTGACACACTTGAGGGGTGGGCTGCCGTCCAGAGGGACCTGGACAAGCTTGATAAGTGGGCCTGTGTGAACCTCATAGGGTTAAACAAGGCCAAGTGCAAGGTCCTGAACCTGGGTCAGGGCAACCCTGTTATCAATACAGGCTGGGGGATGAAGAGATTGAAAGCAGCCCTGCAGAGAAGGACTTGGGGGTACTGGTGAATGAAAGATTGGACATGAGCTGGCAATGTGCTCCTACAGCCCAGAAGGCCAATGATATCTTGGGCTGCATCAAAAGGAGCATGGTCAGCAGGCTGAGGGAGGTGATTCTGCCCCTCTAGTCTACTCAGGTGAGACCCCACCTGGAGTCCTGTGTCCAGCTCTGGAGCTCTCAGTACGGGAAAAACATGGACTTGTTGGAGAGAGTCCAGAGGAAGACCACCAAGATGATAAGAAGGATGGAACACCTCTCATATGAGGGCAAGCTAAGAGAGTTGTGGTTGTTCAGCTCAGAGAAGGCTCTGGGGAGACCTTATTGAGGCCTTTCAGCGCTTAAAAAAGTGGCTTGTAAGAAAGATGGGGTCAGACTTTTAAGCAGGGCCTGCAACAACAGGACAAGGGATAATGGTTTTAAACTAAAAGAGGGGAGATTCAGGCTAGACATGAGGAAGAAACTTTTTACAATAAGGGTGGTAAAACACTGACACAGGTTGCCCAGAGAGGTGGTAGATGCCCCATCCCTCGAAACTTTCAAGGCTGGGCTGGAGGCGGCTCTGAGCAACCTGATCTAGTTGAAGATTTCCCTGCTCATTGCAGGGGGATTGGACTAGATCACCTTTGAAGGTCCCTTCCACCCAAACTATTCTATGATTCTGTGATTCCACAGGTAGTGAGGTGGAACTGTTAGAAGGGAGAGCCATCTTTCAGAGACCTGGAGAGGCTGGAAGAGTGGGCAAGCTAAAACCATATGAAGTTCAACAAAGGCAAGTTCAAAGTCCTGCATCTGGGATGACATAACCAAAGAGACCATGATCTCTGTGGCTGGAAGCAGCCTTGCGGAGGGGGACCTGGGGATCCCAGTGGACAAGAAGTGGTACATGCGTCAGCAGGGTGCCACTGCAGCAGCCAAGGCAAAATGGATCTTGAGCTGCATCCTCAGAGGCATCACTTGCAGAGATATGGATGTGATCATCCCATACTTCCTAGCACTTGCCAGGCTGCACCTGAAGCATGGGGTGCAGTTCTGGGCCCCACAGTTCAAAAAAAGACAGGAACACACTATAGAGGGCTAGGGAGGAACAGGAAAATTATCAATGGGCTAGAGAACCTACCCTGTGTGGAAAAACTGAAGGAATCAGGTGGGGTTTTTTTGGTGTTTTGTTTTGTGGTGTTTTTTGTTTTTGTTTTTTTTTTTTTTTTTTCTGCTGGAGAAGGGAAGGCTCAGATGGGATCTTATCATGGTATTATAGCACTTAAAGGGTAGCTACAAAGAGGACAGAGGCTCTACCTTCACAAGGAGCCACATGGACAAGACAAGGGATGATGGGTACAATTTGCATCAGGAGAGATTTCATCTCGATATAAGAAAGAGATTTTTTTATACTGAGAACAATCAATCACTGGAACAACCTCGCAGTGATGTGGTAGCGTGTATGTCACTGGATGCAACTGGACAGGGTGGCTAGAGAATTTTATCTAGGCTCCCTTTCCCACAAAAGGCTGGACCAGATGATCTCTTGAGATCCTTTTTAGCTTAGGTTGTTCTATGGTTCTATGATTCTATGAAATCCATCACAGAAAGTATAAATATTTTTCATATTCACAAACTTTTTTCCTGTCTTTAATTATGCTTTTGATGGGAAAAAACGCCCTTAAATCCTGATCAAATGACCAGTTCTAGGAAACTTTCTGACGTTACTCGCAATAAGAATGTGCATTTCAACCACATGTGGCCAAAGTATTCCTTTTAAGGCACTGAAGAGACTGTTTTGTCTTCCTAAACAAACTAGTCCTTTCACTGTGTTTCAATGACCAGAATTTAGTGACTAAGTGAAATGAGAGATGTTAAAATATCCATGTGTCTTTTTGAAAAGAAGCAATACTTATTAGGAAGAAAAAAAATGCGTTTGCATAGCCGAATTGCCAGTTTAGTCCCAGAAACTGCATGCATTCTGTCCCCAGCTAACATACATGTGTATATATAAAAGATTGTGATCTCAAATATGTGTTTACTACCCCCATTTCAGTTAAAGAAACTGATATACAGACAAATTCTTCTGACATATGTAAGAGTCCTTTGTTCCTTCATTTCAGCAAAATAAAATGTAGGGGTTTTCCACAAGCAAGTTTTGTTCCCTTTTCCCCCTACCCAAACTTCTGTTGATCTTACTTACACATCTGACTTTCCTGCTTAACATAGTCCCTTGACTCAAAATATCTATCGCAGTGGGAGACAGGCCTGCAAGGAAAAATATTGATTAGTAGTAGTTCATTATTTGGTTTAAGTGAAGATTTAAATATCTGGAAGGAGTATTAACTTCCAATAATTTTCCAGAAATCACTGAAAAGAGATTAGTATTATGGTGATTAAACGTGTTTATTATCATTCTTCATTTGAAAACTTCAGTCTTCTCAAAAAAAAATAAAAGAAGGAAGGCATTTCATGCTTTTTATTGATGACATTTGAGCAAAATACAGATAGTATAACAGTATAATAATGATGCTCAGATTCTAGCAAATTAAGTAAGATGTTTCTTTTCCGGTGCCTTTTTGTTTGTTTTTAACCTGGGAATAATCAACATTTTAATTAATATGTTGTCACAAAGGCACTACAAAAACAGACATGACAGATAGCAAACTCAGAGTAAACTTTATTCTCACCAAAATAGTTCATAAGAAAACCAAACTAGAAACAAATCTTATTGAAATAAGGTTCAGAATACCTGTTGAGAATTAAGTACTACACAGCAAACACACAGGACACACGAATTACCAAAGCTCTAAATGACGATTCAAAGTGCACACTCACTCACAAGGAGGTCGCCCAAGGGTAACCCAAAAGATATAATCACTTACTAATAAGGTGAGGACACTGAAGGACAGTACAGACGACACAATCGCTCACCAAAAGGGTGAGAGCACTCAAGCTCAAAATGTTTCCTAAGGCTGCATCCCAACTCAGGGGGCAACTCCCCAAATGCATATTCCCTGCTCCAAGGAGGACCAACCCAAATGGTGTCTCCAGTGGGCTTTTAAGTTACCTTGGAGTGCTGCTGATATTTTTCTGTAAGCACAAGTAAGGCTTCCTGTTTCTTTTTGAATAGTTTGTGTTTCTGCTGAAGTTGACTGGAATTACCTGGGACAAGAGAGAGTTTTGCTAGGAAGAAAGCCTTACTTTTAATTCATAAAGCATGCTTTGATCTGTGTAAGTAGAAAGATTTTTGGATTTTTCCTTAATAATAGGTGGAACTAGGCAACCTGAACATACCAGTATGTACCAGCTCCACTTGAAAGAAAATAATCAGGTTTTCTATGATCATACCCAATTAAGGCTTTCAAACACTCTACCAAATTAAGATAATTAACAGAATCTAAGGATGGAAAAATGCTGCAGAAAGGTTTGGAGAAGTAGAAAGAAAACCCAAGCAGCAAAGTATCATAGACAGAACTGAAGTCTCCTAGCCACTACTGTAACTATTTGCTATTACCTCTAACCAAGGTTAGACAATAGAAGAGAAATAACTAGTCTGCTTTTGTATGGTAGTTTCAGGTTTATGTTACCTGACAATTAACAAAAAACATTTCTATTTTGCCCTGAGCTGCTTTTTCTGTGTAGTTTTAATTCTTGAAGCTAAGGATTGTATCAGTTCTTTAATAGGTCATGATGAATTTAGCACTAGTGTTTTTAGTTGTATTGAAACCTAACAACATTTACTATCTGATAAAACAATTCAGCATTTCTTCATACATGTACACAAAGAATATAAATCCTTCAAATTCTCTCTTAAACCAAAGTCTGCACAGTTTCTCCAGCTTCACTATGATTAGTTACATTTACAAAATTGAGTATGAAGACTTGTATAAAATAACTGTGGGATGATAAAAAAGGCATGAAAAGATATGAAGGTATGTTGAAATCTTGCCTTAAAAAAAAAAAAAAAAGCAATGACACTTACAAGCCTATCCTTTGCAACATCACCTTGTCTTTACTGAAGTATACACAGCTCAAAACAAAACTGTGTTTTCATATGCAAAACCAGATGTGAGTCCTTTTGATTCTACTGTCTTCACAGTTTCAGTGTATCTCAGAGATATTATCTGTATTCAGATTCCTTTTGGTAATCTTGATATGTTAATCTTTACAAACCCAGGATCACTAAGGTTAGCTACTGAACACTAATGTGCTGAATGTTATGCTGTGTTTTTGCTACTGAAGACTTAAGGTACCTCTGTAAAAGGCAGTCCACATGTGGATTGAACAGACAATTGTTGACTGAAGTGAGTGATGGTTCTTTTGCCTTCGTATGTGCATTAAACCAGCCCTTAGTTAAATGCCTCCTAGAGCTCCACAGTCTTCGTAAACATGGACAGGCAGATTGATCTGTGCAGATTGAGCTGTACAAATTTACTGTCTGATGCTAGCAAAGTTTAATATAAAAAATGTATTTCTAGTGATACATTTTCCAGAGCTGTAGATATAAGAAAATATTTCAAGTCTACTATTTCTATTTTATCTGACTAATTAGGTCTTAAATAATTATTAACTGTAAATATGTTATATATCTCTTGTTCACTTGCTGCCTTTAAAAAATGAACTTTTTTTTTTTTTTACAGTGAACCTACAATTCCAAGCAAAATTAATCTTAAAACTAATTAGGAATGCTATTATTTTCCAGCAATTTTTATTTCTTTAAATGAAGTTAAAATCAGCCTAGGTTTATCCTGTAATGCCACTAAAGACACCACCTGAAAGCTCAGTGGTGCATCCTAATTAAGTCAATGTAACCTGTAATGCTATTCAGTACAAGGTAAATTAGGTGCCATAGTTTCTTTTTGTTATAGATTCATGAACCCTCTGAAAACTTATTTCCCCTGCTAATGAGCTAATGAACTTTGGCTCATCATAAATCTCAACCTGAATGTGCTTTATTTTGAATTATTTCCATATTCACCAAAGACAATTTAGGACAATATTTTATCTTTTTTTTCTTCTCTGGGAAAATAGGGGATGTCTGATAATTTAGTTAGAAATTATTTCTTTACTTAACAACACTTCAAACAGTCACTGAGGTATCTGGCTTTAGCAACAAATTATTGTGGAACAAATTTCAGAGGGGAAAAAAGAAAGGAGACAGGGTAAATGACAAGAGCTAAGAGACCAAGCACTTTATGCAGGCAGCTTAGAAACAAAAGCAATTAGGCTCCTAAATGTACCATTGTCTCCTCAAGTTCTTGAATTTGCTGTTTGCTGAATGAACTGTACTGTTATGAAGAGATTTAGTTAGGTGTTCAGAGGTCCCAATCCACGGAGGTACTTACAAAGAACACTGCAAGGTTAGGCTGAGAAAAGTTTGACAATATGTCTGTCTATACAAAGAAATGTCCATTCACATCTGTTAACCTTTCTTCAGATTCTGGATAATTGTTCATTTTCTCCCTTTTTATAAATTATGATTCTGAGCAGAAACTAAGACAATTAAAAATCCAAGACCATTTTTGGATAGCTTAATCAACAGATCATTCACAAATCTTCCCACAGTATTAATGACAGGCTTAATTTAATTGATAAATAAATAATAGAAGAGACTATTAGTGCTTTGTAGTAAGGTTTCTAGTACTATGTAATCTAACTCTGAGCTTGTGTGGTAGCTACAAGTATATTGCTTGACATTTTTGCCCATACTAACACCTATGAAACATTATTATCATGATGTTTTGCTTCTCTCTCATTGCTTTGTGGACTCTGTTTCTCTCACTTGGACTTGTTTTCTACTTCAAGAGTGCCTTGGGCTTCCCCTTAGCCTGCTGACATCTTTAACATAAGCCTGGTGCTTCCTACCCCAAATATACTACTGGAGGAACTTAGTTTAGATTGAGAGTTGATGGAAGTCTGCCTTTAATGTAGATGTCAAACAGCTAAGCATAAATAGCATCAGATTCCTTCCACAATAGATGTAACAGATGACCTCAGAAGTCAGAAGACTCTGGAAATAATGCATCTTGCTCTAGGCTGAACTAGCTCTTTCAAAGTAGAGATACAACTTCTTGACAGATGTTCCATGGAAGGCTCGTTATAGTGTACACTGACTTCTGTGCCAATATAGGCATGTCATGTGTCTTGGAGATCCACATGTCTTGAAGAAGGCCTTGCTACTTTAACAGATGCCTAGTGACGTAACAGGGAATTGAGAAAATTGAGTTATCAGTTTCTTGAGCTACATTTGGCTGGTTAAGACACTCCTGATGTACAGTAATTGCAGACCAGACACAAACATGGATTTGTGGTTTGCAATTTCACCACTTTTCACACTTTCTGGGGGTTGTTTTTGGTGAAGTATCCCCATGTACACTTGATTTCAGGGTCAGACAGACACATTTACGGAGATATCATATGGATTATGTTAGTGACTCAGAACCAATCATTTTGTTTACTGCTATTCACACTTTAAGATAAAGTTCTTTTGATCCTCACTTTGCAGAAGATATGTCAAAAATTGTATATGAGTTTAGAGTTTGTGCTCCCCATTTGTGCATACACCTAACATATCAGCTAAAAAACTAGCATGCGTCTGGATCAAACCAAAATTGCTTTCTAGGAACTTACATTTGAACTCAAAATCTGCTTCGCTGTTCAGTTTGTTAAGATATTTCACATGATCTGTCTGCATCTACTTTCAGACATGACTAATAGACTGTCCCAGAATCTAGTTTCTATACAGAAGATCCGTTTCATAAAACAAAATGCAGTGAAAAGTTTTATGACACAAGAGAAGGAAAAAAAAACTACTCAGAAGAGATGTTCTCTCATTATGTTTCAGTATCCAGTGATAAATCAAAATATATTTTGTTTTATCTAAAGACATTCCAAATGTTTGTAAAGATTAATTTTTATTGTATTGGAGTTTCATTCAACTTAGGTTTTCTTTTAAAATCTGGGACAATAAAACTGATCAAACTTTTTTTCTAATATCTTGTCACTCCTTCAGAAGCAGAATATTTTTCTTTTTGCCTGCAGTTGAAGGCCTGGCCCGCAAGATCCTGGAAGTGTGGAAGAAGGCTTCCATTGATTATTGTAGACTTTAAATGAAACTCTTAGGCAGCTAGAGCACAATTGCCCTGTTGTGCAAACAAAATATGGTACTTACATTTAAAATACACAACCACTGTGCATAAATATCTGTTGCTTCCGAAAAACAGGGAGTTTGTGTTATTAAATTATGGGTGTATGAAATGTCTCCTGGAATATTTGGCAACGTATTTCTGCCCAAATGGTAACATTAAACTGTTTGGGAACCTCTCTGTTTACAAGTCTGTTATGTGGTGTCTTCACATCTGTCTGTTGCTTATGTCTGTTTTGAAGTGGCTTTAAATCTGTTTTTAAACCAACTTAATCAAATTTTTTTGAACAGTTTTATTTTGCCTCAAAAATATCTAGTTTGATTAAACTCAACTTTGTGCCTGATCAAGAAAAACTCCTAATAATTTTAGACTTGAAAGAGAGCTTTTAAATGGACCTCTCAGGTATCGACATGAGGGCTAATTCATGTAAAATCAGTTAAATTAAGCCTTCACAGACAAGGCTTGATATCAAATTAGTTTTTGTCCCTATATAATACTAAGTAGGTATTTGTTCTAAAACTCTATTTTTATTTTTAATTCTCAAATATGTTATATGCTGGATCACTCTTTGAGCAAAGTTTAAAGCATGTGGTCACAACAAAGGTTTTCTATTAATAAAAAGCCATTTCTGTATGATATCCAGAAAGATTTTTTTAATAAGTTAAACTTCATTCAACATTTAATGTGTCTTCATGTGTGCTGGATATTTATCTCATCAAAGTATTCTTCAAAATCACCAAAGACGGTCAATTCTTTAAAGGCTGAACCTCCACCTGCTAAGATGATACATATTTTTCCCAGGGGTTTGGGTCAACCCTGAAGTCATTACTGATGTTTTACTGAGAAGACTACAGCCTGAGAACTGTCATATTCTGTTTATGAACCTGATTTCTCTTCATTCTCCTACAAACGGCTCTGATTTTTTCTGTCATCCCGAAAAAAGTCTCTGAAATCATTAAAATATATTTTTTTTTCCCTTCTTTCTTTCTTTCTTGGGCAATTTTTAATGAAGTTGCTGCAAACTAAGATAATAACAGAGAAGAGGGCATGATTCTGCCACTATTGTTATCACTGGAATGGACCTTTCTTGAAAACATATCACTATTATATACAAACCAGGGTTAGAAAGAGAACCTGAAAATGGTGACTTTAAATGTCTGCAGGTTCCCCAACTTAGCACAAAATCACTCTTGAGAATTGTCCAAAACTTCATGTTTGCAAACTCTCTGCTTAGACTACCTAAGCTTATTTGCTGTCAAGTTACTTACTTATTGCCAGTTAGAGAAAATGGTATGGAAGTGCATCCTATTGATCTTGATTGCAAGAAGGGTCTGAAGAGGATCAAAGGGGAATGAAACTAGTGTCCAAGCAATCATCATTCTTTTAGCTTATAAGATAATGAGATCTCCAACTTCGGAAAAGAAGTGGAAATACCAAAATCTCTTCCAGAGGAATGCCATTTTGTCTCCTGGTCATCTTAATTACATCCAGAATCACTTTAGCATTTATTTCTAATGACATTCTAATTCAATTTTTCAAAATGAGCTTCTGTGTTTTCCTCAGTTGCTCAGAGGAAAGGATGGTCACAGTAGGAAGCTATACTATAGAAGCAGAAAGCACAAAGGTTTAAATATGCAAGTGAGGATACAATAACTGTTTTGAAACTTCTGTTGTTTAGAAGTTCTGTTTCCCAACTGTTTTTTAGGTCATTTCTCTGTCTGCTTCTACATCCAGAGTGAAACCACAAAAAACAGGATATTTTTTTCCTATACGAATAAATATATAAGAGCAAAGGAAAATATCAGCCAGAAGCAATTATGCTGTCTTGAACCAGAAATGTCAGGAAAAAAATAATTTTGTGCCAAGTGGGAACTACTCCCTCCTCTTTTCCACCTCAGGAAGCATACAGGTGAAGCAGTAACATCAGGATCTACAAAACCTTTTGTCTAGTTTTGGTGTGTTTTTACACTTAAGATAAAATAAAATTTCTGAATGGAAGAAAAAGTAGCACATTTAGAATGACAAATATTTTGATATTTTATAATTTTTTTTCCGGTGTGGGGCCAGATGTAATAGCAAAAATGTCTTGAATTTGTAAACAATTAAAAAAAACCTAGCGAACATAGTATTTAAAAACTTCTAGCAACCTATTGGACCATGTTAGTTGTACACATCTAAAAACAGTTTCTATGCACTGATCTCATATATAATGTAGTTTGACATCTAATTCATGATTGCTTTGAAGTGTCTGAGCAGACTAACATGAGGGAAACAGTGAAGATAGAATCCACAGCCAAAATTGTGACTGACTTGGCATGAAAATACTAGGATTTGTTATGCATTGAGTTACCAAGGACATTTTGAGGATCTGTTCCAAATCACATTAAGATGTGACATTTTGTACTGCCTGTATTATTAAATTGTATATTTTCATTCCTGTGTATTGTCAGTACAACATGCTTGATATAATCAAGAAAAGGCTGATTTAGGCATTACTTAGCATGATGCTTGACAAAGGTCTTGCTACAGAAATCATTCTTACGTGAATTGCCAGATATTTAGCTTAACAGGCTACCATCAGCTATGCACTCTTGAATTCAGTAGGTAAATGTCTGCAATTTAAACTGTAATTCTGCATTTAATTCTTTCGGACTGGAAATTAGCTAGTCACATAACGTCTGCAATATGTGATGCATCAGAAAGACAAGAGCCAGTTCTAAAGGGGCATGTTGGTCTTCACAGCCCATCCCAGCATGCTGGGTATTGTTCTTGCTCATGGGCCAGAGTCAGTATTTATACATGAGTATGGGGGCACTGACAAGGTCATGTGGAGGACCATGCTGCACTACTCCCCTTGTTTGGAATTAACCCTTACATCTTTAGACAATGCTTCATGGTTGCTTGAGGAAAATGAGACCTTGGTGGTAGGAAAAACGGCAATATCTTAGCTGAAAAACACATTTTGACAGACAAAACTTCCAGCTATCTTCATTCTAAAAACTTGGTTTTGTTTGGTTTGAAATGTTTTTGCACTCTAATAGAAAATAATTATTGGAATGGGAAGAGCTGTGGAACACTTATTGGTTGCTGAATATCTGTGGAGATGATACCACCATAGATTAACTTCTTCTAATTGTCATAGGAGTGGCCAGAAATGAAGTGCAAGACCAACATAACAGAGCATGAATCTTGGGTTTACTTAGCTGCCAAAATAACATCTACAGGTAGTTTGGACGTGGGAGATGATGTGTGGAGTGCTGTCTAAAGTTCTCTCAATATTTAAGGTGGATATCTGGGTGAAATATTCACAATAGGAATGAGTCATCCTAAAGTCAAATTTCTTTGGTTCACTGTTTTTCTCTCTATATTATTTATTTATTCATTCCTCAAAAAGGTGATGTTTGTGAAGATTTTACAACACACTAAAACTAAAAACAGTATCACTAATTACATAAAAAGCGCATAGCCAACACATTATGAACTCAGGCTTTATTGGTGTCTTGGCTTGAATAAGGACATGGTTTTAAAACGCCTTGGTTAAACCAACTCAAAGAATCAAAATAAGTGTAAGTAATTCACCTTTAACCCTGATTTATATGCATGTAGTTCAATTAAATAAAGCCTCAGTTTAAGCTATAATTTACATGTCTAAGTTAACAAGCATATTTGCAATACAAAAAGGAATTTAAAAAATCATAATTATACACCACTAATTAATTCTCATAGCATCAAGAGCATCTCAATTTTCTCAGTAGTTAAAGAGTCAGGAATTTCCAGGTTTGCAGCATGTTGGGCAGCTAGAATGGGGCTGTGACTTTGTGCTAACATCAGAGCAAAATCCAAGGTTTGTACTCAGTTATGTAGAACTTCACTTCTGGACACTCCTGTAAAGATTAGAAAAAAAATTAACACATCCCAAAGTTAATTTATGTTGGAAATAAAAATTGAGCTTAACTTGCTACACACAGCTTTGCTTTTTCTTTTTTGGGTGAGTTAGATGATGCCATATGTGTGTGTCAAACATGTGGAGCCAGAGTAGCCACTGGGATCTTGATCATCTTTCCAAAGCTACTACATTATACAAAATGTTATCTTGGTCTAATGTGACCTTATAAAGCAACATGCATACATGCACACTGTGGATTGTCAATTTTCTTATGCTCTTACATAGATGAGCTTCCTGACCTCTCCCTCCCTCCCTCCCTCTCTATTCTGGTGGTCCTTACATTTGAAATATTTGTGTTTTTCTAAGCACATGCACGGTAACCGAATGTCAGTATGCTTGGTTTTCAGTCAAGTATTAATATAATATTCCTGTTAAAAAAATACAATACAGAATTTCTTGATGGACTAATTATATGAAGTGGAAAAATGGTAATATATATGTGGTGGCACAGAATTTACAGAAACATTTTTTCCATGTGTGTGAATTCCTTGCAGAGTAAAGATTCTTACTGAGATGTATGGACAGTTGTGTACATAGATGTGCTTTCCATATATATTAATAGATATTATGCATAATGAGTGTGTTTATGTAGTCATGTGTATTTGTAGGTAGCTGTGTATATGTTCACAGACATGTGTAATCTACGGCTAGTTGGAGTTACTGGGAAAAGTGCTGTGTTTAGGATTTATTTGAAAACTGTATCATATTTTAGTAATATTTACCTCCTATATAATGGAATATTCTGTGAGACTGTTAAGTGAAGTTCAGCACGGCTGATTGGAAAGATAGACTTCTGGTTTTGTCTCACAGGTGGAGGAACATGATTTGTTTTACAGGAAGTTCTCACAGAGAACTGGGTAACCCATGCCTGGGTTTACTTACTGTTGGATTATGTGAGAGGGACTATTGACTGTATGCCAATGTTAAATCAATTGCTATTTGCAAACATGTTTGAGTTGCTTACATTAAATTCTTCATCACTGCTAATATGGTGCATTGGTTCAAACAGAAATAGGAATTTGTAGACTCATTATTTAATGTAGTAACAGTATTAAAAAAAATAACTTGGGAAAATATCTCTAATATTTATTTTAAATTAGTTTTTCTTCATAGATGTTCTTCACAGAGAAGTTGCTTTCTCTAACAATTGCAGAAACCAAGAAGTAAGGGGGTATAAAAAGAACTGAAGATTTGTTTTTATTGTAGCTAATATTTGCAAAACATTTTCAGAGATATTCAGCTTTTATGGAAAGTTTGGTGTTCTAAAAACAGTTGCAGATACATTTAGATTCCTATTTTATCTGCATTACCCCTCTTATCACAGACAAACTGACTTGTGGATAGGGCCTCCCTCCTAAAGCACCAGAGCTCAGGTGATAAAAAGAGGAAAGGAAAGTAATAGCAGGTGGGAGAAAGACATTCAAGCTGTTACCAAGACTACCTAAAGGATCCTTATTCTAGGCTTCTGAGGATCCCTTTCACAGCTATAGAAGGCATAATAAACAATGGATAGTGGTTTTTGTAATGATTGCTTATCTCTTGCACCAGCCACTTAATTCCTTTAAATACTGGAAAGTGACTTCCTCTTCTCAGCCTGAGAAGAGGTAAAATCTGACCATTAACCTATTATATTCCCTGAGGATTAAAAAAGTCAGAGTTTTGTAAGTGATGGTGGTAGCTTTGTCTTATTTTAGCACCAACAGTATGAGTATCTAAAGGCAAGGCATGGCAGACATAGGTACAGCTAATATTTTGCATAACACTCTTTTGCAGAATATAGCTCTTCCACCCATTAACAGATAAACTGAGTTTCTTCAGTGTTTTTTTTTTTTTTGTGAGTGTCCATCTATCTGTATATAGCTTAGAGTTGAACAAATTGCTGTTGGATAAGAAGTTATTACAAGCCAGCTGACTTGTAGCTGTTTATGTTCTTTGCCTGTTACAGATATATAGTGAGATAAATGGGGATAACTTAGCCTATTTTCATGGAGAAATATGCTTCCTGTCTGTCACTTGATCTTCACAGAGGAGTGAGATACACACACACATACCTGTTTGTTTATATCCATACATACATAAAGATATAGACAGAAATGAGCACATACATGAAGTAAACATACGCCAGGCACACTGTTTAAAAGTTTTCTTTCACTGCTTGCTCTGTGTAAGATTGTTCCAGTTCCAGTGTATTGCTTATTATTTAAGGATTGACTGTACAAATGGAGAACATTTATATCTTTTAATACACACATAGATTATGGTCTAAATTACACTAGTGAGGGCTAATGAATTAGTTACTCTGCATGTGCTTCATTCTAACTGGAATCAAAATTATGCTCACAGTGCTGTAAGCAATTTGTATGAAACCAGTGTATGCAAATGAACGTAATGAGTGTTGAAAAATCTGCAGGTAGTACTGGAATTTAGGCAGTAAATTCTACAGGCTGTTTAAAATATTATTTCAGTCTACAATGAGATGATCCTGTGGAAAGAGACTACCCTGCATGTAATTTTAGAATACGTCCCATTTTCGCATGCTTATGCATTTGCAGTTGTGCCCACTTCTCAGCTGGTTTGTGAGTAAAGATCTTTGTGTCTGTGCTACCACGAAGTGAAGCTGGACCTTACTGGTACAAAACTGCAGAGTAACTAAGCTAAAAGTAGGTGAAACTTTGCTACTCTCAGTCTTTTTGTTTCAAAAGACATCTGTTTTCCTGCATGCATTCAGTAACGCACTGTTGGGTAACATACAGATATTATTAGTCTAAATAATTATATTTTTTGAAAATAAATCTCAAGAAGCCAAGTAAAATGCCTGTAGGACCAAAAACCTGACTTTTGGAAGCTGAAATAACACAGAAAACAATATATTAGAGTAGCAGTGGCAAGTATTTTAACATTACCAAACTGTTAAAAAAAAAAGTCTGTGCAGTGAAGCCCCTTGAGGCACAAGGAGCTGACTGAGACCAGGGTAATGTCAGTGAGACTGGAAAAAGAGGATGTGTAGTTTGGTACAGTTCTATTTACTTAACATTGAATGTCTAACCCATCTTCTTTTTGAGAATTAAGTAACAAGAGATTGCTTCAAAGTTGTTTTGAACTTCAGCTCTGCTCAGAACCCCTGTCCCTTGCTTTTCCTCAGGGTTGCACTGTGATCTGCATTCGTCTAAGTCTTAGCTCTTGCTTTCTTTCTGCAAGTTTCTATAGAATATTTACTGGTTTGGGTTTTTTTAAATTTTATTTGCTGGGTTGGTTGTTTTGTTTTGTTTTGTTTTAATTACGTAGAAAGACTTAACAACTATCCTACAACTCCTTTTGTTACTTGGGAAAATGTTAGTCAGCAAAGCTCAGTCATGTTCAGGCTCAGTGTTCAAGCTTTCATCCAGTTAGCATTTTCCCAATATCACTAAACAAGAGCATTCACACATCTATCCTATGTATCCTTCATGATGGTAGCTGTCACTCCTAGAAAATTTCCTGAAGTCGTGGGACTCATCAGTCCTCTCCAGGAACTGAGACTTTCCCATTAAGTTACAACATGGGAAACTTCTTTTACATATGAGGAGAAAAAAAAAAATCACCATAAGGATGGTCAAACACTGGAACAGGTTCCCAGAGAGGTGGTGAAATGTCCACCCTTTGGGATACTCAAAACCTGACTGGACAAGACCCTGAAAAACCTGCTCTTCAGCTGTTCAGCTCTGAGCAGGAGGCTGGGCTAGAGACTTCCAAAGCTCCCTTCCAATCCATATAATGCTGTCATTTTGAGGTTCTGAATGACAGCTGGGCAAACCAGAAAAACACACCTCAAACAACATCAGCAACCACCGGTATAAATGTGCTCCAGGGTAAAGATGGAAGTGACAGCATTTCTTATGTTGGGTCAGGCTCTTCCCATGTAAAGGGTGTTCTATGTTGCTGAGACAAAGCAATCCAGAGGGGCTGTACCCTTCTGTGAGGAGGTTACTGTACTGGCAATCTGCACGGTCCTCCCCTCTCCAAATCCTATATGGAAAACAGCTATGAATGGATTTTTCTGCTAGGCTGGTGACCTTTTGCTTTTGTTGTTGCCTCTCAATGCCACTGGCAGTCAAAACAATTTAGGAGAATCCTCGTGATATATTCACTTCACGCAGGGGCCAGGGTAGCGCATACATGGTTTATGATCGGGTAATCTTTTAATTCCTGCCCCTTATATTTCCCAGTCTGGTGTGTGTGCTGATGGTTGACAGCCAAGGGTTAGTCAATTACTGTATTTGGCAGTAAGGAATTGGTTCTCTAATGGTAATGACAGTGCCTTTCATAGAGGACAGGGGAAAAGTAGAGGAGACCAGTGCTGTGTCAGTGCAATGGAAAATGTCCATTTCCCATGATTGTGTCCCTCAAGAAGACCATGATAATATTCAGTAATCTCTGATCCAGTGACACAATCAGCAGGACAGTGGTGTTTTTCTGGCAGTGGGCAGGTCAAATGTTAGTTTAGGGGTTTTTTAGAAACCAAAACCTGTAAATTTTGGTGAATATGGGGAAGAAATTGCATATCCCACTTGCCTACTGCTGCATCTGTCTGAAATGAAAGTCCTACTGAATGTAGAGCAGAGCTTAGGTTTATACAGTACACACATTTTCAAAATATTTACTTGCTGCATATAAAATGAAGAGGTCAAGTCCTTTTTCAAATCATATGTCTTATGGTTGGCTGAGAATACCTATTATCAAAGCACAGAAAACCAATTTCACCTGATTCTTGTAAACATCTGCAACTGACCAGCAAAAAAACAGAATCTTGTGCAGCAGGAAGGGGAAATTTGATGAATAAAATGATAATAAATGGAAATATAAATCCAAATTATGGTTAGTTAGATTTTGTAGCATTCCTCAAGCAGAGAAAAATGCTAAATTCATTGGATGAATGATTGGCTTTGCATAGCTTACTCTACTGTATCATTTGACATGTGTTTTAGAATAGGATTTTGTACAATTTTTGAAGAAAAAAAAAAGAAATGCGTCATTATTTTGAGAAGATGTAACTGTGTTCTGTCCACCATATGCATATTACTCAAAAGCTACAGAAGGAGTGTTCATTCAATATGGTTATGGTTGTGTGTTAGTGTTGCCTAAATAATCTACTTTGCTTTTTATATGTCAAAGAAAGTTTTATAGAGTAGGTACTCCAAATGTAGGGGTTTTTTTCATTGTTATTATGGGTGTCTAAGGGCTTTTAACCAAGTAGTTATATGATCTATAACATAATAAAACCTTGTTTCATTCAGGTAATTTTAATTTTGTATTTCTTAGGCTGGTGGTTTTTTTGGTGGTTTTTTTGGTGTTTTTTTTTTTTTTTTAATAGCAGAAGTATCTTCTGTTTGGGGTAAATCTTAACTCGGTGCTTATATTAGATTCCTACGTAAATAAATACATGTATGATTTGGGCGTTATATTTCTACATTTTCTGAGGAAATTAGTATTACTTTGAAACTTATGGATTCTTCAATGCTATTTTTCGTTATTAAAGAAGCCTTCTATACAGAACTAATATAGGAGTGAGATAGACCACAGAAATGCTTTTTAGCATTTTGCACATTGGCAGTTACCCAGCATCAATTTGATTCTCTCCTCCACACGGTGAAACACAGCTCAGAGCATTAAACCCATCCTCCAGTGATTGGGACAAAAGTAGGTTAGTAGAGTGGGTTGCTAGGAGACCAGTGTCAGCGTCATCTATGACCTTGCAGAGCATAAAGAAACTGTATAGATTTATTGAGCTCTATGGCACATTGTCTAAGTCCTCTGCTTGGCTGTCTTACTCCATTTCCATCTGCCATAGTGCTCTTGTGCTCCCTCACACATGCACACATGCCTTCCTCCCCAAGAGCAGTCATGTACAAGGAGATGCTCCTCTGCTTCTTGAGACTTCCTAAAACATCACTGTTATTACTCTGTTGCACTAAGCTACAGCATAGTCTCTTAGCTAACTAGACACAGAGAAAGCAGCATCAGCAAAACCTCATCCTTTTAAAAGCCTGCTTCTTCATACTGTTGCTGTAAGAAATATAGGAATCAGTTCTACTGGGAACAGCATTATGAAAAATGTATAAACATCACAAAGTAATTTTGCTGTCACATTCAAAATGTTTTTTCAAAGTTGCATCCACAGTTTTCACAGCTGAGGTGACTTAAGCCTAAACAGTCATGTACTGTAGGAAGCTCTGGCACTTCTGTCATCTTCCTGACTGCTTTTTTGGAAACAACTGAAGGTAGCAGGTAGGAAGGAAAAAAAGAATGAAAAGGTGATACTCACACAAAGAAATATATATTTTTTAAAATAAATTCCTTTGGATGTGTAAAACCTTCCAATTACAAAAATTTCTCTTCCTGTCAGGGGGATTTAGGTGCTTACTGTTTGAATACTAATGTTTGAGTTACAGAAATGATAAAGACATGCAGTGCAGGCCAGATAGTGAAATCCTAGTCAGTTTATGTTAGCCATTTACTTGAGGGAAAAGGATCACATGTAAAAATTTCAATTAAAAAGTCCTATGTTGAGTACATAGGCTGATGTATGATCCTTTCCACAGCTCATAATGTGTATAAGGTATATTGTTGGACAGAAATATATGCAATAACAAAGGCTGTTTTTAGGAATGAAAGGACCAGTTGTCCTGTGCAACCAAATCATCTATATTGCTTTCCTCTGCCCTGACAGGTCCTAATGAATGTTAGAGGATGAGCAGACTAATCTGTGAATGCCAATAAACTCTGGTTGTACCACAGAAGTTGAGAAAGTGCATTCCAGCTCGAAAGACCTTCTTGGACACAATTCTTTGTCACTTTCTTCTTGCATTTAAACCCATGGACTACTTGCTAGAGCATCTCAACTGACTGCAGCTGTCTTAGAGGTGCTCAGACACCATGGTGAGTACTGGAGCATTAAAATCCTATATTGTGTGTGGCTCAGTGTTGCCAGAAGATAAGGTTCCTTGATCAGTACCAGTAAAAAGTAAGAAATTTTGTTAATTTCCTATTATCCCCTTCACATTAGAAACACAGCTGAGAGATTTTGAAATCCAGAATTATTATAAAAAAATGGCAGAAGTGGTAAAGGATTAAGCAGTTTTAATCCTTCTGTAAGAAGCTATTGAATCCTGTGAGGTGGGCCGTAGAATTGAGATACAGAAAGCACTCTGTTGACCAACATGGCTTATCAGCAGAATTTGTGTCTAGAGTACAATCTAGCCCCTGGCCCACCCCACTGATCCACCAAACTCCTTAGGTAACTAGGAGAGCATCTGTTCTGTGACCATTTCAGACACTAAATCTGGCTGAATGCTCACACATTGCTATTCAGCATATCTGCTGATGTCTCCACTATCCTGAGGGGCTCAGAATTTATCACCACTTCATCCCATATTTGATTCAGAATATACGCCTATTGCTTTGCCAAAATCCCCTTCAGGGTCAATCCTGTGGTTGTGTTCAGGCACAGGCCACTCATGCCAAATAACACTAAACTTGCCATCTAACAGAACTATCATGGACATATTAATGATTACTAGTTCTGCCAGATTTTCTCTACAATACCCTAGTAGCCATAAAATAAGAGAATAGGATAAAAATATGTTCTCTACTAGTAAGATTTCAAGAGATGTTGCAAATCATTACTTGGAAGAAATAATGGAAAGTAACAATTTGGGTGGAAACATCTTCCTCCTTTTCTCCTTATTGTTGAAGCTGAGCCACTTTGCAAACACAATGAGGACTGCAGAACCAGAAGAAAAATAATAAATAAAAAGCCCAAACAAACAAACAAACAAACCACATACAAACAAACAAACAATCAAGGCAGGTTTACTGAATATAGCATTCTGGCAAGTTGTTCATATCTGGCAGGTGAGCATCATGCACTCGAGTCTCTCAGGTGGTTAAACCAACTGTCCTAAGTTCTTTATACACTTTACACTATTAATGTTTACATCATTAGGATTATTTTCAACAAATGAACAGAGAGAAAACTATGCATCCACAATGTGATTAGACAGGATAAGTCTACAGAACTGCCAATACTTTTAAGTCCCCTCAGTTTTATTTTCCCTGTTTCTCTTGAAAGAAACATTTTGATCTTTAAAGCATAATAATTTTCTCACCACAATATTATTGCCTCTGTGCAAAACAAGACACTTTGTTGGCCTCAGCATTAGACAGCACATATTCTGAGGATGTGCATAAAGAGAAGTGTCTGAAAGGTAAAATTATGTTGCTGCTGGTCTTCTTCAGAGCAAAAAGACCTCACGTGCTCTTGATTATCTTCCAGAGTAACAATTAAAAATAATAATCAGCAATTTCCCTTTTGCCTCATTCAGATTAAAATTAATCTGTGGCTATGTCTACATTAGTAAGATAAGGCAGTGCCCAGGAACACCATAATCTATGCTAAACTACCTGTGCTCTTTTTTGGCTTGTGCCCACAAGTACTCCCTGCTGCTGCCGGACGTTGCTCTGGATTTATAGCACTGCAATGAACATTAGGATTAAGGAGTATGGATAAAACTACTCTGTTGTATAGGCCTATGGACATAGGAATGGGATGTCCCATGCTAGTTGGGTATCAAGGATGTCACGGGAAACAAATAGGAAGAATTAGAGATTTGTATGTTATTGTAATCTATGGTCTTGCTGGGACTGTGGTTGTGTGGTGGGATGTCTTACATTACTGGAGTGCTGCAGTGGAGGGACACAAGCTCTTTAAGAAGGGCAAGGTGGGAAGATGAGGTGGTGGAATTGCTCTTTATGTGAGAGAACAGCTAGAGTGCATGGAGCTCTGCCAAGGGATGGATGATGAGCCAACTGAGGGTTTGTGGGTAAGGATTAAAAAGGAGACCAGCATGGGTAACATGGTAGTGGGTATCTGCTATAGGCCACCTGACCAGGAGGAAGTGGATGAGGTCTTCTACAGACGTCTTAAGGTAGCCTCATATTTACAGGACCTGATCCACATGGGGGTCTTCAACCTCCTTGATATGTGGTATGAGAGCAACACAACAGGGTATAAGCAATGCAGGAGATTCCTGAAGACATTGGTGACAACTTCCTGATCCACGTGACACAGAAGCCAACAAAGAGAGGTGCTCTGCTGGACCGTGTCTGTTGGAGATGTAAAGGTTAAAGGCAGCCTTGCCTGCAGTGACCATGAGGTAGTGGAGTTCAGGTTAATGAAAGGGAGGAGCAAGACAAAATGTGAGATCACAACTTTGGGATTCAGTAGAGCAGATTTCACCCACTTCATGGGTCTGCTTGAAAGTATTCCATGGGATAAGGGTCCAGACAGAAGAGGGGTCTAAGAAAGCTGCTTGGTATTTAATGATCAGCTCCTCCAAGCTCAAGAGCAGTCCATGCCAATATGCAGGCTGTCAAGTTAAAATGTCCAGAGACCTGCATGGATGAACAAGGACATCCTGACAAAACAAAAACATTAGAAGAGAGCACACAGAAGGCGGAAACGTGTACAGGAAATCTGAGAGGGATATAGAAATGTTGTCTGAGCATACATAGTTATGGTTAGGAAAGGCAAAGTCCATCCTGAGTATAGGATGTTAAAGACAATAAGAATTTTATCTATAAATACACATGTAGCAAAAGGATGACTAAGGAAAATGTGGGCCTACTGCTGAATGGGGCAGGGCCCCTGCTGATACAGGACACAGAAAAGGCTGAGGTAGTGAATGTCTTCTTCACCTTAGTCCTTACTAGCAAGACCTGCCTTCAGGAGTCCAAGGCATAAAGCCTGGAGCAAGCAAGACTTACTCCTGATAGGAGAGAATCAGGTCAGGAAACACCTAAGCAAACTGGACGGAAGTAAGTCCATGGGCCCTGATGGGAGGCACCTGAGTGTTGAGAGAGCTCGCCAGTCCTGGTAGTCTTCAAATGATCATGGCAACTGGGAGAGGTGCCTCAAGACTGGAGGAAAGCAAACGTCACTTTTGTCTTCAGAAAGGGCAAGAAGAAGGACCCAGGGAAGTATAGGCTGGCCAGCCCCACCTCAGTCCCTGAGAAGGCCTTGGAACAGCTAGTCCCAGAAACCATTTCCAAACTCCCGATTGACATGAAGATGATCAGGAATAATCACTGTGGATTCACAAAAGAGAAATCATACTTCACCAACCTGATAACCTTCTATGATGACTGGCTTGGGGGATGAGGGGAGAACAGATGATATTACCTGCCTTAACTTCAGCATAGCTTTTGACACTGTCTCCCAGAAAATTTTGATAAAGAAGCTGATGAAGTATGGTTTGGATGTGCAGTCAGGTGGATTGAAAACTAGCTGAATGGTCAGTCGCAGAGGGTGGTGATCATTGTTACAAATTCTAGTTGGAGGCCAGTAACTAACATTGTACACCAAGGGCCATTACTGGATCCAAGCCTGCCCATCATATTCATTAATGATCTGAATGAGGGGGCAGAGTGTACCCTTAGCAAGTTTGCTGCTAACGTAAAACTGGGAGGAGCATCTCATGCACAGGAGGGTTGTGCTGCCATCCAGAGAGATCTCAACAGTCTGGACAAATGGACTGACAGGAACCTCATGAAATTCAAAATGAAGTTCAAAGTCCTGCACCTGGGGAATAATAAACCTGTGCACCAATACATACTGAGGGCTGACTGACTCTCAAGCAGCTTTACAAAAAAGGACCTGGGGGTTCCGGTGGACATCAGGTTGATGATGAACCAGTAATGTGCCATGGTTGAAAGGAAAACCAGCAGTGTCCTGGGCTGCATTAAGAGGAGTGTTGCCTTCAAGTTGAGGAGGTGTTCTTTTGCCTCTCTTCAGCACTGGTGCGGCCACACCTGTAGTACAGTGTTCAGTTCTGGGCTCTCCAGCACAAAATACATATGGATATATGATGGAGAGACTGGAGCATCTCTCCTATGAGTAAAGACTAAGAGAGCTGGGACTGTTCAGCCTGGAGCACAGAAGACTCAGGGGGTTTCATATTAATGTGTACAAATACCTGAATGGAGATTGTAAAGAAGATGGAGCCAGGTTCTTTCCAGTAGTGCCCAGTGACAGAACCCGAGATAATGGCACAAACTGAAACATGGGAGGTTCCCTCTGAATATCAGGAAACATTTTTTCCACAGTGAAGGCAACTGAGCACTGGAACAGGTTGCTCAGGATTGTTGTGGAGTCTCTGTCCTTGGAAATGTTCAAAAGCCATCTGGACACAGTCTTTCTCAATTAGATCCAGCTGACCCTGCTTGGGCATGCAGTTTAGCAAAGTGACCTCCAGAGATCCCTTCCAACCTTGACCATTTTGTGATACTGTTCCCAGATCCATTTAATTTATTACATATGTGTATGGCTGATATAACAGAAAATCAAATGTGTGACTGAGTCTTACGATATGATTGAAAGACTCCTTATCTGATGTAATGGCTTTGCGATTCTGTTTCAGTATCCATGGACAAAACATCTGTGGATGTTGCAAGTGTCAAGATTAGGATACACATAAAAACCTTGTTATCTGCTCCTATTGTTACTAAGACTAGCTGTCTTAATGATGCAGTGAGTTAATGTTATCATCTATGATCTGACACTCACTTAACACTCATTGATTTTAGTGTGCACAGGGAGAACACTGGCCTGAAAAATCTAATCTTTATTCAGGCAAAAAGATGCACTTTCATGCAAAAATCACAGGAAAATAAAATATTAAATTGTTATTGGTAAAGGTAAACTCACCTGGATGGTGGACCTAGGCTGGATGTATAGGTGGCTCCCAGGCAAACCCAGGAATGTTATTTTCCAAAAACCCTGATCCCTCCAAGAGTTTGGTCAGCCATCAGAGTGGCACTATGGACCAGTCACCAGGCACATCACACAGCCCCAGCCTGGGAACCTTGCTTGAACCATTCGTCAGCTGCATACAACTCAAAATTCACTTGCTGGTCACCACTGCAACATATGAAGAGAGTTTTGAAAACGTGCAGCCAGAAAGTGGCTGAGCAGATGTATGTCAAAGGAGACTGGAGAACATGTCAGTTTAATTTAGAAAGTGTTTCCTTTGGTAGATTATTGTATCAGAACCTATTTGGAATACACAAAGAAGCAGGATTTTTCTTTTTTATGTTGTATAAAATAAAAATGATTTACTGGAACTTTGCTCAAAAGATTATAACCAATGTAAGTGTACTATTCTCCTTTTTTTTTTCCCCCCCCTGAATCAAATCTTAATTTCAACAAGTAAACATACTGAAAAGAGAGATAAAGCTTTAGTGAAATGTGTACCATGGAAAATGTTCTTAAGTAAAACATCTGCGGAAAAAAGGATAATTTTTAATCTCTGAGTGACTGGAATTATTACTGCAAGAAGCACTACACTGCTCTACACTAGAGAGTGTGAGGCAGACACCTTTCCTTTAACAGGTGTCAGATCAGCGAGCCCTCCCACCACAGGAACGGTCTGTGGATGTCTCTGGAGCTGCCTTCCCATGGTGCCATCACCAAGCACAGACCCATAACACAGACTAGTCAGTTCCAGCTTCTTGACCCTCAGGGTGCATGAAAATCTCTTGCATACTCTGAAGAATGCCAGTCAAATACTTCTGAAAATATTACTTTCTGTCAGCCATTTATCATAGAAAGCTTTGTTTTTGGGGAAAAAAAAAAAAAAGTCAGCATGCAATGGAAAAAATGTGTGTTTGTAAATAAGAGATGGGAAAAATCTTTAGGCTAGGCTTGGAGCTGTGTTGATAGGCAACCATCGAAAAATGTAGTCCTTAGAATTTGTTTGCTTTTAGAAACATCTTGCAGTGGGTTAGTGCAGCATAGATCAGATATGAAATGACAGTACTAGCTTGGCATACAGCTGTATATTTACTTCAAATACACATGCTTCTTTTGACTGTGACTAGGATCAAAATTAGATGCAAGAAAGAGATATAGAAAGTTATTTTTATGGCGGGGTGGCACTATATGCCTCTAAAACATCATAGGCAAGTTTTCCAGTCTGATTTTTCGATCACTGTTGTTGAAATAGATGCACATATCTTGATTTTAGCTTCTCACCAAATCATTTCTGCGAATTCACAAAAGTGATCCTTGCCACTAGATAAGAAAATTCACAAGAGAAATTTGATTTTTAACTCAAAAAATTCTAAGAATTAAATGTCCCATAGATGGAATTTAGTGATCACTCTGTGAACATCCTGCAGTCTAATGGTTTGATTTTCACTGTATATTTTAACTGACCCATGTGCTCACTCCACCATCTCTTTCAGCTTGCCAGACTCATATGTGATCAGATACAGCACATTAAACTGGCAGAAAAATATTGCTCTCTCTTTTTCCCGGTTTATTTTTCTGCAAGTTAGATGAATTGAACCTGTTCGCAGTGAGGTCAAAAGGATATCAGGACCACTGAGCTTCCTGACCAAGAGGGACAGGACTCCCTCTCTCTTTTGGTGGTAAAGAGCTATTAAGTCAACTTAACAGTTCCATGGTGCATACCTTACCCGATTTGTGGAGTGAGTGGCTGTTTAGGTTTTGACGAATTTCTAAACACATACCATTTAAACAAATGGCCTTTATCTATGAATAAAATATAACTGAGAATTGATTCAAATTGATTCTAGCTGTATGGTAGTGGCCCCACAACACTGTGTGTTTCTGTGAGCTTATTTTAAACAGTACTGTTCCTGTATGCTGTGTCAATGTGTTATTGAACGAGAAGGCTGAAACCTATGCCTTGTTTTTTCACAGCCATTATTGTTTTGGGACTTGATGCCATCTTGTTACTGGAGGTGCTTTGGAAAGCAACAGACAGAGAAGCACACAGCAGTGCAACATGCTCAAAACAGAGAGCAGGAGCAGTCAGCTGGACGGAGATGCTGAGGGCCAACCTGCTATGCTTCATAAACCTCTGAAGGTGGAGGTGCATAATCACTGATTTCCTGTATCTTGGCCTTTGCTTCTGAACATATTTGTGCACTCTCAGTCCTTGTCAGGAAGGAGGCCGCCCTCCTTCAACTGCAGTGCTTACAGTGGTCAGACAAGACCAAGTGTCAATTCCCTGGGTGCCACTGGTAGCAGGGCTTCCTCTTGGAAGTATTTTACCTGGCAGGAAAGCCAAAGTCATGGCAAGGTCACCCTATTGGAGCTGGCTCAGAATGATTCAGTGCAGTACTGGAATCTGGGCCACTGTTTTTAATGAGAACACATTTAAATTTCTTTGATATTTCTTTGTGGTACAGTATTAAAGACCCCAGGGTGCAACGTATTCCATCTTAGTTACACTAGCTTTGTTAAATAAGCAAATAATCGGTTACCTGTAAGCAAAAAAAATGGATTGTCTACATGCCATGCATTACCACCTTTGCTTTAGAAATAAGTAGCTCTTTCTGCCTATGATTGTTTTATATTAGACAATTAGATATACTGAATAAATGTAAAAAATATAGTTATTATGAAAATATGTTATGCCTGCTCATGTAAATTACTTCAGCTTTGTTTTAAACCAGTGCACAGAATTTCTATCTTGTTTTAAGAAGAATAAAGATGATAAAAGCATGATCTTACCATGCACCCTGCAATCTGTGGGACATAAATATGTATTGCAATGTACAAAGAAATGGACTCTGGGCACAGGGTACCTTGTAAATGTCTAACCTGAAGATTAGAAGGAGGAGAACTCTTGAAGTGGAGGAAAAAATACAACAGCTCTGAAATAAATTTCCATAATTTTGTTGCAGAGTTGCTGAGGCAAGCAGCTTCAATGTAGTAGAGCTAAAACATAGAGAATGTTTTAGTTCTTGGACCAAGAGCTGCTACACCTGCTTATAGTCCCAACACACAGAAAGGGATCATTGTAGAGGGTTATCCAGACCATATCCTTAAAATTACTCCAGTCTTATGCAGAAACAGGTCACATCTTCAGGAGTTCAGAAAACTAGTTACTAGCAAAACAAACCTTTTAAAAGATTTGCCCAGCAAGAAAGCCAGTGTTAGAAAGGCCCCAACACCTTCACAGGTTATCTGATCTCTGTGTTGGGAGAGATAGCTGACTCATACATTCAAGACTTTGACGTGCTTTGATTACTGGTGCTACAGGAGTGCACTAAACCAGGGCAATCAGAAGGAAGACTATTACGAAGAATAACAAATAAACTAATGCATGTTTTCTTTTCCTGCCTTTGCCCTTCTCTTTTTCTTCCCCTCATTTCAGGGTAGATAGGCAAAAACACTGGGAAAAAGTGAAGCATTCCTTCTGGACTTGCTAACCCTTCAAACCACACAGTTCAACATACAGGGCTTATTGCTGAAGATCATCAGTGAGGTTAGGTGTCAGTTCAGAGCTGGTAGTGTTCAAAGCTGCTGTACCTAGGGAAGATCAAAGGTAGCAGAACTGTTTTTGGGATAGCATCCTACAGTGAGATTAGTGTTCTTCTTAGTCTGCCATTCCCCGCAGTGCTTCCTAAAACTTTTCCCTAAAATGCTTATCTCTTAACCCTTTTGAAAATAAGCAGATTTTAAAAGATCTAATAAAATTTCAATAAAACAAACATACAAACCCCAACAAAAACCAATCACATACAATATAGGAACTAGCCAGGAGTTTAAACAAAGAAAAATAGTGGTTAATATAGGCTCTTTCATGCCCTCCTGCTTGTCTGCAGACTACCAAGCAGGGCCCCAACTCATCAGTGTCTAATAATGCCATTTTTAAGCATACATGAATAAATGTGTTTTAACTCTGCAGTGCTGTCTATGAAGTTGTTGTCATTATAACAATGACATTCCTAGCAATAAGAATATTTAAAAATTAATAATTCAGACAAAATGGATATTACAACATGCTCATAATTCTACTGACTTTATTTATTCAGTTTTTCACTACAGCTGTTTTGTGAGAAGAAATCCAGATATTTCCCTCAAGGTATTCTTGTCTCACAAATATTTTATTAGGGAAGCAGACAGTGAATAGGTAAAGGTGCTTACTACCTGGACAGCCTTTCATAAAACTTGTTCATAAATCAAGGTATCAAAGACAAACAAAGATGTCAGGCTGATGTAGGTAACAATATTCAGGTTTGTGCTTATGAATACAGGATACACAATCTAGTGACTAAAGAATGTCACAGAGCTGAAGTTATTTACAACAGTGTCTGGAAACACTTAAAAATCACTTTAGCAATTCAGGACCTACAGAACAGGTGACATATTGTTGATGCAAATGAGCAGAAGAATGCCATAAATAGGAACAAGACAGTAAGCCCTGGTTTGAGAAAGAGTTATTTGAAATCTGTTAGAATCCTCTTGCTTATTCTGCTTGAAATGTACCCGTCATGGACAGTCAGATTGCCATGAGAAGGGAGGGCTTTTTTTGTCCATGATCAGTATGCAGCAGTGGAATGTTACAGCCTGGAATATTTGCTGAAAGGGATGCCACTTCTTTGGTGCCTAGAAATCTTGAGTTATAAATGCATACACACATGCAGGGAGACATTTGGCTTTCCAAAATTTCCTCTCTTAATATAACATACAATGAGACAAAGGGGAAGGATAGAGCCATTGAGGGAACAGAAAGCAATCTATAAATAAAGACAAGTCCAAATGGTGTATGCAGTACTAAGCTCACTGTATTTTTTTCTTGTTTTCAAACTGTTTAATGACATGCAACTGAAAGCAGATATATGCCTTTTAAGAGATAACATATACATCTGAAAAATGGTGGCACATTTCCCCATCAGCTGCGATGTGCTCATTTGGCACTCTGCAACACTGCTGCTGCCTGCAGCACACATGGCTCCCTTGACCTTCCACCCTCCCTCTGATCCTGCGTGGGAACTGCTGCTGCATGAACTGTGAGATATGCATGGATGCTGAAGGACTCAGATGGCATTTTGTTCTGCACTGCCTGACAGACAAAATTTTCCTTTTCTTTGCCAGATTCCCCATTATTGTCTCTTCCACTCCTCCCCTTCACTGCCCTCAACTTTCTCCACTTTCCTGCCTGTGGTAATTCCCACAGTGGCCAGTGCATGAGCTTGGCAGATAGGCAGTCCTGGTGTCCATTTGGTTTGTTCTGCTGCAGTGGAGGCCTCTGCATCAATATCTGACCTTCTCTGGCCCTGCCACGGGCTATGCAGCACAAAAACCCCTTTTCCTATTTATAAGGAAACTAATTCAAAAAGGAAGATAATTTCCAAGTTAAAGATGAGGGCCTAACTGTATCCCATACTCTCTGAAGACAAACTGCTCCAGTACAACAGAACATGCTTGCACTGGTGTCGCTTTCAATATATAAAAGCTCATCAGGTAACGAGATTGCTGCACCCTCTCCTTTTACAGAGTATTTTGCAATCTGAACTGTCTGATGTATAGAAAAAGCTTTCATTTGTCCATTTTCTTCCAAAAGTAGGATGGTATGAATTGTTAACATACCCTCATACCCTAAAAGGGTGCAGACAAAAAGCTGTGTGGAAGTCCAGGATAAGACTCAGACTGTGGCCAGACAAGCATGCACATTTCTAGCGCTTTTCTGGAACCTTACAGAAAATGTGACCATAGAAACGAAAGAAAAAGAAACTCAATCTCTCTTCTCAGTTTTGTTCAGATTATCATGTTATGCAGTTCATACATTGGTAGTAAGAAGGAGGAATTTTTTTTTAAGTTTTTTTACTTCTGCTACCACTTCAAATTGAAATATCAATTCAGAGTTCAGCTGATGTCCAGTGATTGTATACATTCCAAATGAGAATTCGTGAAAATTTTGCACTATACTGGAATCACCTACAGCATTCACATTCAGTACTTGGTTGTATGTACATATAACCGGTTCCTATTAGATGCATTGCACGGTTAAGTCCCATGCAACAAACCATGCCAGGGTATTTATTATGTTCCTTAATGAAACAGTACAGACAAGGTATATAAAATGAGGGATTTTAATTAAAAAATGCAAGCTCAGAAAGCAGAAGCAAGTTCTGAGCACCATCTACGCATTACAGAACTGATTTGAAAATATGTCCATTATTGCTCCTATCAAACTTTAAGAGAGCTCTTATTAATAGAGGTTTGAAAGAAACAAAGGGCATGCTTTAAAGGGATTGGTCCAGAGTGCCTCATTGTTCTAAATTAAAATTTTATTTTTAAGATCATGCTATGATCTTTATTGACATAGTTATCAGAATACTTCCAAAATGTGATCTGTTCACTGGGGAGGAAATACAGGCTTGTCAAGAGAGGTCCACAGCTTGAAGTCTGATTTGGAGAGAATATGTATAAAAGATTCTTTCAACATACATATTATTTTAATTACTGTGGTGAAGACATATGAGATTTTCAACCATGCATTCTCTCTGCTCCTTCAACTTTCATTTTTTATAATGTGTTACTGCTCATCTCTTAAGGTGCTGTTGCTAAGGGGGTTCAACAGGAACAAACACAGGAACAAACCTAACTACTATTTTTTTTTTTTTAACATTCATTGACTGGATTGAGTTATCTACATTTTTTTAGGGATATTCCCTTAAGGAAGCATAAAAACATCTCTGTGGACAATGCTGAGAGGACCACTCTACCATTGTTCACTGACTTCGGTCCCCAACACTTAAGTCTAGAACTTTTCACAGTTTCTTAACTGAAAGATAATATGAGTTAGGGAGAAAACCAGTAGAAGATAAAAAATTCCTGCTTTGGTTCAGATTGGGAGGGTTTGTTCCTTTTAGTCTTCATTCTTTAACTCAAGTTTTTGACCTAGACTTTTTTTGCTTATTTGGTACAAAAGTTGTTTTGTACTTCGATAATCATGACAGCAGCAGCATGACACAAAGCTCCAACAAATCACAGGTGGCTTTATTTTTTTTTAGTTTTCCCTCACAGAAAGGGACTCTCAAACCTTATCTCAGATGCAACTGCTAGACTGGAAACCAAATAACCAGTCTTTCTGCGTCTTCCACAGAAGTCTCATCTCTTCCATAGATAATCCTCCATTACCATACAGAAAACCTTCTGAGCTTTGGTAATAATTATGACTCTACCATCACTTGAACTCCATTTCAGGAGATAAGCAGCTGTCTTCCTCATCCTGCTTTCTTCAGAAGAGAGATATTGGAGCCTCACTATGTGTGAACCTCAACATACTCCAATAACTTTCCTTTCTGTGCAAGGGGAATATCAGAACACACCCCAGCATGAAATCAAATGAAGTCAGAGTCACTTTTTTTTTTTTTTTTTAAATTAAAACCCAAAACCATAAAAAACCCAGCAAACAAGCAAACAAAACAAAAAACAAACCCAAACCAAAACATGCCCCCCCCCCCCAACACAACATCAAAAATCCACAAACTAAAAAACTATATAACAGCAGAAAATCTACAGCTTCACTGAAATAATACACTTAACACTTCTTTGTAGGTAGATCAAACAGGGAATACCCTTAGCAATTGCAAACCTGGTATTTCCTGGGCTCTAACCCTGGCAAACACCCTTACCTCGTTAAAAAGAGGCTCTGATAGGTAAAAACAAACCATGCAGTCAGTGCCAAACATCATTCTAATAAAAGCAAGTAAGGAAGCCAACATATCACCTTTCTCATGTGAAATGGGCAGAAATAATTAAATAGCCCAGATTAGCCTCAGATTTCTGCATTTGTAACATGTACCTCTCTGTTCCATGCAAGTAGCATTTAACTGGAACAAGTAATGCAGCTGACAAAATAATGTACATAATAAAAATTTATTGCAAATACCTTTCATTCACAAATTTTGTGAACAAGAAAAGCATATTTTAAGTAATGAATTTGTTTTATGGTGTTGTTTGACCTTTAGAAGTGACAGAGGGATGATGCATCATTTAGCATTTGTGGGTACTGATTAGTTATAAATATATGCTTGAGTTTATAACTATGATGTGTTTTTAAGATAAAGATATATTAACAAATATTTAAGGGAGAATGCTTTAGGAGAACAGATATAGAAAAAAAATCCACATATCTGCCTATGGGCCACAATAATTTCTCAGATCTAAGAGGTCAACAGGAAGAGACAATTCACAAAGCTGTTCTTCATTGACTGTTCACAAAGAAGATGTTGAGTGGTCCTTGAATCTTCCCTTATTTCATCAGAACTACAACAACAAAATACATTGGTACATTTATACCCTATTTCTTTGGATGCCCCAGGTCACAGATTTAATGCAAAGGGTCAGCTTGTGATTTTGTGTATTTCAGCAGGCCAAGGACAGACACAGATCTTAAAGGCGATATCAGAAATTGTCTTATTTAATTCTTTTTTACTGAATGAAATGCCTTTTTTTTGATAATAAGGAGTTATATTCGCAAGCCATCTACAGTCATAAACTGTTCAAGGTTTTCCCTCAAAATACTGAACTAGGTTTGAATCCTACAGTAGTTGACTTCAATGGAATTCCTTTTGTCATGTGGTCTAAATTCAGCCAGTATGAATCCAGATGTAATTTCATAGGTTTCTGAGGTTTTCTTCTTCTTTTTGTTTTTTTAAATTAAATAGAAAAGAATTGGTAAAAATAACCAGTTTTTTCATCTAGGAACCTCTTTCAAAATGGATTGCTTCAGCAATCAATACCAACTTCTTTTTCTGTTGCATGACCAGATACTGCTGTAATGGATTTTGCACTGGAAGAACAGTGGAAGATCAACAAGTAGAGTCAATAACATATGCTATGAAAAGAGCTCAAAAAGGCTCAGAAGAATCCCTCCTGTTGAATAGAACCTTTTTAATTGTCTAACATTGAGACAATTTTGATTCCAAGATAAACTATAAAATTTTATATGGTACAGAAATTTCTTCCAGTGAAAAAAACTGGAATAGCTGAACACACATGTTATTTTAATCTGGGAACTTAGCTCTGCCTCTAACAAAACAGTATATTTTGAACCACAACTGCTGAAAGCTTGAAAGAATTAACAAAAAAACAGTCTTTATTATTTTAAAACATTTATGTACCCCATGAGCCTTTACAAGACCTATTGCACAGTCCAACCAGGTGATCCTGAAAGTGCTGCTAAGATGCATTCTACCTTGGGAGAGATGAGGGCAGTTAATAAGTACTTGGTTGATGTTACAGAGAATCTGGCCTTCAGATGATGGATGAGACTGTTAGAGTTTTTGGACTTGTTTCTTTTCCACTTATTTTCGATTCATGTACACCCATAAAAATTTCTCCAAAAGTGATACTACTTGTAAGAACAGGCAGTTGATTTTCACTCCTTAGATATGTGAACACAGAAAGATACAAATGATTATTTTTCATATTGGAGATCTCAAGATTTATCCTGTTTAAAAACAAAACTTTTTGAATTTCTGCTATAAGAGCTTCAGTATCAAGGTTGTAACACCCATGCCATGCCATGCCACGCCATACCATAAAATAACAGCTTTTCTGAGATTCCTCAAAGGCAGAAAAACATCATAGATATGTTCCTTCTTTTGAAGACAGAAAGTATCTTCAAATTTTCATATTTTAAACAATATAAAATTTAGCCTTAAGTAATTCTTTTTAAAAATGTGGCCTTCTTTAAATGCACTTACCTTCCCAGTATTTGATTTTATGTAAAGTATAGATTCAAACCCACAGATGGCTTCAAATACCATCCCCTCTCAAATGCCATGGAAAACTGTTACTAAAGTTTGCATCATTCTCTGATTTACAACTCCAGTGATACCTGTAAAAAAGAGCCAGAGTTACAGACATACCAATTCCTAGCTACTAGCATTCCCTTTATACAATTTCTCTCTGCTGCTCAGTGGTGTTACCTCCTCCTGCCACCAAGCCGTTCATATAGCTCTGTCTTGTTTATTCTGCTCAGGTAATGATAATTAACATTTGATGTTACCAAAATACATATTTTGGATGCAAATGCTGGAGCCATTTCTTTCTGATCTTCCTCTGGTGAAGTGAAAGCAGGATCAGCAACCACAACAATATTTACCTGCCCCACCCTGCTCCTGCACAACGCACATTGTGACCCTCAAGTGCACAAACGATTGAAGAGTAGAAATTAAATGAGCTGGTAGGGAGAGGAAGACAAGCAAAGAATAATGCTCCTTCAGTTGGAATGCTGCTGACTGTTGAGAGATTTGCAGCAATGGCAGTGAATTCTGTGAGTCTTCCATGATCCTTAAAGGTCTTGGGGCAGGTGCCCAACTAGCAGCACAATATCAAAAATTTCAGGAATTCTTCTGGAGAAGGTTTTCTTCATTAGCTTCTCACAGTGACAATTTAGAGAAATACAGATTGGACTTTGGGATTGTTTACTCTCAACATTCATTAATCATGGTGTTTCTACATACATGCTACTGAACAAGCTTATTCACCTGCAAAGATAAATCATAGAATCATAGAATGTCTTGAGTTGGCAGGGACCCACAAGGATCATTGAGTCCAGCTTCTGTCCCTGCACAGGACAAAAGATTATCCAAAAAAAAGGCTAAATGATCTACAGAACAGACTTATGCAGTAAATATATATGTCCCCTAAAAGCTTTTTGTCTGAAAAGTCGAAACTTAAATACAGGATGAGATGAAATTAGTTTTTAAGTTATTTTGATATATTTCAGTTTTAGATGTGATTTAACACATTTTTATGAAAAAAATAGTTGACTACTGATTTTCCTTCTCTAGGAGAGTGAGAAAGCCAGATCAGGTACTTCCTGGGTACCTGATTAGCCTTAACTTATTCTGTGTAATATTTGTTATATTTAATGCTGAAAAGAGATGGTAGCTGAAGGTGCCTTTTTCATCTGTTCCCTTAAACAAATCCCAGTGGTTGCTGCTGTTCTTCATGTGGAAATTCCTGTTTTGTTGATGGCTAGAATTAAGATGTAATCCTCAGTTTGGAGACACAAAATTTTTTCTAGGCTTTTAAGTGTCAAGCAATACCAGATGACCACATAACATAGGTAGAATGAGAAGCCATGGTGAAATAGGGATGGCCAAGGGAAGATATTCTACATAACTGTGTTGTCTACCGGACTGGAGCTGCTGCTCCAGAAAAATTACATTTTTGAATTTTCTGAGTGGCAGCAGACCTTACACCTTCATTGGCTACATATCTTCTAGTTTCAAAAGCTGGCTACATAACATACAATAATACATTTCTATCATCAATTTTCGAACAATACAGACATTAAAAAAAAAAAAAAGAAATCAGTTGAGAACACCAAAATTAGTAATGTTTTTTTTTAAAACCAAGATTTTATTATAATTTCTAAATACTATCACCTCTGAACTTATATATTATCACTGTACGTTTTTGTGTGTTGTTTTCATAGGTTTTTAATCTGCTTTTATTTTGCTAACAGAAAACTAAAGACTTTCCTTGGGCTGGTAGGAATCAAAGTTACCTCTGTCATTATTCAACAAATTCTGCAGATGAATTATCCACAAATAAGCACAACCCCTTCCTAGTAAAATTTGATACTAAGACATTTTTGTGCTAATTCTCTAAATATCCAAGAATTTCCTAAGAAAGATGAAGTTATGTTCTATCCTTTCAGCTACGTTTTCCAGCATGTCCTACAATGCTTCCCTCTGAGTATTGATGTATGTTAGAGCTTCATTAGAGTGTATATATATTATCCTACTTAGTAGGATTATTAGTGTAATTAGCATTGCTGGTGCACTGCTTTTGCTATTGCTAAGCAAGAGTGTCTGAACAGAAGTCTGAGAATTTGTTCTCTGTGCTGACACTAGATGAACTTACAAAAAGTCCTTAATCCTCACTACAAGGGATATTTCTCAATGCATCCTTTTGATTGTTACTTAATATTGCTGGAAATTGACATTCTGCTCTTAGTCTGTTGGAGAAAAAGCTAATTGGATCAGACTGTAACAATACAAAAAAAAATCATTCCCACAGATTGCCACTCGCTTCATTAAATTGGCACTGAAGTTAATTTAGTGCCAACTTCTCACTGAGGACTTCTGCAGTCAGGATTGCAAGCCACATTACTGGCCTTGATTGTTGGTCTGAGAAACAATATTGCTTTAATAGAATGTTACAGTAAGGAGTAAGAATATGTCTAGACATCAGTTGCTTTGTCCTATATTATGGGTAACAATGTGTATTAAACAAAGCACTTTTAATCTCACAAGTTAAAGATGAGCCTTCACCCATGAAAATAGCTCAGCAACAGTATTTGATGGTTCCTTATATACTACTCAGAACCACAGACATATCCTATTTATATTTCCCTTCATTTGTGCAACTCTGTACTTATGAACTATGTGATTATTATTTTAGTGATTGGTGAAAAGACCGCAGAGGTTATAGTAATAATTTTATATCCATTCCAAACAAAAAATTTAATCTGAGGAATGTTGTGAAGAATTTGAAAGCAGTCCACACAAACTGATCCTAAGCAAAACAAAACAAAAAGTTATTTCAGCCTAAAGCATGGGGACATAGTGCTACGGCATAGTGTAAATGTGAATGAGTCATGCATGGTTATTAACAGCTCATGAAGAATCTTGAATTCTGGAATAACTTACATTCAGAAGATCTTAACATTGTCATCTGGTCTAATCCTTTACTCAGAGCAGAAGCAACTTAGATCAGGTTGTGTTTTGAGTATCTGCAAGGAAGGAGACATTCATTTGTTTTTACAAGGACAGAAATAAAGTTCCTTTTATTTGAGTAGGACAGTTTGTGTGTAAACCTTCATTATTTAGCAATTTTCAATAGTGAAGTGTCCAAATAAGTATTTTCTCTGAGTTTCCTGACATTTTAAAGCAACCAGCAGGACTTACATTGTTTTTCGCTTTCTTTTGAAATGTATAAGTCCATCAGATTTTCAGTCTCAGATGTGAATGTCAAATAAACATTAAATTCTTTTACTATATCATTAAAAAGTTAAAAAGAACGATGGTTGACGTTGTGAACATGAATGTTTGTGCAAGCATTTTATACTTTTTTGTTTGTTTGTTTACAAAGTGTGTAAAGGTGTTTTATACTATAATTACATATTTTAGTAACATGGCTAGTTTAATGATGCATTTACACATATCTGTACATAACATTTAACCAATTTGACTACATTGAAAAAACCTGGAAGATATCACAATGGAAGTGTCATGAGAAGGGTGATAAGGTTGAAAGGAGGCTTAGAACTGATGACAATTCAGAAGAATAATCTTTCTTCACCTTGCCACTACACAGTGAGGTTCTTGCAGACTCTATAGGAGGTGCCTCATTTTATCCTGGTGTATTTTAAATCACCTTTTGGAAAAGTCTTGCTATGATGAACTTGGCTCTGATGTTTTCAACATTGATATGGTATTGGTTTTGTGGATTACACTAGTACAGCACCCTCGATTTCTTACTCGGCTATAGTACACCATCAGTATCTTTGATAAAAGTATCTTTCAGAAGTTCTTAAAAAGTGCAAATTTATAAAGTGATTTTGAGTAAATGGTGTTCTTGAAAGGTGAAAAACAGAAAAAAGGGAGTACTGTCTTTCCACATACAGCCTTGCTCAACAGAAGCTTTTACAGTAAACCCATCTATGCTAACCTCAAATCACATGCTGAACTTGAAGAGATGATTCTTTTGCAGGGGATATACTAGATATACTAGTCTCTGGCTAGTTGAGCTTTTGCTTAGGTGTTATAAAACCAGTTATGAAACTATAATGTCTGGAGGGCTATTTCATATACAGAATGCTCTTTCCAACAAGAAGTGCAAAAATCCTCAAAGATAGAGTCAGTGACTGGTCCATATGGGAAACCTCATCTTAAACTGGAAGAGGTAGTGGGTTTAACACTCCTTCATGTTTCAACTATTCTCATTGTGCTATGAAAGTTCCTATTTTTCATTGTAACCCCCAAGTATATATAGCTATGAGCTATAATTCAATAAAACATTAACATAAGTATATTTATTTTTTCATCTGTTTCTCTCAAAACAAACACACATATGTCTTTATCTGTGGAAGCTTCTTGATGTTTTTTGCGATTTCTGGGTTCTTTCTATTCCTACCTTTTCCAATATTCTTTAGCTGTTCAGAAAGGTAACACATCAGCACATATACTAATTTCACTAAGAACTTTTATGCTGTAAAATATCAAATTAACTTTTATCTAACACATTTACTTTGACAAAAAAGATAAACTTACAGAGAAGCTTATTTTTACCTAAAGCATTTCTAGTTTTTAACACACATAATCATTTCAGTAGAATTCAGCCATGATAATTTTATGCCAGCACCTTGATTATTTCACTCAGATAACTGAGTAGCTAATTATGAGTTTGAATCTGATGACCTTCCTTGTAAAGTCATTAATTTTTTGTGTGTGTGTTTTTTGTTTGTTTGGCTGGTTGTGTTTTTTTTTTGTTTGTTTGTTTGTTTGGTTGTTTTTTTTGTTTTGTTTTGTTTTTTTAGTGAAATAATGATTTGATAGTTCATTTTACATCAAAGAACAGAAGATGAACTTTTGTTACTCTTTTACTTCAAGTTTTGGAGGCAGGATTCAAAACTGATTTATACCTGAATGCGTGTGTTAAAAATAGTTGCACTAGACTTTTAATCAGTATGCTTTAGAACCACTCTTATTAGTTCGTCTGGTATTTGAAATAGAAGCTGATAATCAAAATGTTAATCTACACTTTCTCTTCATAATCTAGTTGTTTTTAAAATGACAAAAAGTTGTGTGTTAACTTTTTAAAAATATTCCTTACATTTCCCTATTAGTAAGAAAGAAATAAAAGACTTTCAATGTCTGTTGTAAAACTAAATCCTGTCTCCTTGTGTTCTTCTCTCATAAATCCTACCAAACAGATGTATATGCTCATTGTCAGCTGTATTTGTCACTGTACAAGCTGTCTCTTGCCAGTTTTTCAGCATGTTGTTAGAAGTGATATATTGTGTGCTGTCAGTTCTGTAGTTTCTTTACCAAGAAGAAAAACTGACTACCATTCCTGAATAAAGAAGTCATTGAAATAGCAGTCAGAAGAGTATAGCCCTTATGTGATCATCTTGACTTAATGTTTACTTAGTCTCCTGGTTTTCCATTGTAGGGCATTTTGGATGGGAAAATAAAAATAGAAAAAAAAAAAAAAAAAAAAGAAAAGAAGAACTTATACTATATTCTCAAGTGAAAAATAATCACACATTTATACAAATACTCTCATATTCTATATACTTTTAAACAAAAGGCTGTGTTTTTCCTGTGGTTCTTAATGTCCTTTATTACACTGGAAGTTAATCTCCTTGGGTTATCAGAGTGCCGAGTTATTGGCCAATTATCTTATCATAAAACTGTTCACAAGAAATAATACATGGACAGTTCATAAATCTTAAGATCGTATTCACCATCACTTCATAAATCTGTATCAGGCAGAATTAATCATCATAATCTAGTTGCCCATTAACACATCTGCAATGGAAAACTGTATTCTTTCACACATGCACATTTACTCATCTTTGACAAACTGATATAACTCAGTTATACAGACAGTGATTTATACTGGACCAATGACTTACAACAAGAAGAGAATATGGTATTTACATTAAAAAAAAATCATTTACTGAAAATACTTACAGTCCCCACCTCAAGAATTTATCAGCTGTGGCAAAAGATACATGATGCTGTACAAGGTACATTTTCTCTTTAATGTTTTTCTATACTCAGTATTCAGTGATACCAACCCACTCTAAATAGTTTCGAGTAATGCTTATAACATTGGAGTGTAAAATAGCTATACTCTACAACACACATTGTCTTATGAAAGAGAATCAATAAGCATTACCATTTATAAGCTGTTAATACTGTCCTTTCAAACAGTACATTGTGAACTTTCTTTGTGTGTGACAGATTCTACTGCTATTGTCAGAAACATAGAGGTTTTTAAGGTGAAAGCAGCAATAAGCAATACAAATGTCAATTAGACACTTCCAAGTGTTCATAATTGTTTTGCAGAGAAGTTTCTGGCTGTATAAAATCTACAAATGTTGTTTTATCAAATTAATTCAGCATCGATGGATGTTATTTTCTCCCTTCCAAGTTTCTCGCTCCCACAAGGCCTTCGAAACTTGAACACTCCTATTTCTTTCTGAATATACCCAGATAGATCCCACTCTACCAATCTTTTGAAGCAGGGAAAAAACAAATGACAGTGTTTTGACACACACTGTCACTTGTTCTTACTGCCTTCCTCCATTTATGTTATAGAGCCTAGCTTCTTGGAGAACACAGCTCTCTGCTGCTAATATACCCAAATAAGAGTTACACCTGAGATGGAGATTCATCCACGAATTGTAATGTATCCAGTACAACTGGTGTTGCTGTCCATGGAGAAGCTATCCTGCATTTTTTCACGTACAGTAACCTACCTGTTCAGAGCCCTCATCACCATTAATCATTCAGAGTAAAACATTGCTGCATGCATTCTGAGACTGGGATAGCTAATTTGGCTAGTCTGTGGTAAAATAATAATAATCATAAGAAAATGACTGAAAAAATGATTACTTTGCAGATCTTGGATTTCAGCCATGGATGTCCTTTCCTTCAGGAAAGCAGCAGTTGCTGTTTCCATGAAAAATACCACCAAAATTTCACCTAAGTTTTAGCCTCTGAAAAATTCTGTCTTGCATGTTTGGAGGAGATGTAATAGACCTTTGTCAGAGCTTTACCTCCTCAGCTGGAACTGTGAGGCATGAGAGGCTGCCTCTCAATTCCCAAGGCTGCACTGGTACATAAGATGAGTCTAGATCCACTGACTTCTGAAGTATTAAGAGGCTGAGCATGGCAAGATGTAAATTTCCTCACATTATTTTTTCCGAGGTATAGTCTCTAAGTACAATGCTTGGCAGGAGCAGAATTCACATGGAACGATCAATTCAATAAAAGCAAGCTGCACTGGCATATGCCTGAACTAGCAATTAAAAATAGTTAAAGGGAAGTTTAGGTTAGAATGAATCAATCTTTCTTGGATTTCAGCATCATCCTCATGATATTCCCGCTTGGAGTTTGGAGGCACACCCTGACACACTTGCCTTGAGTTATGACACTCAGCTAGCACTTCCTCATAAAACAAATGCAGAAAAGACAGTGGCCATGCTTCCCTCTTCTTTATATACCAAGGTTTGGTGAACAGAACATTTATTCTGTTCCTACAAAATCTGTGTGTAATTCTGTCTAAAAACAGTTGAATACATAGATGTCACACCTTACAGGGAGGACACTTATGTCCTTTATATTGAAACAGTTTCAGTGTTAAAAAATAGAGGTTTTATTTAGACAGTGGAGGAAAAGGCATCATTCTATTGGTTATTTATCAGCTCAGTGTTCTCATATGCTCCAAAAAGCACAAAGGAATTTATTTCATTATTAAATACTACAATGCATTCTTGCATGCTAATTTATCAGCTCTCTTTGAGGAATCCTAAACCATCTGAAGTCAATGGATTTTTGACCATTCACTTGAAAGGAGTTGAGATTCTGTGGAAAGTGCTAATCTGCAGAAAATGATCCCAACAAAGAAGAAATTGGCTTGTTTTCTACATTTCTGACACTCATCGCTGAAATATATTATCTTTGTGAAATTTAAAATTACATAGACTAGTGTTATGGAAATATTTTTCTTAGATAAGTCCAAGAGGCTTCATCTTTATCATGCCAAGGAGAACAAATAGGTGAAGATAGATTTTCAAAGGGACGAATTAGGTGAACAAATAGCACTGCTATGAAATCCCTGTATAGCAGTCATAAATTAATCTTATTGCTTAGCCTAGGTGCCTTCTTTCAAGAATCCCTGGTCTCTGATGAAAACAAAACAAAACTTTCATCCTTTTTAATTTGTTTTTGAATATTTTGGATTCTGAATGCTGTATAACTTTCCTGCATACAAAATAACATTACTTGTTATATTTAAAAGGTCCTGTCAGATCTGATACTGTTGCTAATTTAAAATCTTCCAGGGGTTTTTATTTTTTAAAGTTTTATGATGCTAACTTAAAAGACTGCCAACAACAAGCTAATGAGCTTCATTCATGTAATCCTAGGAAATGAAAAGAAGCTGAAGTATATTTCACGACTGTCAAGTACAGTATTCAACTGCACATATGCAATCTCAATAGCTTTGGCAAAATTAAAGAAAAAATATGCATGACCAAAGTGACTCGAGTGGCAAGTGTGTGGCAAATGTAAGAGAAATAGGCTTTTTGCTATGCAGAGGAAAGGAAGCCTACAAACAGATGATTGACTAGACACTGCAGCTTGGCAGCGCACATAGCTTGCTGCACTGACAAGAAGTTTTCTGATGTGTGTCTGCTTTATTTTGTAAATTTTTACAGAAGGAAGAAAAGCTGAAACTGCATTTCCCCAGGTATAAATATGAGTTTCTGAAGACACAAAATGTGAGATTATTAAGCTTTCACTGAACTTTATTGTATAACTTGTGTACACATGATACTTTTCTGACCCATTGGAGAAACATGATTCTCTTTCTCTAGTTTGAGTGTTGGTCTTTGCCTTCATGTCAGTGAAATTATATTGACCTAAAATGCTGCATATCTGACCGATGGTGCATCTCTCCTCATTAGGAAATAGGCTCCAGCAAATTGGGTGTTCCCAATCTCTACATTTTTTTTTCTCTCCATATCCACTCCTGTTTTCTGGGAGCACATTTCAATAGTGAGTCAATGGTGCTGTTGCTCCAGCACATCTCACTTTAAGGCAGTGTTTCCCTGTTGTTAATTCTTGTAAAACCTGGAGTAGTCTTCCACTGCAAAACTCCAGTTCACTTCTACAAGTGTATTGGTAGGGCACAGATTTTCATAGGGTGAGAATAATGCCTTAGGATTTTTCTCCTCATATCTTTATATATTTTAATAAAGGAAGTTTGTGCAAAATAATCCTGTGAATAAATAATAAGCCTGTGAATAAAATAGAAATAATTCCCTAAACCTATCCCAGTGCTTTTCACGTATATACATGGATAATTTATTTCACTTTAACAGAGGTAACATACAACCATGACCTAATACAGACAATGAAACATTCCATGTTGTGAGTTTCAAAGAATGTTGTATAAAGAACAAGGTAAAGGTAAAATCTGTGCAAAAGCATGTTTACTTTCTCATAAGAAAGATATTGCAGGTGAAAAAAAAGTTTTCAGGGAAACATTATGTTTATAGGATGAAAAAAAACAAGAAGGATGGACAAAAGAGATTAAGAGATTCATACCAGTCTGAACCTTAACACTGACAGTAAAAGTCTCTAAAGCTTGTTGCCAAAGTCAAGAAAAGCTGTTGTCTTTTTTAATAACAAAGAAGTAACCAAAGACTTGAAAAAAAAAAAAAAAAAGACAAATGTTTACAAAGTTTGGAAGAAAACTGAATAAATGTCTCTGTTCTCAAGACAGTCTTATGTAGTGAGAAGAAACAGTGAGCAAAGAAGTGCATAGATTTGCCTGCTACAAGAAGGCACATTGGTATGAAAGTATGGGTTTAAGCCAGGTCCTTTGTAATGATAGTCCAATGGGTGCAGTGAGGTGGTAAAATGGTATGAAAATAATGGAAGTACTCACTCATAAAAGGGTGGAAACAGGCTGTGGTCTATGCCTTGTACTGTCAGCTTATTGAACGACATCAGCAAAGACGGGGATGTTAGCTGCTGGCATTTTTTTTTTTTAAGAAAAAGAGAAATATGGATACTTGTACTGATGACAAGGTTACTTGGGCATTGTATATGTACAGCAAAAAAGAAAACCAGAAACTCCTCTGTGATACAGGAAGCTGGGGGCTACCATTTCACAAGAGTATTTCTGTATGTGTCTTTGATAGGACAGGCATTGTCTTTCAGGAAGATTAATTTAGCGTTCCTTGGGGACAATGCCACAGCCTAAACCATAGTAGAAGCAAAGAGAAAAATGTATGATGCTTTGGTGCTGTGCAAGCAAGGTTCAGGAACAGCTAAATCACTGTTGAGTTATCCAGTCTGATTTGCTCACAAATTTAAAGTACAGCACTATGCAGGGTATTATAAGGAAAATTAACTCTTTCTCAGCCAGATCCAGTGCAATAGGAAAAGGAAGCAGATGTCTAGTCCTCCAATAAAATGACCAGTGTAGCAAAATAATCCTTCAAGTAATTAAGACAGGTACACACACACACAAAAAAAAAAACAACAGCAAAACAACACACAACTAAAAATCAAAACCAAAAAACATTTCAGGAGAAACAGCCTATGTAGATTGAAACAAAGTCCTGTGAAGTTGGGTCTGCTTTTTCCTTCCTCTTGTCTTCTTTGGAGGCTAGGTATCTTTCACTTTTGATTTAATTGTTCAGAACATAGCAGCATGATAAAAGTTTTTTTATCAAAATTTCTCACAGTAACACCATCAATCATTTTTCCAACTCGTGCACCGTCTTGAGCCCCTGAGTCTCAAAGAATTCTTTTCTATGGAGCTTACTTGTTAATTTAGCACTGATCAAAGGCTAAAACATTTATCATGCTTATTAGTGAATAAACCTAGCAGCAGGTATCCCAAGTGAGGAAGCAAATCCTCATTTCCTGCAAGAATGAATTGGAAATTATCCAAAGTGCTTGCAAACATTTTTCAGGAGTGACGAATTGTCAAAAAGAAAGCAGCTGCTAGATGTGGCAGCTCTAGGGTTAGGAGGAATGAAAAAAAAAAAAAGAAAAAAAAAGAAAAAAAGAAAAGCATCTTGCAAAAGCATCCTCAGACTACCCCATGGGGATATTCTACAGTTTCATTTACTGTAATTGCCTCTGAAATCCTGTATCAGCTGACCTTATGACTAAGTTACAAAGTATTTGTATAAACTATTGTGACTGTTAATATTCAGATAAATGGGAAATACTTCACACTTGCTCCTCTAGAGTCCCAATTTTTTTTAATTCCAAAAAATTCATGTTGATATGTTGGAGATGGTTCTCTAAAGAATCTTCTATACAAACCTTCTTCAATTTGACCTCAGGAGAAGCAGTAAGCCCTAAGGCATGTGGACCTACCTTTTCTAATAAGTGGCAGGGGGAAACAAGGACTGCATTGTGCTCAGGTTCACCACTAAAGGTTTGGATTCAGTTGCAAGTAGGGTAATAGGGCCACAAAAATTTCTTGAGGAGCTGGGTACTTGATAAACCTGCTGAGCTAAAACTCAAAAGTACGTAGGGACTTGCTCTGTCTGATGAAGGCAATTCCCCCAATAGCTTTTGATTTATCCCTCTTGATACCTAACCCAAAGCTGTTGTTTCACATCTTATTCATTGTTCTTTGCTCTCTTGCTTGCTTATTATCACTTCAGTTGGACACAGTCTGATCTTGCTTCGTCTTCTACCCAGATTCCAACCTGTCTTGCTGTATGTAGACCTCCTTTGTCTCTGTTTTGTTGAAAGCTGTGGGCTTCTAAATACTTCAGTGTTTTCTCTCTGCATTTATCCTTGGACTTCAGTGCTGTCACTTAGCTAACTACATATCCATCTTGATGTGCGGGCAGGAGAGTAAATAATGTGGAATGATCGCTGTATTTACCTGTCAAGTTTACCACTACATTGCTGCTTTATAGTAAAAATATGTTACTGAATGCCTACTTTTTCAGCTGCTGCATCTGCCGTTCTTGTGGATTGTTCAACAGAAGCACAGACTGCCTAACAATCTTTACACAACAAGAAAAATATGTGTACACGTTTACATGTTGCATAAAATAGGAAAGCTACCATATGGAGGAACCAACATGTGTTCTGGTTTTATATAACTGCTTTTGGTGAAGTGGTTTTGTGTATTAATAATTTTATGTGTATTGATTTTTTTTTTTGTGGATTGATTTTGTGTATCTGATAGAAAGTGTGTTTTAAGTTGTGAAACTAAGAAACTCAGTACAGCATACTGACTGCCACAGACAGAGCTATGACTCTAAATCATTCTTACTAGTGGATTACTTCATGGTATTAAAAAAAAAAAAAAAAAAGAAATTTCTTTCACTTCTTTGCAATATGAGCCTAACAGTGTTCTGTGCACCAGCTCACTCATGCGAGATGCTTCAGTCTCTCAGTCCCAAATGAGAGTTTGCTCTGGAGACATTTTCTGCTTAGAATTGACAGATATGAAAGATCGTTGTTGCTGTCCATGTTGGGCAGTATCCCCAAAGGAAGGAACTTGCGTTGTTTGAACATGCTTTTCTGTGTTAAATCAAGTTTATTGTTGAGAATATAGTTATAATTTTCTATAATAAATATTAGAAAACCCATAGAAATTAGATTATGCATATCTCTCCCCCAGTAGACAATAAACTACCCACAGCGAAATTTCCTTATATTTATGGTTATTTTACTTTTCTCTTACTATTCAGTGCCTACTTTCATGCCAAGGTGGGGAAAAGGCAGGGAAAAGAAGAGTTTCAGTTTTTCCACTGAATGTCCTAGGGAGTCCTGAGCAGCAAGTATGTCCAGGAATATTGTAGGTGAATTCAAAAGCTGTGATACATTAGTTTAAAGGTAGGATTTAAATGGCAAATTCCTCAAATGTCTCCACGTTGTCAAAAGTTCATGGCTTAACTATGGACTTTCGTCTGTTACAAGAAGAGTCTTAATTATACAGACAAACATGACAGCTAAAAAAAAGACCAGTAAAGATTAATTTAAAACACATGGAATTTCCTATTATTTATACAGTGAATGTTAACTTCTGTTGAAAAGAAGATGGTTGTGATTTGAAGACGTCTTGCTTTGTCTTCTATTTTATATTCTCTTAAAGTGAAAATGAGAAGTCACATGGAACAAAATCAAGTCTCTTATTTCCTCTGCTATCATCAGAACTCCTCTCTGATAAGGATTCTCTGCGAAATACAGAACATCTGATTGAGAATATGACAGGTAACAGCCATTTACTCAAAAAAAATCCCAACATCAAACTTGAGAAATCATGTCTAATGTTTCTACCTCACTTTCTATTTCTATTGTCACCTACATCAGTACAAAATGCAATGTTAGATATTGGAAGCTAACAATAAAAACTATTAATGTCTGAAAAATGGTACTACAAATATTAATTCCACAAAATGCAGCACTTTGGGTTTATTGAAATAGTTATAATATTTGCTCCCTCTGTTTCTTAAAAATCATATAACTTTGCACAAACTAAGGCAGAAATTCTGTACTAACTATTAATTCTTAAGTAGGAATATGAAATTTGGAGATTATTAACTCCTAGTTGAGGCAGAACAAATTCATACAATTCCTTACTTTTCTTGAGTATTTTTTCAGTACAAACAGAGGCAGAGCAGAGGTATTTCAGTGCCATAAGCCAAGTAGTTCATACCCTGGTTTTAAGTTTAGAAAATGAATGTACAATATATCTGATATTGCTACTTAAAATGCATATTGAAATACAATTGTTGTTATGGTCTGCTAAACAGAGAAATAAAAATGTGCAAATATGCATTTTGGCAATTTAATAGAATAAAAACCACAAACTTGACAGTAAGCACTATTCAGATGTGAAATAATCTCCCTTGGGAAATGGTGGAAAAAACCTCCATCTCTAGGAATATTTACAATTCTACTACACAAAGCATTGGAAAATATTCTGTGGGGAGCAATCTTGTACTGACAGCAGCCTGGACTAATGTGCCATTTGCTTTCCCTAACTTCTATAATTTCTACAAAGCATATATTTCAGTTACTCAATCTTAAATTCTCCTTTGGATCTCCCATAACCTACAGACCTCGATTGCAGCATACATTTGAGTGATCAAGAATATGGACTTTGAAAACAAAGAGTTGTACAGTAATTTGAAAAATAATGTAGGCAATGCTGAACTATAACCATGGCAAATGGATGAAGTTTCTTTCAGGCCTATCAAACATCATTGCACATGTATGTGAACATGATATGAGTCATTCATGTAGCATATCACATGATTGCACATGTATCTGAACATGATATGAGTCATTCGTGTAGCATTCCCCTCCTTTCAACAAGTACTGTGGTCTATCAGTTAAAAACAATATGACATTATACGAGCTATTCCTGGCTTGTGAATTACTGTTGCAAATACAATAAGGGAAAAAAGAAAATGCCTTAAAAAATGACCATTCGTTGCCTCCTCCAAAAGAGACAAAAATTATTGTTCCACAGAGATCAAACATACACTTAGTAAATTGTATTTTTCTGGGAAAAGTTCTCTGTTTCTCCCTAAGTTTTTGTGCAATTACTATTTCTTTCCCCAAACTCAGCTTCTTAGCTGGTTTTGAATATGCAATATTTTGTACCTTTACTTCATTCCTGTGTGTGATTAAAAGGACAGGTCACAGAAGAGATTCCAGATTAGCCACCAGTGTACACCTAAATGCTATCCTATCTGGGGAAGTGTTGAAGGCAGTGGTTCTGCATTTCAAATACCTGTAGGTTTTTCTGTTAACCCATCCTTAACTTCCTTGATGGACTAATAAGATGGGCTGTAACATTGGTTTCATCCCCCAGTCTCTTTCTCCTTTTTACTTTATCATCACATTTCTGTATATTTCTGAGTAACCATTTTATTTTCAGCTACTGCAGCCCATCACAGTGAAGAATCAAGAGCTGAGTCATCTCAGAGCTAGGTCCACATTCCACAAAAGCCAGTGCATCATTTCAGTCATGTCAGCTGCAGCTGTATCAGGCTCCAAGGAGGAGTCAATTTTGTTGTTACCTATTATTTCATCAGTTATTAAGGAAATTATTTTATGGTATGCACTTACAATCAAATCACTAAAAGAAGAATAATTTCAATATTGATGACTTGTTTTTTGAGGGAAACCTGTTGTCTTTTGGGTCAGTACCTGGTAGATGCAGATATGACCATGTTTTTTCTACCTTACTAGCTGTTGATTACAATTAATTGGAGCTTATTAAGGACGAGTATATATTGTGTAGCAGCAGATGTCTTGTCCAGTATAATAATTTGTCTTGGGGAAAAGTCATCTAATTGGTGCTCTTTTGGTGGAAGAGGACTTATGACAAAGAAATAATTAGTACTCTGTAGACCAGTGCTTCAGGGCACTGAGGCCACAATGTATTGATCTTTGAGGTATGTCTTTATGTTTTCCTCATCTGTTAATGACAGAGCAAAACAGAAGAAGGTGCATTTATTGAACCAGCTAAGGGCTAGGGTTTTTGCAGAGGTCTTTGGAAAACAATAAACAGTCATATGGAGGGGGAAGCCTTGGTGTTTTGGTGAACCAGATTATATCAATAACAGTAGCATCTAGAGCCCTTGCAATGAGCAATGAGCAATGAGGTAGCTGATAGACTGAGTAACTTTGGCAAAACAGGTAAGATCTTACAGGCTAAATATCGTGTCCTTAAACACTGATTGCATTACTCATGCAGTCACTGCATTGTCACTGGTCACTGGATTTTGCTTCCAATATCACTTTATTGTCCCAAAGGCTGAGATAACATTACCATTCTTTTCTTCAAAGATATGCCAGGCAAAGGATTGGGAAACTCAGTTGCATTTTTGAATTTTCTTCTAGGTCACTCTAGGGTTCAGTTAGGTTTATTTTTTTTTTTTTTGTTTTTGTTTGTTTGTTTTTATTCTCTGCTTAATAGCAGTAACTAATATCAGAGAAACAGCTTGCATTGAGACTTCTTGTTATGTAGCTAGGAGAAATGTAAAGAGATCTATAAAGTGGAACATGCATCTATATGCATGTCTATATGCATCTGAACATTAACCACTCTTTATTCATACGGGATATCTGACAATAGGTGAGGGATTGGATTAATTTGATTCATGGCTTTGCTTTTTAGTCAATTGTATCAGCTTAGAAGAGGTGTAAAATACAACATACTGTCTTGTGAAATTTAGCTGGAAGTCCTAGTAGGAGAGAAAGCAGAGATATTTCAGCTGTACAGATAAAAATAAGGTAGACAGAAGGACCTAAGTGTTCTCACAGCAGATCCAGCTTGAGAGTCACTAAACAAGTGCCTGAGCCTAGTTTCTTGGAGAAGTATGAGGGTGCAAAACTAAGCTTACCGTTGTAAATTAATTAGTGTGATTGCAAAAAAACAGAGGAGAAAAATCTCTCTGTTGTCACAGGAGAGGTCTCAAGTCAAATTTTGATTATACGCATAAAAGGCCAGATCCATATTACAAATTTATTGAGAAAGATCCAACAATTTGATATTAGAGCAATGAAGTCCTTGTATTCACACAGATGTCCAAGACAGCAAAGTAACTTCTGCAATGATCTTTCATTATTATTTTTCTCATTAGAAGTATGTTCCTTCCCATTGAGTTTGATTCTTCTCTCTGAAATCAATAGGAGCTTCTCTTTTGGCATGAGAGAGTGGGCGTCGTGTGGTCTCTTTTACTTTGGCTGTACCAGAAGTCACACATGCTGCTCTCACTCCTCAGACTCAAGAACTCAGTCATACACATTAGTGTAGTACCCAAAAACTACATCAGGAGTTTCTGTTAGATTAACTATGGTAAATGTACTTTTTAATATTTCTGTGTCTTCTTTCTTCAGATTCTTTGAGACCTAGTAGATCTATCGTCTCGCTCTGGAGTTTTCCCTGTTACACTGAATTTATGCTATTCCTGTTTGCATCCTTCCCATGAAACTTTCTCTTACATAGATGAGTGAATTATTCATGGTGGAAGTTGAATAGGTTGAGATTCAGGGTCAGTGAACTTTAGGGATTAAAAATAAACAATTATCAGTGGTAAAAAATTGTAATCAATATTAAAAAGGAATCTGAACTTGAGATAGCTGAGACTCAGTTTGTGCAAATTCTGTGCCAATGCTAAGGGACTCTTTTAAACCCTGTTAAGTAAAACAGAATTATAGTTGAAGAATGGCTTGAGGCAAAGAATTAATGAAAAAACCACCCTGTTGTGAAATCCAGCGAATTAGGAGCTACAAAATGGGTATTATATTTAGAAATGTTAAAGCTGTTTTGAGTTTTTAGATTTCAGAAGGGGAGGTAAGATGTACTCAATAGAGTACATCTGTTACCCGTTAACTTAAAATAGTCAACACATTGCTGACCTTGAAAAATGTCCAAGGAAAAAAACAAAAGAAATTAGTATAGTGGGAAGGTAAGTGAAAGTTCTGACCTCAGAATAATTAAATGAAAGTTGTTCTGTTGGCTGATATGATTTTCAGTGTCCTAGAGCCTTTTGCTCCCTAGATGGTTTCAGAAAAGGTAAAGTTGCTATTGCTCAGAGAGATTACATATTCTAATGAGAATGACTGTTAAACAAGCACTTTCAAAATCAATCAAAACTGTCAACACTTAATGCTTGAATTATGTTTTTATTTACTCATTTAGATATTATTTTTCATAAGTTCAGCACTTCCATGAGGAAGAGATGTTAATTTTGTATTTCTTCTTTCAGGTAGAAGAAAGGGAGAGGTATCTGGCAAAGCTCCTCTGATTTGGTGCTCAGGTAGAGCAGGGTCAGTGAGTGGTTAGTGGCATGCGACCTTCAGCAAATGTCAGAAGCAATTAGGAGAGGGCAAAAACACATTGCAAGAAGGAACAGGAATTGACTGTTCATATCTGCAGTCACCAGCTCTAGAAAAAAACATGGAGACCTTCATTCAGTTACAATGTGAGAAAAGAAACTTGAATGCAAGACATCTGCATTTATCAATATATGCTGGTATTATAACAGCAAAATGCCACATTAGGAAAAAATAATCCTGTCAACTGCCCAGGGTATAGTGAACAGAATGCAGATTTAAAATCTTATGCAGAAAAAAGGGAAGATTATCAATGTATACTCCAACAGCAACAGTCTTTATATACATATAGTGCAGGTGAGCATTTGTGAATGGATACTGAGCCAATATGAGTTGCCATACTTCCATGTAAGTCAGTGGTGATGAGCAGGGAAGTCACTTCCTCATGTTGATGAGTCTGTCCTATTGTCCAGCAGTATGCACACCACACCAAGTTATGCACACCCAAATGAATATGAATGTTCCTGTCCGCATGAGGCATGTGCCTAGAGGGGCGAAACATGAAGATTCATTATAATCACATGTAATTTAGTGCACAATGAAAGCAAAAGGACTTCAAATATGATTAAACATATCAATTACATTTATACTGCTTACCTTGGGAACTTGAAGTATCGCTACATTCAAGTCAAAAAACAGCTAAACTGAAAAAGTTTTATCTGAAGTTCTTGGAAGGCAACTAGGACAGAGTAGGCTATGTTTTCTTTTTATATAGTTTAGTCTGAAGTAAGACCCTAACATGTGCTACAACATTAAAGACTCTTTGGCAGGTTTGCATCCCTTTTGAAAAAATGCTGACAGATAGATATCATAGAGTTGTTGCTTTCATATGCAAATCTGAGCTTTTGCGCCTGGATCCCATCAACAATTCAGAAAATAAATTGCAGACTTTTTTAATTAAAATGTTTTAACAATAAATCCTGAGAAAAGCAGTCCTGAAGTCTCTTTGATGTAATAGAAGATAAAATACAGTGACAATTTTGCTAATGGATGTGAAAGGTGCCATTTTTTTTCCTTTTCCAATAATTGAGATTAATGTCAAATCACAGATCAGTTCATTATCAGTCAGGGCTAGAGGCAACATCACCCACTTGAATGTATTTTGAACTGAGGTGTAAATCTGAGATGGGTTTGAATAGTCATGTTTTTCAGATAGTCTCGGGCAGTAAATCAGACACTTCACTTAGAAACAGATATATTTGAATGGTGTAACAAGCAGACATTGATAAATAAACTTTTCTTTGTCAGGAGGAATAATTGCTGAGAACCTGAGTTTTAACACGAGGCAGGAGCTTGATCACTGAGGTAATTTATTTAATCAAGGAATGTTCCTGAGACAAAACTACTGAATTTTGAACAGAGGAGATTCAGAAAAGGTTACAGAAGGATGCATAAAACTTAAAGTATCTGAAATGAAATCAGCAGCAAATCTGAATAGAAACTTGACATAGGATAGTGGAGTATGAATTTTATGTGTTAGCTTAATGTATCCAAAATCTTATTAGGTTCTGATCCAAAAATGCCATTTTTCACGAGGCAAAGGGTTGATAAGTCAGTAAACTCTGAGAAAGGGAAAGCAGCCTGACAATAAATTATTGTCTTGCAACCCTATTCAAAGACCATGTATGAGCAGGGCTGGTGTTCTAAATGTTTAGTTATAGTTCATTCCAGCAAAATGTAAGATATAAAGTTAGCTCAAGGGATTTTACTGCCTGTGACAAATTGAGACCATATAACCTTCCCAGTCTTCAGTTACTCCACATTTTGATGCCACTACTATTTTCCAATGCTTCCTAGCTTATGAAAAGGTTTCAGAATAAAAATTGATGCTTCCACCACATGAACAACAAGCAAAAATATCTTCCCCTGCTCTCTATGAATTTATAAACACAAATTTGTTACACAAAGCAGGACAGGGAAGCAACAGGTCTAAGTTAAGTGTCATTCATTCCTACATGTGAGTATTATTTGAGATAATCCATCAAGACAAGAAAAAGAAATAGTTGAAGTGCCAAGAGGAACAAACACAAAACATGTACCGAAAAAAACCCATAAAATGTGACCTCTGTTAAACAAGTGAAACATCTGTTACCCTTTGGTCATGCACTCCATGGTGAATAAAAGAGGCAAAATGGGAAAGCAGAAAGAGTAAGAGATTCTTTTTTTGTACAGATATGAACTCCACACAGGACTTGTATGTAGCCTTCACCAGGGTCTTGTCTGAACAATTAATTGTCAGTTGTCTTCGCTTATATCTGCTGTGTTTCCTGAAGCTGATGGTAGCAGCTGCTCTTCACAGCAAATCCAGCCGAGGGCAGGAGTAGTGCCATTCACTCGACGACCTTTGCTCAGTTGACACAAACTCTACCAAAGGACAGCAACTTAATCTACAGGGCCACAAGTCCCTGGAGGCCATCTGCATTTCCTTCAGTGCATGAGCTGAAATTCTCCACTCCCTCTCATTCTTTTTTTCTGATCTATTCTAAGATAAAGGTGTTGAGAGAGTCGTTAGGCTTCTGTCTATTTTCTTCTGTCTGTTCACATGCTCATAGTTTTCACAAACTGCTTTTGTCAGAGAAATTCTCAACAAATTGATGGCAGTATCCAAAATGCTTGGTGCAGGGAGCTGTCTAATAAATTCCAGTCCTATGATGAAAAATTAAGTAAAAATCTGTGCAGGAGCAGAGTATAGGGCAAGACGGTCAAAGCTGTTGCTTGTGAGATCATGACTCAGTGCATCAGTAGAATTACTACTGCCTGATTCAAAATAAAGAGCATAGCAAAAGCTCTTGTCACACAATCACCTAGAGAGCTAAACATTAGAGAAATAAGTTAAGCAATTAAAAACCTGTTTGTTGCCTTAGGCATGTTTCACTTCATTGTTTGTCTGTTCCACTTGATGGTTCATTTGGCTGAATTTAGGACCAAAAAGAAAGAAACAATTGTACTGTACAAAAGAGAAAATTGTTATGTTTTCTCAGGGTATGCTGTTTGCAGGTCAGAAGTCCTAAGGTGACGACTACCGCTATGCTGTCATATTTAGTATATGTAGACATAGGGATTTGGGGAAACATTTTATGTCTAGTATTCTGGTCACATTTGGCTTAGAATATGGTTCAAAAATTTCAAAGGCAAATAAATACTGTATTAGATCTTATTAGCAGTTGAATTTTAAGCCTGGGCCTTTTCTTACATAGGTTTTAATAAAGTTACTCTTTGTTGTTAGTAACATGAGAGAGCAATAAAGCTCTATGCATTTTACTTCTGTCTACTTTACAAAAGAGCTACTCTATGGAATCAGATGAAATATCTCCCTGGCACAATATCCTGCCTCTGATAATGGCCAGTGGTAGATACTTAGGAAAGAAACAAGCTCATGTCTAGCTAATCTTTGACCTGATATACTCCATGTTTGATATATCAGCAGTTTGGAGACTGATGTCTAGATCATCAAGTTTACATGACCTTGATGGAGTTATTTTCCTGAATAACTCATGCATCTCACATCACAAATATGTTTTGCTTTCAACATTTCCAATAGTCCAGCTAAAAGAGGAAACGAGTTTACACTCTACCTGTAAAGCTTAAGATGTTTTCTTAATTTTGACTTTATTACAGTCACCAGTCAGTAGAAATTACCATCAATTTCAGTTGAAAATGAGATCGAAAGTGGATTCCCCAACTTCCTCATTCCCACAAATTCAGTTATCTACTTTCAGTTAGAAATAGGTACCCCAACTTTGCTATGCCTCTGACTGTCTCATCTTCCAGGATTCCCAACGCGCGTACACAGAGAACTATTACAAATCTCAAGTCAAAATCCATTCTCATGAGACATATGATTTTAGTTTAGAGACCAAAGATAACTGCTCCAAACTCAAAATTTTAGCAGTTTTCCACAAAGATCAACTGAAATGATATTTTTTCTTTTTCATTACTTTACTGTTCCTTTCCTCTGCTAAATGAATGCCAGAGCATTTGGTTCTATTGCTCTGAGAGAAAAAGATATTTATTACTTAATTTGAAAAGGCAAAAGTTAGTGAAATAGATTATTCTGTAAGGCTTTTTATTCTTTTTGTTTTGCTGTAATTAATGCAGCTGTTGTGCAGTCTAATCAAATAAATATATAATTTGGAATCTCAAAAATTGTTATGAGGTTATTCAGACATCTGCATACCTACATCAGTGTAATAAACCAGTAAAACAAAATTGCTGTCCAATAAAGCATGTTTCTGCAGTATTATTAACTCTGTGGCAGAGTTCTTTTTATCTGAAAGATGATTTACAGATGCCTGAGGAGAAAAGCTCCCTTTCCAAACACTTGAGAAGATTAGAATGAGTATGAAAAAGGATGTTGTAGGGGAAATTCTTGGGAAAAATATTCAGTCTCAGACAGAATCCCTTTGACTGCAAATGTTATTAGGCATAGCAACTCCTTGCTTTACTAAAGACACACACCATTTCACTCCTAGCTAGTGCCTATGGACACATCAGAATCAAGTCCTACCTTTTTTTAATCACACACGCTGCTCTTTCTCAGCCAGTTCGTGCTTCCTGGGGGATAGCCACAATGTGTTAACCCCCACAGAAACAAACCAGATGAGATGGTTTTTGTTTCATAATTTTTGAGAACTGTATGAAGTATGTCTCTGATGGCAATCAGGATGAAGAACTTGCCAGGTAGCTAGGTGCTGCATGCTGTGAAGTCCTTTTTAAAGTCTTGCAGCCCTGATAGTGCTGGACTAATTAATTTCAGATGGTGGACCCTCCAAAATTATGTCCTGAGCATGTTTGGTCTTACAGCTAAAGTGTGATGATTTTATTCCCTCAAAAGGTACGAAATTCTCATACTGACATTTATAAAATGCACACATAGGTGTAAATTTTATAACACAGGATGGGTAGTTAGGCTGGACAAAAGTCATCTCTAAATGTGGGCCAGATGGTCTTTTTGTGTGTGGAAGTTTAGGCAGCAGGAACAGCCATATAAGAGGTTGTTGTTTCATAGCAGCTGAACACAAACTATACTGAGACTCCTTGCTATTTGATTCACCTCTTTGTTTCACAGCCCTACAACTCTGTACCCAGTCATACACCTTATGGTGAACAAATGCAAATCACTAAGTACAAAAATTGATCTTTCAGGGAGAGTTTTCTCTTAGTCCACATGGTCAGGTTACAATCTATAGCACGAGAAAGAAACAGGAGGAACTGCACCTGACAGTGGTTAAATACATATTCTTATAATCCATCGAGAATCTAACTCTAGGAAGCTGAACTCAAAGGGAGGAAGAAGGATGCAATGTAAAAGCATAGGGACTGAGGTTTTATGTACAACATATTTTATTTGATTTCTGGGTTTTGTTAACTAGTTTTTCAAAGTCACTTAGTTATTTTCTGTTTTCAAACTACAACTTGTGCTAAATTAAAAGACATACATGTTTGTTTCTAGTAACATTTATTTTAATAAAAATGATTTTATGTAGATCTAGGGGTCTTAGGCTTAGGGTACAAGATAAGAGGAATTCAGAAAACATTTAAAAAGGTGAATAAGGCTTGACAAAAGCTTGTCAACATAAGTTTTAAAGAGATCTGCAGGTTTCCCAGTGGAAAAGGAAAAGAGGAGGAAAGGGAAACATTTTGAGGGTGGGGAGAAAGAGGGTTGTGTAGGAAGATCTGAAAACTGAACATCAAATAGTTATAGAAGGTACAGATATTGATAAGACAGGGAAACCAGGCATTGTTTAGTTTTGACTGAAAGCAGGTGGAATTTAAACAATGGATGCCATGGCATCAGTTATTCTCGTTTGAAATACGTTTTCAGTTTTGTTTTTTTGATAAAAATGCCTTACTTCTGAATGTAAACCTGAATATTATTTATTAAAAGTGTATCTTCATTGTTTATAACTGAACACTTCACAATTACTGTCCTTTCAAAAAAACTGATCATAGAGATCAAGTCTTTCCATTAATATATTGCAGATGTATGGTTTTTTAGTTACATATTCATACAACATTACACTTTCTGAAAATAATGAATTGTTTTCATGTAGTATACAAAGTCTTCAAGACTTTCACATTCCTAACAATATCTATTGATTCGAATTGTTCTTCAGCACTTAGAGTGGAAACTGTTAGTTTAACACAAGCACTCATTATACTATTTAGGGCTGACTTAATGCTTAAATAATGTACACTCCTTCTACCTATTCAATGATATACTTTCCACAAAATGATTAACAATTTCAGATAACCAGTTCATCACCCAAAGATAAGACAAATTTGTATTAAAAGTCCTTACCAAAATCAGACTGACTGGTAGTTTTGTAAATAGTCCATCTCAGTGGCAAATTCAGGAGTGGTTTCAGTTTTCAGTACAGTTCTATAAGGAATGATAGCTTAGTATTATTCTAGTATCTCCACAGGCATTCCCTTACAGGCAGGAAGAGAGTAAGAGACGTGTAATAGATGCTTATCTTTGATACGTTTTTCAGTGCTGCTAGCAGGAGGGCTCCTCAGGTAGCCAGCTGAGAACCCAGCCCTCTCTGATCTCCTCTCAGGTTATATGGCTTCAGGGAAGTGACTTGCTATTGCTGATGGGGCCTTTCTGAGGTCATTCACTGACCAATTTTTTTTTTCACTGAAACCAGCTGAGGACTGGTCTGTACACTAGTGACATTTTGTACATTATTCCTTTTTCAGTCACAGAAGTTTAATATTTCATAAATGCAGGAAGACCCTATTTGCTGTTCAACAGTGTTAGATAGGTATCTAGTCATTTTAGGGCAGTTCATACCTCTGCAATTCTGGTTTGGGAGTAATTAAAAAATAATCTTTTTCAGTCTAACAGGTTTGATTTGTTGTTATTGTTGTTATTATCATTATCTTGTTGAATGACAAGTTTGGGGAGGTAGAGATGAATTTTGCTTTAGTCATTCCAACACTTTTTTTTTTCTAGATTATTTGTAACATTTAAGATACTTGGATTTTGTTTGCTTCTTGTACCACCTTACACCCTCCCACTTCTCAGATACAGGCAAGCATTTAGGATTTTAATTGTGGTGTAAAGTGCCATCTCACAAGAAAACAGTAGAATGGAGAATTCTTTGAAGATAAAGCATTGCAAGATTCCCTTCAGAGAATCATTCTTAAATCTCACAATGGTATAATCTGTTCTGCTTAGCCCATCTCTGATGAACAGTGTTACTACGTGAAGACAGGAGAGGAGAGTTAATACCTGTCCTTCCAGTTTTATTCCATCTTTGCTGTTGTTACCATTTATCAGCAACTGTAGGATGTGGACATTCTTCTTTAGCCTCATATGTAGCTTCATCCCATTCTCTAATTTGGTTGTGATTTCTTCTGCATATTGCTATCACATTCATTCCAGCTGCTGGCTACATAAAACAGGGAGAGATTTTCATTTTTATCTAGATGGATTAAAAGTATAAACACTATAAAAGCCTAAGCAGACCATACTAGGATCTGACGTTGCATTTTGTTCACAATTTTGAAATTAAAAATAATTAATTAAATCAGAAAATTAATGGTGAATAATTCCATGCATATGAGTTCTCTCTTTCAAAATAATGTCATTATTTGCAGGCAGGTAGGAAGTTTGAGGAACCTCAAAACCTATATGTACAGCATTTTTGAACACTGGTTTTGGGAACAGACAGGCTTTTGTGGAGTAACTGAGTCTTAAAATACCAGGACCTAAAAGCTACTGAGGAGTCAGTGATCTAAGGCTGTCTAGAAACAATCCTGAAGTCCCAGAAACCCAAAGCCCAAAGTTGCAAGCTATTTGGGCAGTTTTCTATCAGTAACTTTGGCTTCTGCTGGAAATAACCGCTGAAATATTTTAGTTTAATACAGCTGGCATTCTCCTTCAGTAAATAAGCTTCTAACCATCCACTGCACATTTTTAATACAAAATTAGGACTTATCCATCTTAATAAAATCTCACCAGAAAATCCACAAACTGATTGCAATTAGTACAACCACAAATATTGAAACAGGCTTAAAAATATGAGCATGGTTTACAATAAAAAGTAAAAGAAAATAAGCATAGATCTCTTGTTTTAGATCAGAAACATCAGAATTTAAAGGTGTGGTTTGGTTGTTTTTGTTGTTGTTTTCCCTTGAAGTCCTTGCTCTTTCTGTAGAGAAATGTGTCAAAAAGATGGAGGAGCTTCCTTGACCTATGTTTTTTTTCTTATTAGTTTCAATGGCAATCCATTAGACTGAGAGGAAATTTTTCAAAACTGTGCACAGGGGTTGTGCTATGCTGGGATCCTGGAGGCTGAACCTCCCCCAGCTTTGAAAATATACCCTAAACTATCAGTAATTTCCATTTATCTGTGCTTGAATTAGCTGGAGGATTCATAACATTTCCTTCCTTAAATACTATGATTACACTTTTGAGTACCAATACAAGTATGTTTAAATTATATAAGTGCACTGTAAAAATCCAAAACAAGCCCTATTTTCTTTGTCATGTAGTATAATATGTACATTTTTCATTAACTGTATCAACTAATTATCTTATTTCAAAATAAATGACAGAGAAATTGCAGTCATAGAAAGGATCATTCATTTTTTTTTGCATGAATTCCTAGCTTCTAATGAAAATAGTTGTCATGAGGTAATGTGAAACTTTGACAAACTAATAAAACTAATAGATATTGATTATAATACCATGTAAACCATTATGGGTAATTCTGAAAAGTTATTACAAATACAGGTGCAAAAATCTCTCTAGAATTCATTGAAAGAAACATGGTAAGCAGTACTAAAATTGAAGAATTAATGTGATGAATTCAGAATGATAAGCTGTGGAGCTGGGCAAGTTGGTAGACCACAATATACCACTTACATGCATTGAGAATGTGTTAGCCAATGTAGATACAAGTGGTCTTGGAATATGAAGCCTATAAGCATCCTTTTTTCTCACTTACAGATGTTTATTTGACTTTTATCACCAGTGTTTGACTGACAGTGATGGTTTACTTAAGCACATTGTGAGAAACAATCTTTTCATATGTGTCTTCACCCTGTAAACACATTACTCTGATAAATACAAGCCTGAAAGGTGATCTGTGAAAGTCTTGCATAACTCTGAAATGTAAAAGGCAAAAGTATGATACATGAGCAGGATTAGATTATATAAATTTAATTATACGTCTGTTTGTGCTGACTTAGACTTTAAAGATTCCTTCACGTATCTTAAAATAAGGTTTTGATTAGTATCACACTACATTCAGGAGGAATATGGATGTCAAAAAGTTCAGTTACACTGATTTATTATCAACTTCAGATACAAGGATGATTTCAAACCAAAGCCAGAATTATAATAACTATAGTTACGGAAGTCTTGAATCCTAATCTGGGTCCAATATTGTGAGCTGTTCTGTTTGTTTGTTATGTTTTCCAATTGTGAAGTTTGCCAAGGACATGCATGTGCAAAATAAACATATTACTATCTATGCAACTTCAAAGGGACAGATTCACAAACAATGAAAGCCATTTCTCTAGTAATCAAGGTGTTTATTCTGGATGTAATAATCCTTAGAAAAATCTAAAATAAATCAATATTCTGAAATATTTCAGCAGAATCAAAGGAAAGCAGTAAAACAGAAGCAGCATCCTACTTTGTCACAGCTGGAGGCAAATACAAAGCCGATAAAAAAAAAAAAGGGGGGGGGGCAAAAGGAATCTGCTAGAGTAAAATGCCAGAAACAATAGTTTTTTTAGTTTTAAATGCCTGAGTTTCTGTGATGAAAAACAAAAAGAAACGGGAAAAATATAGTGGGTTTCAAAAAAACATGCTAAATTCCCCGGTATAGCCATGTTTTAAAAGGCCATACAAACCAAGGGAACAAATCAGCATCACATATCTAGAATGAATGTAATCTTGTTTAACTTGTATGGTAGCACAAAGATTCAGCTGCAAATGGTCACCCAGGTCAGGGAAATTATCTGAAGGTGAACTTGTACTTACAGTAGCGAATTCATTGGAAGCCTATGGCTAAGTTACTTATATTCCACCTCCTCCCACTTTCTGCTCTTCCCCCACCCCTGTTTCATTGTAGTGCATGCTCATCACATTAATTAGAAAAGGAAAACAGCCATAGCTCCAGCCTTATTTTGATATCTGACACACAATTTAATCTATCGTTCCCTCCACTAAGTGATACCTAGTCCTGATTCCTCTACTTCTTATGCCTGATCCCTAACTGGGAACTTGAACCTTCCTTTTCTGGTCAGCAAGAGCTATGGGAAAATATTTATCCCCAACATTTTACTTTAACTTTCCTTTAAGTCCCTAAAGAGGTTTTGTTGTCTCCATTCCCTTGATAGCACCCAAGAGAATGGGAATCAGAGTGGCGAAACCAGATGTCTGAAGTCAGAACAAACAACGTGGATCTTTCTTGCTTGCAAATATGCTATAGTTCTTAGGGGCACAGAAAGGGGGATGTCATGCCAACAGAAATCCTTAGAAATGTGTTTTTACAATGCTACTACAACATACTGTAAAAAATGAGCTACTAACTCTGTAATGTAAATTAAGATCTTCCTCACTATTTTAACAGTAACCTGATATGTACTCCAGGAAGATCAAAAGGTGTTAGATATAACTCATTTGCAGAGAAGGTCACCTTCTTGAAGGTATTAAGAGCTGATCTCAATAAAAGCAGTGTACCTGAGTACCTTTAAAAATCTGAATTTTCCTTCCCTGTCTTTATAAGCCTAAAACGCCAGAAATAGCACAGAGTGTAATGCAGTGCCTGCTTCAGCACAGGTGTTCGGATTTGCAGTAGCTGTTACCATAATACGGGTCTCTCAGCAACCTTAACAGACTCCATAACATAGCTACTGTCTGAAATTAAGGAAATTTCTTTAAGTATACTGTAAATAGTAGAGACATCTGCTTACACAGATGACTACCAGAATCATCTCTGAGACCTTTTATTTCTTGACCCTTCTGCCTGCTATTTAGCCATTGCTCATGCATAGATATTTCTCAGGTTAGAGCCCACTACTCAAGTGAAATAATTCTGCTCTGTGTGTTCACTGTGCTGCTGATCTGAGTTTATCTTGCTCAGGCAAGATGAATCCTGCTCATGGATAACACCGGTTGGTGTGTCTCATCCTCTGTAATGTATCTCCTATTACATGCACTTTGCATGCCAAGATGACAATCTGGTAACAAGGTCAGTTCAAAAACTCAATTTTCTTGTGTGGATTTCAAGTTCAAGTCTGTGAAGAGAGAAGAACTGGAAATGAGTAAGAAGTCAGCTGGTCTTATAAGTTGTTTTCCCCAATTTTCCCCTTGGATGCCGCTATAAAAGAAGCATGTTGAGTTAAACTTAGTTGAACATCCCTCTTCTCCAATACAGCTTTTCCTTCTGCAAGATTCCATGTCCCTTCTCCTAGGTTTTACTTACCTGATAATGAAAGGAGAAAAAAAAATTAGTAAGTAGCAAGTGGCTTACTGTTACCTGGAATGATCATTTGCGTACTATGAGATAGAAAAATACAAGATGAGTTAGAACACCTACAGTTCTGGTCTTATCACTTTGGAGACAAAAGTAAGTACAAATTAACTGTTACTTTTTTTTTCTAGCCTTTATCTGCCTTCTACTGTATTTCATGTCTCTTCCAAAGAAAACCAAACCAAACACTGCCTCCACCCCATAACCCCAGTAAAACCAAATCAGCAAAAAATCTCAACTGTCTCAACCCCAGGGTATCTCATTTTGTAGCTAGATATTCCATGTTAAAAAAAAAATAAAAAAAATAATAATATGTTGAAATTGAAATTAGAAAAATCTATTTGACCTACACAGGAATGACACAGAGCATGCTTTTGGCATATCCAGAAAATGAGATATAAGTGATAAAAAGTTTCTTAGAAAGTAACACTTTCCCCACTTCATCCCTTTACAACATGGATAACAACTGTCTTTGCCTCAGAGTACGCATCCAGACATACTCTGGATCAGATTCTGAAATGTCAAGTTTTGTAGCATTATCCACTATTTTTCCAAAGAAGAGGCAAGGTCAAAAATATCCAGAGTATTTTGAGGTCTTTATTGTCTTGGCTTTGACTGGGATAGTGTTATTTTTTTCCCCAGTAGCTTGTGTGGGACTATGTTTTGGATTTATGCTGAAAACAAAGCTGAAAATACAGAGATATTTTTGATATTGCTGAGCAGTGCTTCTGTAGAGTCAAAGCCTTTTCTGCTTCTCTCACCACCCCACTAGCAAGTGGTCTTGGGGAACACAAGAATTTGTGAGCAGACACAGTTGGTACAGTTGACTTCAAGTGACCAAAGGGATCATAGGATCACAGAGTTGTTGGGGTTGGAAGGGACCTCTGGAGATCATCTAGTCCATCACACTTGCTAAAGCAGGTTCACCCAGAGCAGATCACACAGGAATGTGTCCAGGCAGGTTTTGAATATATCCAGAGAAGGAGACTCCACAACCTCTTTGGGCAACCTGTTCCAGTGCTCTGTCACCCTCGAAGTAGAGAAGTTTCTCCTCATATTCAGATGGAACCTCCTTTGCTGCAGTCTGTCCCTGTTGCCCCTCATCCTATAATTGGGCACCATTGAAAACAGTCTGGTCCTATCCTCTTGACACCCACCCTTGAGAGATTTATAAACATTGATGAGATTCTGTCACAGCCTGAACAGACCCAGTTTAGTTGCCCATTGGTGTTTAGCCATGACACCTATACAGCTGAAATATAAACAACAAAGACTACAGGTTTTAAAATTTGGACCTAAACCTGTCTGTTAGACATTTTTCATGAGCTTTTAGGCATGACTTTCGAGTCCTGCAATCTTTCATCCATTGAAATTAAAATAAAGTAATCTGTTCAAGATAACGACATATCCTCATTCCCAGACTGTAAGCAGCATTAGGATTTATAGAAGGTTTAAGACTTTGACATATCCTTTATGAACTCTAATATTTCCCTCTTGTGTATTTTTTAACTTGGCTGCTTCAATTCCATATCATGCAAAAAGCAATAAGTAAATTTACTTTTTTCTTACTGACTTCACATTTCAAGAGACCCATCATGTTGGCTTGAAGTTGCAGCCCAGCTATGATTCTTAAGGAGTTTTCCTTGGAGGAAGAAAAATGTTTATTATTGTGATAAACATTCTTTATTGTCAAATGTAATGAGTGCCCAGACATTTAAGCCCCTTTTAATTTTTTTATTAAATTTGTTTGTATTAAAACTTATAAAGGATGAAACAACTCACACAGGCCTAAGGAACAAGAGCCCTGTAGCACCAGAGTGACACCATCAGCTCTTTCTTTGCTTTTTTCAGTCAGCTTCTACTACTGAAACATCATGAAAATAAATGTCTCCTTTCCCCCTACTTTTTTAACCAAGTAGAATGATAGTTCTCATACAAAAGGGGATGAGTCACTCCCAGCCTTTGAGCCATATTTGTGTCTCAAACTGTGCCTTTTGTACACAAAAATTATGACTGAAAAAGTCTGAGAATAGATTTCTAAAACAGGGGATGGATGTAGCTCATGTGGCTTCTTTTACTTTATTTCACTCATATCCCTTTATACATGGCATCCTTCATGGAATCATAAGATACATAGTAGAAAACTTAGCTCTTTTCACATAGGACATACCTGATTTGCCAAAATGACATGATACTGTTGCATTAGTAAGATGAAAGGCTTTTATCTTGCTCAGAGACACACATACTATAGTCATTTCAATAGATGAAATGTCAAAATACTTGGGAGTATCAGTTGTGACATATAGACAAGTAATTGCCTTGGGAAGCTCTGAGGTAGTGAGTTGAAGACACAGAAGGATGCAGATCTGACTAATGCAGATGCTGCATTTTACACCTTGTGGGGAGGTTGACACACACACAAAAAAGCAAACAAACAAAAAAAAACACCTAGCAATTTCTGTGAGAAATAAAGTACAACTGTAGGTATTTAAAAAATAAAATATCTTCACATTTAATCACAGACCTCCCTCACACTCATCCTTGTGAGATTGGTCCCACTTGTAAATATTTTATCAGTTACTATGGACATGTCAGTCCTTATTCTTACACAGTCCTGTGACTGACCAAGAGAACACAGTTGTGTTACATATGACATGGACTAACCTATTACAGTTTCATAAAATGAGGGAAAAATAAAATAAATTTAAAATGCAGATTATCCTGAAATACTACTTGAAGTAGTTTTTCTGGAATAAAATTTTAAACATTAATATTTTTAATGTAAAAGCTTGGCTGTAAGATATAAATATAATCAACATACTTTCCCTACAGAGTGAAATATGCTAAATATTTACATTAAAACTTGGACTAATGTATTGTATTAAAAAATAGTACTTGTTTACTGGATATATATTTATAGACACAGTTGATTTCAGTATTGATACCTGTGATAAATCCTTTTGCTCCAAAGTTTGTTTATTTAAGGTCTTTCTGTGTAGAATCTGTGCCCTTAGATTGCCTTAATTTCTCCAATTTGGAGGCCTCATGCTAGACAACATGGTAGAAATCAATAAAGTTTTTGTAAACTACTTGATTAACTTTCATTGACCTATGATAGAAATGTCAGACTTGTTTTTTGTTTGTCTGTTTGTTTCCTTCTCCTTTTATAATCAACAGTCCTTAAAAAATGGCTATAACAAATGCTAGGATGCAAGTACAAAAGATCATTTGTTTCAAGAATCTCAGATCAAAAGAACATTAAACTGGTTTAATATCTATGAAAAAAGATTAATGACCTTTTGGTAACCTTTGACATAGTGGTATAAAAATAAAATAAAAACTAAGGCTTATGGGTTTTTTTAGCATTCTAATTAAACAGAATTTTTGGTTGTGACTATTAGACAGTGATGCATCCTTTTGTTGGTATTCTGTTTGGAGTGACTTCTCATTAAGAAACCGAGGTAGTTAAAGTATATTAGTTACATTGATAAGCCTGTAAAATTCAGGACTTCATAATATATAAGCTCCATATTCAACTTCAGTTGTATCACTTATGTTATGAAAATTTCTTTAGAGCTTATAAAGCAGTCTTAGTCATGATTATAGCTAAGTTATAATAATTTTACTCATTCTTCAGCTGACTGCAATTACAACTCAGTTGAAAATCAACTCTAAAGTGTACATTCTGCATATTAATCATAATAAATTATAGAAGTTTATTCTTTAAAAGATTAGAAACAAACAAATCCCTGCAGTTTTTTTTTTTTTTATTTATCCTTTTAAAAAGTTCAGACTAGAGTAGCCAACATCATAAGGTAATTTAACTTTATCAACCTTCCCCTTTGTGAAGTTTTGACACATGCAAAATAGGATTTTACTAAAGCTTACTATTTGAGTCTTCAGCACCTATTAAAGCTGAAAGACTCTAGTATGACCATCTTTTTTCATCATCATTAATTGCCATTCAGGATTTTAAAAGTTTTTGCACAACAGAGATATGACTCTTACTGCATGTTAATTGGTTTAACCATACTGAGATCTAAGTCCCATTTATAAACAACTTGGTAAATCAGTAAACTCAGATTTAGAAATATTTAAAACAATATTCTAAATTCACCTGATGCAAATCAAATCCACCAGGTCAGCTAAATCAATAATCAACTATTTTGTCCTTGATAACATTGCCAAATTAATTTCCAACCAACCAGACTAAGGTTATCACAGGTCTGCTTCGGCTGCGATCAAGAGTTGAAGTTTCCTAAGCTGATAGACCATGTGACCAAGGTTGTCCTAAAGTATTATCTGAGGGAAAAACCTGTTCCTCAAACATGCTCATGTAGAACCCAAACTATATAACTTTATGAAGTTGTGTGAGGTTATCTGGGTTTCATTGAGCAAACTGTAGGACATTTACATCATCTTCATGTTGACAGCATCATTATTCTCCCATTACTTCAGAGCTAAAAATGGCCCCATACAGCTAGACCTACTCCAAAATATTTTACTGAAACTGAGTCCAGCCTCAGAAGTTTCTGCTTAAAATATTTTCTGTTTATGCGTGTCTTGCTGGCCAACATTGTAATCCAACAAAGTAGCAAATCACAAGGCTTTATTGCCTATTTTCTGAGCAGTAAATTCCAAATATCCTTTTCTGTAAAAGGTAATCACTTCTACAGTTCCCTCATAAATTCACAAGCAGCACTCAGAGTCCAAGTATTTATAGCACAGTTGTCAAAGTCTTACGATAGTCAATAATACCTTCAAAGTAAACATTTAAGTACTCTTTTACCTTGTGATTATTGATGTAATCTCAACAGAAGATCAGAAGTTAAAGAAAGTATATTGGAAGTTCTTACTTGTACGAGAGTCTCCCTTTAATTTGTTTGAGAGATGTTTGCTATGTTTAAAGTAGACACTGCAGTAGAAGGTAGGTTGACCCACACAGGGGGGTGATTTTTCTTTTAATTCTGGTGACAGTATCACATATCTGTATAAGGAAATTGCTCAGTTATATGATAAAAACGTGCTCTCCAGTTACCCACAGAATAAAACAGGGAGGTAATGACAGGTGGAGGACACTGAATACCCTTGTTCTACATCTACCATGGGAGCCATGAGCCTCTGGACACCACAATGAGTCAGCAGGAACTGCTCCCCACATCACCTTTGGGACTGAGAGGAGTCACTGCCTGGAGGTATGGGACACATTATTGGATGTATATGAAAAGCCTCTTGGGACTGTATGACTTACTACAGTATGTCTTGGGGAACCAGCAATAGGGAAATGGTGGTCCCTGGGGAGGAACAAAGGTGGCAAAAAAGAGACAAAACTGGATAAAAGAGGCCGGTCATGTGTGAAGAGGTCAGTAAGCTTGTCTGGCTTGCCCTACACCTGATCAACGCAGTCTGTTCTATCTTCTTATTTAGTACCATTTCTAACACTTTCCTAGGTGACAGCTTTCTATTCTGAGTTCATGTATGTCTATGGGATACAGCAGCTATTGTCAAAGTACAGGTTGGAGGGCCTGTGTGTTCATGCTACCAGGAAATGGAATGACTGTGGGTGTGCAAGTGTGATCACTAGTGAAGGTCAAGCTTGACCAGCTGGTGAGCAGGTAAAGTAGTGTGGGAACAAGGGTTTGAGTGGGTCTTGAATAGTGAGACCATGAAGGATTGGCTACTGGGGGACTAAGGGTGTGCTGGAGAGTTTGGTTGGAGGGGGGGGTGTGTATGTGTGTTTGTGTAAGTGTATGTGTGTGCCCTCATGTGTGTCTGTACCTGCACCTGGAGCAGTGCCGTGGCCTCAGGGTCTGCTACACCCAGGTGCCCATAAAAGGCAATACTGGGATCCAGTGGCAGCTCCTGGATGCACCGAGTGTTTAAGGCCCACTACTGACAGGGTCTGTATCGCACATATGTGTATATACTTTTTCACCAGTGGACCTCCATCCTGCTCATCCAAGACAGGAAAATAATTATGACGTTATTGTTGTTTGTGTTTCTGTGAGTGCTTTACATGTCTGTCTAATATGCGCGACCAGCCATGTACATCTGTATACCCGTTGTGTACACCTGTGCCTCAGCCTTACCACTGGGGTCATGAATACGTAACATCCTTGCCCCTGCTGGGCTACTAGGCTTGGCAACCTCTAACAAATACAAGCTAATGTTAAAGATTATCAAAAAAGTGGCACACCTTCTTTCAAAGAAGTGATTTTACCCTTTAGTCTAGAGAAATTAAGGAAAAAAGCAGAAAGAAAGCATAAACATGGAGTGTGTAATTCTGCGTATTTTTTTAGCATCCTTACCCATTCTTTTTAACCTCAGGACTGTCACTCCTGAATATCTCTCTTCCTTTCTTTATCTGTATGTTTTCTCTCCCTCATTTGCCTTAAAGAATGTAAACCATCTTTCACATACCTTTTTTTCCTTACTAATCCTAGGGACAAAGTCAAGCATCTCTGATACTAGATATTAATATATATTAAGAATTATCTAAACGTAACTCTTTTAAAGAACCATTGTGCATCTATTCCTTCTATTCTCTTTTGTGATGTCTCCTCATAAAACTTCTCCTCTTATAATACCGCAGCTTCTCAGAATTTGGTCACTGAACTACTATTTGTGACACTTTGTGGTACGTCATGCAAGTGTCCCACCAGTCTCACAGGCTTCCAGAGATTTTTATCTTGCAGAAAGCTTCAAATCTAAAATTCAATGAGATTCAAAACACACTTTGTTTAAGAAGAAGCTCATTAATCCAATTTCAAAGAAATCTTAAAGGACAATATTTTAAATATTTTTAGTTGGTGAATATATCTAATCTGCTTTGTATTAAAAGATAATGATAATAATTTAGTAAATAACATTTAAAATAGTCCATAGACAGAGAGAAAAACACATCAGGTCCAATGGAAGTAATATAGAAGGAAAATTCCAAACCTGAAAGTTTTACCCTAAAGCCAGAAACTTTCTGGTTTGACCCTAAAGTTTGCTGCACTTTTATGCTTTAGATGAATGACTTGAACTTGGCATGCTGCAACTGAACTTCAAAAACATAGTTGGGGAGGAGGCTCAAATCTTTCGAAGGTCATATTTCAAGAGAAAAAAGAGAGTGTATAGAGTCAAAGCTAAGGAATTTTGTTGATACCTTTGATTAAATCACACTGAGATTTCTCCTGATTAAAGAAAGTAAAAACTAAGCATATAAAAATCATCTCCACTCAGAAATGGTGTATTATAATATATTATAATTCCACAATATAAAAAGAGATATATATTTTCTTATTTAAATTAAAAAATTTTGACATTATCTAGTAAAAAACAAAACCAAAACCCCATTGAATAAAATGTGCTTTTTATTTCAAAAAAAATCAAGCAAGATCAACTACATCTCACCACTTTGAGTAGATTTTTCAGTATGATGTCTTATCAATTTTTTGCCAAGTTTTATATGCAACAATTATTATCTTACCTGTAACTTTTTCTCTGACAAAAATATTCTTGGCACTTGAGAAGGAGGTGGTGGATTTGATTGTATCAGGAAGTCTATTCCAATCTAATTATTTTCTGATAAATAAGACGAAGTTCCTAGATTACCAAATACACTTCGCAAGAGATAGTTAATCTATCTATTTACTGGAAAACATGAAAGCTGCAGTAGAGCAGGAAAGACTTTTTGATTACATATTTTTTACTAGAAGCAGTTGTATGTAAGTGCAAAGAATGGTTTGTTCTCCCGGGAAAGGATATCTTCTCTAGCATGACTGAGCCAGAGCATTGTTTGCATTCTTCTCTTGTGGTTTTATTGTCTTCTATGCTTCATATGATAAACCTTGCAAGAGTTAACTTGCTATTTATCTTTTTTTCTATGTCTTTACAGGCATGGAAAATCATTTGCTAATGATCATTCTATCACAGTAGAGAAAACACAAATCAAAATATTCTTAATCTAATTAAAAGCTATCTTTTTTTTTCCGTCTTCTATCTGTACTCCACATACTTTCATTCTAGAATTCACTGATCTCAAAACTTTTCTCTGGGATTTTCATTTAATGCTAAATGCTGATTCAGTATTGTGCTTGATGTTAAGTTTTACCTAGTCAGATCTTCTTCTTAAAAAAGAAAAAAAAAAAAAGAAAACATTATCATTGTGTTTAAGATTCCTCTGACTTTAATTTACACATGTAATAGTTGCCTTTTCTGCCTTGTCTTCCTCTACAGTACTTTGCACCACTTGACAGTTCACCCTAGATTAAGATAGGTATTTGCATTAATTACATGGTCAGTTGAAGTGGTCTATAATGAGCTTAGAATTAGGTAAATAACTTTGTTGTTTTTAAATTTAATGTGAATATGACACCTTCTGTATCACTGTGAAACTTTGAACTCAGCCTTTGCTGAAAAGATATAATTATTTGTGTTTGCCTAACACTGTCAAGTCAGCCCCTAAAATATCCTAGCTTTTTTTAATTACTATTTTTTTCCCTAGGAACTGGTTTTTATTTGTTTGTTTTGTTTGTTGGTTTCGTTTTGTTTTGTTTTTTAATAAAAATAGAAAGAATCAGGTAACTTACAGTTTTGAGAATGGAAAGGTCTTCAAACAGGTGGTGACCTGAAATGTTTGTGAAAGCAAGGAGGAAATATTCTCATCTCCCAGCCACTTGTTTCCTCCTTTTGCCTTTAGTGAGAAATAAATGTTGACACTGTCTCCATGAAACTCCTGATTACAGACTCATGTATAAAGGATCCAGAAATATATCGAAGGCCTCCCATTAGTTTTAAATTAGTGCGTTCTGTCTTTGTCATAGAAGGGCTATATGAGAAAAGTGGATTCACATACTTAGCGGTGACACTCTGTTATAACACACTATGGATTAGTAGTCAGGGCAAATGCCATTTTTGAGGATGAAATCTTTCACAATGCAGTTGACATTTACTTTGAATTCACAGAATTTAAAGATGAAAGTGAGAGAGAGAGGAAGATGGAAGCTCCATTAGCTTAACCAACTCACCTTCTGCCCACAAATTGCACTTCTTACAAAAGTGTTTTCTGGTATATTGTGCAGCCTAGTTTTAAATGTGTCAAAGTGCTGGAGCTTACGTCACTCTTCTGGGATCCCTCAGTGCTCCTAATTGGCTTACGTCTTACAAGAGCCAATACTGTAGAACTAAAAACCTGAAGGGCAAAGTTTAATTTCTGACCTTTAATTTTATTTCTGTAATTCGAACTGACTTCACTGCAGTAAGACTTGGTGAAATTTTTCAGCTTACATTCAGTCTCACCTTACTCCCCTCAACTTCTACCAAAGTATGCTGTAGCAAAAGTCTGTAGGCCTGCAAATATAAACTTCTGCTTAAAAATTGCTGCAAGTACTTTAAATAATTCAGTCACCTCAAATACAAATGGATTGTCCAAAATATGGAAAACCTGTCATAAGAAGAAATAAAAGAATGAAGACTAGGAACACATGACGAATTTTGTACTTCTCAAAAAATCATCTAAATCTCTCATTGGATTCAGTTTACCAATGCTGCTTTTACACACAGTGCATTACTTTGAGCAAGCATTCTGTTTCACTGGAGAATTGTCTTGAGCTTTCAGAAATGCATTTCATCTTGCATGAAATCAGAAATGTTTTTTTAACGTAAATTCACCAGAAAAATTTGGTGCATAACCATCATAATTTGTAATGACACTGTCAGAAGTTTATCAAGTAAGCAGTGGGAATTTTAATCAAGAAGGGTGGCCAGCTCTCCTTTTGCCTCAAACAACTAAAGAGCTGTCTTGGGATCTGTGCTAACACCAAGTTGGTTATCTACTCTATCCAATCAGATTAAGACTTAGTCTTCCACACTATGAGCAAGTCATCATCTGTTATCCAATTGTTCACCTTTTATGTAAAAGTATACATTAAACATGGAACAACCCTACCAGAAAGCCTACATGGATCAGTGGAGTTCCCTGAAAACATACCAGCTTGAGCTGAGCAACTCTCTAAGCACAGTTATGCAATGTATAAACCCTATGTATTAAATGCAACCATATTTTTATTGTTCTGCTTTTGTTTTTTTCCTTCCAAATCTTGCATATTTTACAGGATGGGAAAAACCATTTCTTTTTCTATCTATAACTTGAAACCTTTTTATCAGCCTGCTTCACTCATTCTTGCTTTGTTTCTTGGATCTCTGTCAGTGGAAATGAGCTGAACCAAAGCCAGAGTCTACGTACAGAAAAATACAACTTTCTTCTGAAGGCAGAAATGCTGACCACCCGTTTCTTACCTTGTTGCATACAGACAGTCAGGATTGCTAATGCTGCCTTGAACCACAAGATTTTTGGGCTGTATCCTTCCAAACAGCTGGGACAGTTACTTGAAGTGTGTAAACAGATGTACTTGTTGCACTCAATGCAGTCTTATTTATTCCTGAGCGGAGAACTATCGTATGATCCTCCAGTGCTATCAGCAGTAAAAGAGATTATAAGATTGAAATATTCTCTCCAATGCCAAATGTTTCCACATTCCTATAGGCTTCTCTCACCTGAATACCCAGCTTCAGGTAACTCTTAGTCCATTCCAGCTGGAGAAGAGACTTTTTTTTTTTTTTTTTTTTTTTAAAAAAAGAGTGTTAAACATTGTTAAGAAAACGTGCTAAGGAAAGTTCCATTTGCAAGTGTCCTGTGAGAAAAGTTTCCTGTTCCCCTGGGTCAGTGTGTTGAGTATAGAAAGAGATCTACAAATCTCTCATCTGTTAAACAGTTGAATCTGGCACACGGATGCTTATATTGCACTTATATTCACACACTTGCATATCTATAAGGAGATTCATTTCTGCCCACTGAAAAGAGTTCAATACTTGTTAAGAAGCCATTTTGAAATAAATTCTTAGAAAAAAACAGCATGCAGGTTTAAAGGAGAGTAGCAAAATGCTCGCTGATGCTAGAAAAGGCCTGTTTCTGCCAATTCAATCCCTTTTTTAGGAGATGAAAGTCTCTGAGTGAATAATTACTATGGGAAAAGTTGTGCATAGTCAGCTTTAGATTTTAGAATGAAAGCAAGAGGGAATTTGCATGATTTGCTGCACAAATAATTTCCCTTCTTTTAATACTCTATTTTTGAGGTCGTAGATGGTCATAAACATTTATTAAAATTTATTACTGGGTAATATTGAAACGTTGCTGGAAAATCACCACTACTACGGTAATATGAGTTCATTAACATAAGCTTGGTAATATTTGTTTATAAGGGAAGACAATATAAACATTTTTAATCACTTATATCCTAAAAAACTCACAGATGAGTTCCTGTGAATAGTTTCTTTTGGCTCAAGAAAAGGAGACAAGCCAGCAAGACAAAAGAAACATGACCTGGAAACATGGGTAATTTTAATGATTAGGGTGATCATTTTTTATTTCTACAGTAATAAGCCAGCTAGTAGAAGGTGGCCTGGACAGGGGTATATGCCTGTGTCTCTTTTCTCACCCATCAAAAAGAGTGTTTCCCATTCCTACTTTTATTTATGTGCACATGCACATATCTTCATCTGTTTGACTGCCCTGTAGTGATTTAAAATACCACAGGTGCACTAGAGAGCTAACAGTCCATCTAATCCCCCAGCCATATTTCAGAGATTATTAATAAATATGTGTCGAAAGCATGATTATGCATGAGACAAAACCATGAAATACTGTATTAGGAAGCAGGCCTGCAGAAAATGGAGAAAAACATTAGCTGAATTCTGTGTGGCCTTCGTTCTAGCAGTGTTAAAAAATGCTAGTTTGCTAAGAACAGAAAAGGCATATACACTATTCCTGCCTGAAATGAGCATTTATACAGACACATAGCATCAGGTATATGCTCACAAGTTCTGTGTAACTATAAAAAATAGAACCGCTCTGTTTATCTGAAAATAGCCTCTACAACCTAGGAAGCACTGGAAAAGCTTTGTGTATTGTAGCTTGATCTTTTCCTATACGTATTCCTAGAATGGACTGGAGTAGGACTACTCCTTCTGTACACGTGGACCTGACCATGATAACACGATTAAAGAAAAGAAAATCTGGTTCTGATTCATAATTGAAGGTATGACACTGACATTTATTCATCCAGTTTGCTGCTTTCTGGCACTTTGAGGTCACAGCAACAACTCATTATTTTCTGAGAGAAAAGCTGCATCAAAGGAATGAATATGCCAAATCTGTCCCTAACCTTTGTTAAACTGTCTGTTCTTTACAGTCTCCTAGAGCACCAACATCACCAAGATAGTTCCTAGGGCCTTTGATGAACAGATGTGTACAAACCATGTGTCTCTAATTCACTGGTGCACAAATAATTTCTTAGTGACTTGCTTCCCTTTGAGAATGCTGTTAACAAGCTGCCTCTACTTACTTGATCCTTGACCTTATAGCAGCTTTGGGCTTCTTGCTTTCCTTTCCGCTTGTGTCTGTAATGGGTTAGTGAGTTACAAGGTTAAAAAGGCAGGTGTGGAGGGATATAGAATTGATCACCTATTACAGGGAATGCCAGCAAACGAGCATGGAGTACTAAAATAAGGTAGTATCTCAGTCCAACCAAGCTAGTAATTGATTTCATTATTATGGAAGCATTTGAATTTTCCAGAGGTCATAAGCTATGTGTTTGCATAAAGGCCTCTTTGTCTCTAGGTGTCTGACCAGACATTTAACCCTAAACCAATATTTTGCTGCAGCAAATTATTTTCATTGGCCTAAAGACTCTTCTAAAAAAGGTTGTATAAAGACATTTCTGACAATGGTATAGTCACACAAGCTAGAAACAGAAGAAACAAGTGTCTGACTAGATCTTTGAGGTAAAAAAACCTTCAGTTGATATCTGGTTCCTGCTTTGACCACAGTGAATTTATTGTTGTGCTTATGTGATAATAATTATTAGAATCTACAAGCTTTAGTATAAGTAGTGCCAGACATTGGCCAAATGTGCTTGTACCTCTTATTAAACATACAAACTGCTGATTTAGATCAATATGTACTCTGATAGCTCAAGTGTCATATTTATCCTGGAGCCTAGCAGATTTTGGCTCTACTGATATATTACCATTCATGTTCTCTCAATGTCTGCTTCAAAAGTGTGGACAAGTGGCAGGACTGTCTATATTTACATATACAACTCTTTTTGAATATCATACTAAATGAGGACCCCACAGACACAGAAGAATATGAAGTGTAACTGCAACAAACACCCACTGTAGTAATTCTTGGTGGATCAGCCTACATACTGCTATTCAGAAAGATGAAAGATGTATGCTAAAAATTGTTGTATTCTGAGCGAAATACAAATTTAGACTAACTCTCCTTATAGAGACTGAAGTACCTTCTCTGACATCAATATTTAGCAATTATCACTCTCAATTAGATGGTCAGTTTCTTCCCACCGGGAAATTATAGCATTGAGTGTCAGTGGTCAGTTGGCAGTGCTTTCGATTAAAGAAAAGTTAAATCCCTTCACACCTACTTACATTGTGCCTATGCGTTCACCTCTCTTCAAGAGATGATTTCTGTAAGAGTGGAAAAAAATTTAGGAGGTGCTGAACAACAAACAATACTGAGACCTTCATGGGTTTTTGCAAAATCAAGTCCCGTGCTACCACAGAGAAAAAAAGGGAGTAAGGTTATTGCTTGTTAAGTATCAAAGTGGTTGTGTTTACCACTATATGGAGTCATGCACAAATGTCTGTTGTTCCTGGAGTCATTACAGGAAGAAATAATGAGCAGAGTTAAATGAAACATCACTTCGTTCTCCAGTAGGTCTTGTAGTCTCATTTTTGTCCCAGTAGCTATTGCTGAGGTGCCCTACGTAGGCATCAAGTAAGAGGACTAAGAAATTATTTTTGTATAAATGTATAAATTTTTGTATAAATGATTTTACCTTTTTGGTTATCCCAAAGGGAACTTGGTGAAGATGACAGGAGAGTGGTAAAAACAAACGACTGTGTCATTAGGATGAGCTGTCTGAAATATCAGAGAAGATAAAACACCATAGTTAATAATGGAGATCCAAGTTCAACCTCAGACTCCCTACATTCTTCAAATCAGGCTGCTGACCTGAGGTTGTCTTTCAACCCTGTCTGTCCTCTAGTGGGAAAAGGAAATGCAATATAAAGTTAGTCATTACCATAGGACTCTCCCTATTTCTACTGCTCCTTCACTTCTTCAAAGAAATTATTTTTCTGGGATTTCTGACTCATGGGAGCTCTGCCTCTGAGGAGAGAACAATGATTCCATAAGGATATCAATCTCCCACAGCTATGGTTTTAGGTAATATTCACTAAGATATAGGAGACAAAACTGAAGCAGTTTTGTTTCTTTTAGAGTTCATTAACCTGTGTCTTATACTACTGTCCCTTTCCATTATTATTAGTCCTAAATTTTTTACTTAAGTTGTTAATTTGTTATTGCCAACCTAGGGTCTGTGCAAAAAGTGGCAGGCAGAGGAGAAGTCTCTTCTAATTTTGACCTGATATCCCAGATTATATTGAGTTCTGTTTTCCAGTTGCCATACAACAGCAGATCCCAGTAAGAAGGCCTAGTTACTCTTCATCGGAATTGCTTTTAAGAATCTTCAGATTTAACAGCAATATAGACACCTTCAGGTTAAATGTGACTCAAGATTTATGGTTTTGGACAAGAAAATATAAGAAACAAAGGTGAAGTTTAAAACACTGTAAAAAACTCTGAGAAAAACTTATTTAAACCCTTTACAGTTAACAAATTGTTGTATTGGGCAGGTACATAAAAGCAGTCCTGAAACAAGTTATTTTAAATAAAGCATATGTTTAACAAGAAGCAAAATACTAATAAACTAATCATCATAGGCTGTTAGTTAAAATATTTTCATATTTTTAGAGGTTCTGCTTATCATTCCAATTCAAATATTCAGGATTAGGGATCAAGATTGCATAAATGCCTTAGAGATGTTTTGTTTGTTTGAATTTCTAAAAAGAGGATATGTCCATTTTATATGAAGTATTACTGCACAGGAGTTAGAAGAAAGCTTTTCTAAAACATACAAAAAAAAATAAAACATCAATGGAGGGAAATATTCTGTGATAAAGACAAGGAATGGTACAAATAGCCTTATTCTAACTCTGCTGTGCAAACAGAAATGTACCACCCAGTATGTGTGAAAAGAGGGAGGAAGGAAGTCTTAAGAATAAAGACAAACATCCCATGTGTAATTGTTTGTCCTAAATGGACTGTCTCTGAACACATTTCAGCATTCTTTGGTATTTTTGAATTTGTGCTGCTAATTTTTGTAATCTTTTGTCTATTTCAGGTGCAGTATCAATCTATATGAATGCTAGTGGAAGAATCTATAATCTTGCTCAGTTTTCTATCATTCTAAAAAATCACAGCCTAATTTTAAAACAGCTGAGGTAGAGAAATGTGCTCCATGGAGCCCTATGGGTTCATGAGGTTCTTTCTGGCTATTTTATTGTCAATTAAATAAGGCCATGAACAGTCAGATTTCAACTGTTCTTCATCTGAGTGAGAAGTTACACAAAATTACCTTCAGAGGTTCCTTCCAACTTAGAGTTTGTTAAAGCCATCTTCTTCTGGGACCACACAGAACCCTTCCACTGACCTTTTCCCATCATATTCTCCAAGCCACCACAAGAGTTAGAATCAGTGACGGTATGTGAACTTTAGGGCTTTGGGTTTGGGGTTTCCCAGAGAAACAGCAAATCTTGCAGTCAGTTTTGATATTCCCTTTGGAATTAATTTGCTTTGATAAGTTGCTCAGAAGTCAAAGGCAATTTAAACATTGCACAGACTCAGGCAGATTGAAGCACCAAGATATATGGGGGGATATTCAAACGCATAACAAAAAGTCAAAAACCAGTACTGTATAAATTTCTTTAACCCTCCAGAGTCAGAATCTATCTTTAGATAAGGAGGTGATTTTGGATCTTTTATAGCAGCAGATAGAGTTGACAGTGATTGATGTCAGTACTAGTTCTGTTTGTAAGCCTCAAACCTAAACTGGTCCTCTTGAGGTTACACTCAAAGCAGAGTGTATTGGGTATGCAGGTAACCCCTTATACAACACCTGCATTCAATAGTAACTAAATGCACAAAAGCAGATTCATGGCATGATTCTGTTTCCTAGTAGCCCCAGATAAGTCTATGCAGTTACAGTTCTAGGCCATGTGAACAGTTCAACAACATCCTAGTATTTTAATGAAGGCTTTTTGTCTAAGTGCCTTGGTTTATTCGAATGTTACAGGCAAATAATTTGGGGTGTGTCTGGAGCTAGTGCTATCCTGTCACTAAGTTGGCTAGAATAGCTAGAATTAACAGGCTAAATCATTAATGGGTGAAAAACTTTAAAAAATTGAAATAAATGTCTTTTATCTGGTTTAGCTCTGAAGTACCCAAGACCACTACCATTTTGAGAAGCAGAGACCGTAACTCTTTAATAACTCCAGTGTCTTAATTTTTAAGAAGTTTCAGCACTCAAGTAGAAGTAAAAATCTAATATTAGGGATGCTCCCTTCATAAACTGGTAGATTGTTTAGAAATTATATAAAATGTCTTAAAATTAAGAATAAAATATGTTAGATAGATTTAAATTAATGCTGGTGCTCGTCATTCAGCACTTCAAATAATGAAGCCACTTTCTTCAATTGGACATGGAATTAAGAGTCTAACCTAAGGCATTCGTTTTTTGTAAAAGAAAAAAAAACCCAAACAACAGAAATTTTATTCAGAAAGCCGTGGGAAAAAAAAAAAAAAAAAAGATCTGGGGAGTTTTTTGGGATGCACAAAGGACTTTTTGGTAGAACCTTTTATTTCAGCAATGTGTAACAGCTAGATTTGAAAATGCATTTTATACCTTGTAATCTAAGCATGTTTTCTTTAAAAACATGCAAGAAATTGCAAAATTCTTCACTGAAGGGAAAGTATATTTTCTATATTCCACCATTTTCTTTTGATTTGTACTACTAGCGGAAAAGAAATGTTACTATTCCAACTAAAGAAACTGTTATACTAATATCTACTTTTAAAGGGTCAATGGTTTGAGAAACAGAAAGACATAGTCTGAATCTGCATTCAAGCCACATGAAGCCCTTGAAAAAAGGGAAGAGATATTTGAAAGATCAACCAAAACTTTGTAGATTTACAATACAGCTCCCTTTTGGCTTGTAAGCGTTTGCCTCCAAAGATTTTCTTTCCAGTTTGTATCATTGATAGTCAAGACATTGCTTTATTTTTAACAAGCTAAACTATGAGAATAAAGGGGAATTTAGCTTTTATATACAAAAGAATTTATAGTCTGGAAAATTTTAATTGTGCTGAATCCTCAATATACCTTAAAGAAGATTTTCCTTGTCCAGCTTCTTTTGGACACTAGGAAGCATGAGTGCAACACATTCATTAGATACACACAGGTCCCGATTTTTTTGGTACTTTCTCATTTGCTTTAAATGTATAGCAACTCCAGGTAACTTCACTGAACAAAGCAGGATGAAAATATTGAGCCTAATTAGTTATTTTCCATCCTCATCCAGGAATTATCAGAAGCAACTATGAGTTTCAGTTTACTTTCTCAGACTAGAATCAACAAGACAAAAAAAGGCAACCTTCTTTCATGTATCCAGTTTTCAAAGTTTAGTTTCAGCAATAGCAAGGCAATAGTGACAGGAATATTCAACATTCTGACACAGAAATCAGTGTTCCTAACAGACCATCCTATGAACAATACTCAAGCTCTGCTTGTTCTCCCTTAGATCTATACAAGTCCAGGAGAAGGGCAGACAGGAAAGTATGCATAAATACTGAAGTTCACTTCATGTCAAGTAGAAGTCTTTTTAGCTTGTGGAAAAGGGGACAGCCTAAGAAAAGTAATAACAGATTTTTGCTGGAGTCGAAGGCAACCTAAAGTCCCAAATTCTGATCTCCTTTTTTTTTTTTTTTTCCCTTCATGCGTGCAAAATATTTTTCTTCTAATATGTCTTAGCTATAGGTCCCCTCTGACTTTTTTTTTTTTTTTTTTTTTCCTTAATGGCAGTACTGGAAAATTAGCATTTTCTATATCTGTTTTAAAATTCCAAATTCTTTCACACCTTCACAGTTTTAATAGAAAAATACATTGCTTCTTGCGTTATTTACCTTTGTGTATGCTTTTCAAATAGTTTAGTTTTCAGGAGAGGAAAATCTTCATTTTACTAATTCAGATGCTATATAAGAAGATCTACTCCTAAGGTGCCAGGTGGTCTGTGAGAGACTGTATTAGTGCAAACACATTTTATACTAGCATATCATCAAATAGTTCAAGAGAGGAAAGAAGTAATTTATTTTAAATGTCCATGAACACTTATGGAGAAATGTATGACATCTCTGAATACCAAATGAAATCATTATGATCAGACATACACTAATGAATATCGAAAGAACCTGTAATGAGAAGACCCTAAGCATTATTTTAATCAATTACGTCACAATACTATGAGTCTATACCAACAGTATTTGTAGGCTGTAAGCTCTACTCTGACTTTCAACTATATATATCTCTGTAATATACAGCTATATAATAAATATGCAAATATTTTTTTTTTCTCTAATGGAAAAGAGGTGCAGAAATTGCTATGTATTTGATACCTGTTCATACCAAGATGCAACTCCTTTATTCTTATTATTTTTTCAGTTGCTTGATACATATGATCCTTTAAAACAGAGGAAGAAAAGGTAAAAAATAACATTAATATATGAATAACATTAAGTTTTTCCATCAGAAGGTACAAGAAGATTGTCAGTTGGATACAGAAACTAGGACTGAAAAGAAGGATCTGTCAAGACATAGTGTGTTACATCTATCAAATAATAAACACGTCATTAGTACACATGTGTGTCACCTCCCGAACTCAAGATCAGTCACTGTATGGAAATAAAAGAGATAAACTTTACCTTTCTTTAGGTCAGATGAGTGCTTTTCATATGTGCTGTCTTTATCTCCTCCACCAAATTCCTTGACAACTTAGAATGGAAACATCATTGTTAAATGTGAAAGCCATACATTTAACGCATACTCACAAATACATTTTTCCATGACCTTTTAAGTATTGAGATTACAAAAAATAAACCAGAGCATGTCTCCACTGTGACTAAAGAAATCACATATATTTCCAGTTGTGCCATGACCAGTGTAGCTAGTGGAAATAGTCTTAACAGACTATTTCTTAGCAGAGGCGTTTTACCTTTCTAGTAGAATTGCTTCAAACTATATATATTTTTTTTTTCTTAAGCTGAAAGGGAAAGTGACCTCTGAATGCTTAAGAGAAAAAGTTCTAAAATGCAGCTTCTTAATGTAGCTTAATTGCACAAGACAATTCAGGTGCATTTGAAAAGGGAGTGAGATGAGGGAAGAAAGAATTTTGATAATGTTCACATCAGTAGATTTATTGCAGCAAAGCCAAACACAATAGTCAGAGTATCATTAGGTATCATTTGTTTGTTGCAAAGACCATCCAAACCAGACTTTCAATAGAATCACATAATGAAGACAAGATTTAGCTTATAATCTGTGATTGATGTTGAAGTTTATCACTGAGAATTTGACTTCTCATTTCTCTGATTAGTTTGCCAAACTTTTTCACAAAATGTGTCCCTTTGAATCAAGTTTTAAGTCAATGACATCAGTCATTTGCTATGTTTCTGCCTGCACAATAAAGAAAACTCAAGTAGCTAGTTACAATTTTGCAATAGATATTTTCGGCAGTGATGCTCTGATAATTATGGTAAAAATAAAGCCATGGACACCACCAGGCATTAACATGTTGATGACACAAGCAAGAGATTTTTCAAGAGAAACCATGTGTTCAACAACGTATTTTGTAAGATATTGAAAACTCAGACACTGGCTTTCCTAACAACATTCAGCCTTGCTTTTCACTTCTGATTACCTGCTTTTATTTATTTTTCATTCTTCAGCACAGTATCCATTATATTCCTTTTTTTCAGTTCTTATTCCTCATTCTACTCTATGCTAGTGGCAGATCAAAGTTTTAATTCTTCTGAAATCTCTCTTTATACTAACGCACATTAAATACATTTTCTATACTACTGTTAAAAGAGCAAAAGGACACTAAGGAAAACAAAATCACAAATGAATGAAATTGCATACATAATAGTCAATTTTTCATGCCCAAATTAGTGCCCTTCTCCAAGTCTCACTATTCATCTTCCCTTAAACTTCCCATATTCTTTATCACCTGGTCCTCTAAATCCATACACAGTGCAGCAGCATGAGAACACCATAAATGTAATTCTGAAAGTTATCCAAATCAGTCAATCAAAATCAATTACAATCTTCAAATGTACATCAATTCAGGCACTAACTTTATTCTCTGTAAACTAGACACATATTTAGACCACTGTCTTTGAAGAAAGATTTTGAAGATGTCTTGTGTTTTAATGTTATTTTCTTGTCATTGTTGATCTTCCCCAGCCTTTCCACATGTACATAAATATCAGGTTTGAGGAAGGAAACTAATACCTGTTTTCACATTTTTTTCCCTTTTCTTATTGTTGTTTCTGAATCCTAAAGTTCTACAATGGAAATTTTTTAAAAAGTTATATGAAGTTCACAACAACAAAACATCTCAAAAAAATCCATCAAAAAAATCCTGCACCTCATATTCTGTATAGTAGTATAGTATCTTGCACCCTGTAGGATTTTTGTAGTCCATTGCTTATTCTGAGGAACATCTAAAATTGAGGTTTATCCTGAAGTTGCAAAGCAGCCAGAAATTTTATGTTCTTAACCTGTATGAAGAAGGACTTCTACAGAAGTGCAAAGAAATGGCCTTTACATACAGCTTTTTCAAGAGTTTCTAATACTAGTCACTTGAACTATTTTTTTTTTCCAAGACGTTGCAGTTTAAATTTAATCTTTTGGTTTTAATGGCCAATGTCACATGCAGCTCTTTAGGAATTTTTCTTTCAAAAAGGAAGAAGATGGAAAAAAAAAAAAAAGGCAAGCAGGGAAAGACTGAACTGACAGATTCCAGATTCCTTCATGCCCAGTAGACTTACAACATACTTCTGCAGAAAGACACTGATTGGCTACTGATTTGCACCAGCTTCCCCATCAGACAGGCAGTCTCTCTCCACCTCATGCAATCATTGCATTCCCATCTATGAGCTCTTTGGGACATGGGTCAGGTCAAAAGCAGTCAAATCATATTCCTTTCTTCTCCCCAAGACACAGTCAGCTATGATGAGTTGAAAGCACCTGCTTGCCACTCACAAAAGCTGTAGTGTAGCTGCATTAGCAATTCCCCGCTTTAGTTTACTCAATCACTCTATTCACCAGGTGCATCAAGGAATCATTCCCCCTCTGGGCCAGTGCAAAGTATAGATTAATTATGCTAATCATCCACTCTAGGCAGCAAATGTAGAAAACATCCACCCCTTCTATTCCTTCAGTCAATTCTTTTCCATCTACACTTCTTACCTCTGGGTCTTCCCAGTGTGCCTGACTCAATGCACATCTAGGACTTGGAGACAGATTCCAAGATTTTCTCTAGTCATTCACTGATGTCAAAGCACATTAAAAAGCTTTACTTCTTTTAACTACTTTGGATATTTGTAGTCTTCTTAGTTTTTCTACTTTGTCTTAATAAATAGTCCTAGTACTCATGCATGATTTCCTTTCAAACTAGTTCCTTACTACACTACTTTTCTGAGCCTTCCATAAAGTTCAAGATTTGGATGCTTTCTAGAGTCTCTTTTTTGTTTATCAAGTAGCTTTTATTTCCTGTCTAGTAAACTATAAACTAATTTATTGTTTTCTGCAAGGTTCATGTTTAAAAAACTCTGAGTAACTCCACTTTTTTTTCCTGAAGCCAATCAGATTCACACATCCAATACCAAGCTACATGGCACATGGTATGTGCATTTCATTTCACAAAATACAGAATTTCTTGAAATTCTAAATATCATTGAAAAAAAAGTAATATCTGGATAAAAATGAGTTCTAATTTTTTGTTCGTGGTATTAATTTTTTTTTTTTCTTGTATGGCTTTTAATGTCTTTAAATTTTTCAACACACTTCCACAGTGGAAGGTTTTTTTCCAGAAATCCTGTTCCTTGTTGCAAAATTTTGTGTCAGAATGACATTGTCTGTTAAAAACAATGAAATTTCTCCCTTTTGGTGTTGGAAAGATCAATTTTGCTGACTATTTGCATAGTGGCTGTTTTAGCAGAAGCTTTTAACTTCTCATTTTTACTGGGTTTCACAGTTATAGGAAGTCTCACTAGCCAGCTCCACATTGAATACTGTATTCCTACCTCTTCATAGAAGTGTTCACATGTGGTCAATATAAATCTTCTCTGGATACTAAAGTCTGGGAGACATATAACTTGAATTCAAGCACAGGAAAAATAAAACTAAGTCTACTTCCAGATGCTTTTATTTCTGTGATTGACTCAAAACCCACTAATTTTTTAGATATAAATGAGACTGACAGAAAAATGTCAATCTATCACACCCCAGCACCACAAAAAACAGGCATCTTGCCATCAAAACTGTTCTCTTTGCTGGGGTATTGTCTGGAATAGATGTTTGAAAATACATAACGTTAAACAGAGTTTAAAAGGAAAATATACAGAGAATGTGTTTGTCTGAAAACTGAATATAATTATTTTATTACTGGACTTTGGATTCACTTAATTCAATGAATTAACTGGTGAACAGCACAATAATTAAGGTACTGGCATCATTTCGTACATGTTTGTTCAGTTGTAATATTGGCAGATTTTGAATCAAGTGACCTTCTTTAACCCTCATACCCTGATAAGCTGGGGACAAAGTGAAGAATCGAGGTCATTTTTCAGCCTATGTTAACTAGAATGTCAATTACTCTTTTGCTCTGCCACAAAGCAGTCACAGAGAGTTAGTGCACAGGCTCAGATGTGAGCACGTAGAGAGGGACAGCCTCAAGATATACACAGTCTGCTGATGTCAATGTTTGCCTTTCTAACCCTGTTGACAGTCAATTTGCCATTCAGGATTTGATTCACTCTTCAGGCTTTGAATAGTTAATTCAAACACACTCATCTGTACTTCCTTTTTAATTGGATTATTTCCCGAACCTTTTAAAGGAATTTTGTGCAGTTCAAATATGACTCTTTTCTCAGAATCACAGAACCACAGAATGGTTGAGGTTGGAAGGGGACCTTTGAAGGGCCTCTTGTCCTACCCACTCTCGCCCAAGGAGGGTCACCTGGAGTAAGTTGCAAAGGACCATGTCCAGATGGATTTTGAATATCTTCTGGGATGGAGCCTCCAGTGCCTCTCTGGGTAACCTGTGTCAGTGTTCAGTCACCCTCATGGTGAAAAAGTGTTTTCTGATGTGTGAATAGAATCTCTTGTGTTTCAGTGTGTGCCCTTTGCCTTTTGTTCTGTCACTGGCAACCACTGAAAAGAGCCTGGCTCCATCTCCTTTACACCTTCCCTTTATGAATGTGTATGTATTCATGAGATTACCCTGACCTTTCTCTACCTCAGGCTGAACAGTCTCAGTCCTTCAGTCTTTCCTCATATGAGAGGTGTTCCCACCCCTTGATCATCACAGCGGTCCTTCGCTGGGCTGTCTCTAGTACCTGCATATCTTTCTTGCACTGGCAAATCCACAGCTGGAACCAGTACTCCCAAGTGTGATCTCACTCCTCCATTACATTAGTATCATCAAGGGCATTAATTACGTATACGAGACCCTCTCCTTCAAGTGCTGTATTCTACTTACTGTGTAACCATGGCTTAATTGACACAGTCAAAATTTCTATTGCAAGATGGATGCATCTAAAATATGTCCCATTCTGGTACATAACCAGACTAAGCTGTTCAATGCAAATTAAAGTGAAAGTGAAAAAGATAGTGACTACAGGGCCTAGGCCACCAGGGCTCTATGTGAAGAAGAGGTATCACAAACAACACTCTTGCACTCAACTTGCACTCAACACTCAACTGTGGAGAGAAAATCAGTGTGAACAGTTGGGGAGCAGTCACCACAAGCAAGACCAACAGAGCTTTTGAGTCTATAGTCTAATTGTACTTTAAGATTTGCAAAGCAGTGTGGGAATGGTTCACAGACAAAGCATCCTCTTCTGGAGCTTCTCTTTGGTCCAGGTTGAGAAAGGTTGTCATTGATTTAAATTACTGTAAGATTACTTCGATGTTTTCCACACCACATGCAAGGTAGTCAGGTTGGTAGCACTTTGTGGTCTCTAGCAAGATAAAGTAACATACACATTGGCTGACTCCTCTAATCACCAGTTAACATTTTGAAGGTCCTGTGTGGTTCACCATGAAGAGTTTTGTTTTCTGAAATCCCAACCGAGAACATTTTAATTAAGTTGCAGCATTAAAAGAACTCCATTCCCTCTTATCACATTTTATTTGTAGTGGCAGTCACACCAAGACAAAATTATTGTCCCAGATCAGGAAACTTTGAGTTGTGAGGATAAGGCACCATATCAATATCAAGAAAATTGTCGAACAGCTAAACTATAGGTAAATAAAATTATTTTTTTCTAGATTAATTTAATCTTTAAAAACTACCATGAGCTGATGAAGGATATATTCTAGAGGGGCGTGGCTGCTACCAACAATTTATTTCTGATGCTGCCCTGTAGGGGTCTGATCTCTTCCCTCCAATCCCACACAGCCTTTGACTTGCTAGGCAACTACACCTATTATCTTCAAGGGAAACCAAAAGAGTCAAAAAAAGATTATTGCATCTGTTATCACCTTGTTCCAAAACTTGCCACAAAACATTAAACCCTACTGACCACATACAAAGTTCATTAAACAGACTTGGAGACTCTTTTATTGCTTTGTGAAACTTCTTGATGTAAGCTGGGCTAATGAAAACATACCCTGTTAGTCATGGTGATGAGAGGTAAAGACACGTACTTGTTGAAGTAACTGATATTTCTGACCAGGAGCTCTGGGCTCACTACTGGAGGGATATGAAATGTGTGACTTGAAGCATAGCACAGAAAGACATAAAACGTCTGTGTGGATCACTTTCACCAGCATCTGGTGACCAAGAATGGATTATTACAGCTATTTTTATATCTATATGTATTAAGGTAATCAGTTAATAGCTTTCATGGGGCCATTTTCTCTGTCTAAGTATCCACACTATTCTGAGGGAGCAAGTAGTTGCTAAATTAGAATATTTGGAGTGCCTCCCAGGAAATTTAAATAGTTTTTGCTACCGAGACACAATCACCCCATTTTACCCCTCCTTTCAGTGTTCACTGGCCTCAATAAATGTACATGGCCATTTGTGGACTCCCACAGGCTCTGTTTGAACTTTACAGTGCTTCTCAGTACTTGGTCCAAGTTTATTTTCCAGGTCCATCTCGCCACCATGTCGGGGTGAAACTTGCATTTCACCCAGCCTAACTGTCTTGAAAGGCTTGATTTTCTGGGGAAGAAACCTTGGCAGATGAACTAGAAGAAAGATAGTCTTCTGGGCTAGTACCCACTCTGGACAATCAGGAATACTAGCAGCTGAGATCCACCTCAAAGTGTATCCATGAAGTCTGGGCTCCATCAGGAAGACTATATTAAGCCATGGTGAAGTCCAGTTTATTCAAAACCAAAATTTTGAAATAACAGAATAATGCTGAAGAAAAAGTTTAAAATAATCTTTTATCAGGTGTAGTGGTGACCACAAAGATGTAGTATTTTGAAATAACTGTAATAAGAGAAACAGAAAAAGCCATATGGACCTATTATACCTTCAGGGAACACTCACTAATTTTCATTAGAAAGGCTGTTTTCACCTGATCTTTCCTTTGCATGCTTTAAAATTTTACCTTTGCTTCAGATATGTCGTTTCACATTACACTGTAAATGTAACATGTTCATGTGTATCAGCACTGCCATTCTGTGAAATGGCATTGAAATAATGTGTACAGTCCCTAAAATATAAGATAAAATATAAGATAAAATTAAGGTTTACCTGTTTTTCTTAGCCTTTTACATAAATATTATGCATATGAATTCACAGTATTTATTATTAATAACATGCTACCTATAAGAAATTCAGATGAAATAGTCACGGACCATATGAGGAAACACTTAGAATTGGATTCAGATAGAATTAACTATGCTACTACACAAAACTGGATTAAAAAATAAACTAATCTTGGTTTAACCTTTGGATGACTTATTTTATTTTAGTGTTAGTCTCTCACCTAGTATCTTTTTAGTTAGTTTCTCTGTGCTGGAACAATTTAAATAGAAAGTATACGGATACATTCCTTCCCTCTGCTTTCCCCTAATCCTCACAAAAGTATCCCAAATATAAGTGTTCAGTGAGGTCATTTTAGACAGTTTTAGACATTTCTATCAGAAGATTAAAAAAATCAGTCTTCCACATTCTCTGTGGAGTGTCTAAGATTTTGAAGGAAGACCCATAGCCAGTGATACTGTAAAAGAAAATGGGAGTTGCTTGCTTTTTGAGATAAAAGAGACTTGAATCTGTCCTCAGAGCAGCTTCCTGGCCTTTGAACAGTGGATACCTGGACGTACCTCCTGAAGCCAGTAGTCAAAAGGCTGATGCCCATGGCAAGGTGTATGAGAACCATCTTCTTGCCTCTTCATCCTCCTCAGGAGGCTACCTGTTCTGCCCAAGCTGAGTTTCTGTGGTTCACTGTTTTTTGAGACTGGTCTGAACCTCAGGCATCTTCCCCCAGGCGAAAGGTAGGTCTGCAAATGTCTTTAGGCTGGAACCTAGGAAACCTGGTGCCACAGAGTAATGTATTTCAACATCTACCAGCCTTATTACCTCTCTGTATTTTGTCCTGAGGCCTTTTCTTCTCTGAAGGTCTAACTTCAGTTGCAGACAAATTTGTGAGCTGACTTCTGATTCAGCATGGTTTCAAACATCTCATGGGTACAAATCATACCTTCCCTGGGAAATATCAGGAGCTGCTGAAAGTATGGTGGAATGGCTGGTGAAAGGAGCTGGGAACTGAATACCCTGGTCTCATGGGGACCTGGAGTAGACCTTAAAGACTGAAGTGTCTCACTGGACATTTTGAAAATTTCCTTCATATATTTATCCCACCAGTGAGTTTGCATTGTGTCCCAAGACTAATTTTTAAAGCATCTCTTAGCAGCAGCAGCATTTTTATTCCCCAATTAAAATAGAAAATCATGATTATAATATTGTCAGAAAAATTGCTGTTCCCTGAAGTCTTAAAGGAAGTTTGTAGTAAGAATCCATTTTCTAATTCAATGCACTTCATTTGTGATTGTTGTATGCAGGTTTTTTTTTCTTTTTTTGAACAATTTCTTACCATATCCCATAAGGCAATGATTAAAACTTGAAAGCTATAAAAGAGAAAACAACTACTCAAGAAATACATAGAACAGTTTAGCCAAGTGCTTTGTGCTCTGGCTGCCTCATTCTCCCTACCCTGTCTTCCCTTGAGTCTTCCTTGTCAAAGTCTGTTCTTCCTCAAGACCAACTATTCCTGTCAGACTGCGTTAAAAGAAAAACCTCATCCAAAATAGGGGTGTGTTTTTTTTCAATAATGTGAATAAAATCTGCATGCTTCTTGCCAGAATTTTTCCTCTGCCTTCAATGTACCCTTTTAGTTGTAATGTCACAAAAACCATTGGGAGAAATTGCTATAACATTGGTAAAATTATGATGGTGAAATTTTCACTGGTTTCCATGAGTAGAGATCTTTAGACAGCCGGCCTGATTCTGCAAACTCTCTGATACTTGAATAGCTCCACTGAATTTTGTTATACTGTGCACATGTGACAAATCATTCTCATGTATAAATGTTTATGATATTTTGGCCTGAATTTAAAGTGTTGGAGTTTAAAGAAAATATAATTTACAAAGAACACATTCCCATGAGCTGCCCAGCAGTTCCTACAAAGTACTGTGTATCCTCAACTCAATAACCTTAATAGAAGCTGAAGACAAGTGACATGAAGCAAGATTAGGCCTCAAAATTCCATCTAATGTACTTTTCTTTTTGACACCAAAAGAGGATCTGATACAGTTTGTTCAGCTCAGGACTTTCGTGAAGCCCAAGTTTGTTTTTGTCTCTTTACAAATGTCTGTATCATTGATTCCAAAGGACAGTTAAAATATAATTATTTAATAATGATACATAGTGTTTAAGAATCATTCTGAAGTTAGTCTTCACATATAGAGATAAAACAGATCTCAAAGGCATTTTTAGAAAACTTGTAATTTTCAGATCCTAAAAAAACCTCATCCTTGCATTTATATTTAAGGGACTGGAAAAAAAAAAGTATAAATGTATATGCATATGTGTATAAGTGAGTATGAATATTTATATGTGTGTGTGCGTTCAATTATATGGAGATGTACCTTTTCCTTTCACCTCACCTTTACTTCATCTATGATTATATATATAAAAGGTTTCCCAATTATATGGAGATGTACTTTTTCCTTTCACCTCACCTTTACTTCATCTATGATTATATATATAAAAGGTTTCCCTTTATGAAGAACTACGTACTTAAATATCAGTCACATTTTCTTGTATCTAATATTTGTAAAGTTTTTAGTTTTCTTCAAACTACCACGACTACCTAGTCAGAAATCAGATTCTCAAAGCTCTACCTACTTCAGTTTCAGGTCATTTTCAAAATCAGAATGGGCCTATTTTCTATACCTAATTTGCATGCAAACAAAATCCTATGGGAACAGCTGAGCTCAGAAAAATTCACTTCAAAATTGCAGAAATTATCCTTATTATCATTATTATTGCTGTCATTTACACACACATCAATGTGTAATCTGGAAGTACTTTACATGGTTGAAAATGTGAGAAACTGATATTAAGCAAATAGGATAATCAAATACTTAATTTTACAATCCCCATGCACATGCCTACACATAGAAGTCAGCGCTCACACACACATGCGCACACAGACTTTGAAAGTAAGAAAATGAAAAAAGACCTATTATGATAATATTAAATTCCAGAAATTGTGGTTAGTGGAAATCTAGGAACAAGACATATACAGAGTACTACTGGCTTTAAAAAGGACCAAACTCAATCTGGTGGGAGAGAGTTGAGGGAGTAAGTAATGATACAGCTCTGCTTCTGCCAGCACACAAAGGACATAAACATTCCTGAGGAATGGAGGCAGTACAACCTAAACCAAGCATGAGCCTCAACACTTCAACTCAACTTCAACAAATCTGTGCTTCATAGATTGTGGTGGGAATTATGAATTATGTAAGAACAAAGAGACATACACTGTAAAATGCTGAAATGCTGTCACATCTTCACCTCAGAAGCAACTATTTGATTACTGAATTAGTCAGAAGTTTCTACTATCATTTGAGCATAGCTCCATAGTAGAAATGAGTCCCACAGAGACATAACTATGCAGTTAAGATGATGCTATTTCTATTTATCAGAAATATGTAGACAGTCTTTGGCCATAACATATCTTAAAAAGGTATCTGAATGCTTACATAATCTAGATATCTAAGTGTAATATGAACTAAGTCCAAATTCCCTGCTACTTTTTCTATCACTCATTCTCATGTCTGTTATGTTCATTATTTACCTGTTACAGACATATGAAGCAACTTGGTTTTTATCTACAAAAAATATTTTCTAGATTTATAGTGAGAACAAAGACAACAAAGGAGACATGGCAGAGGAGACAGGTGCTGTATGGCACTATGCCAGTAGTGAAGGACTACATCTCATTAGTTTGCAGGTAACATTACTCAAATAATGAACACAGTGCAGAGTAGTCCAAAGCACTCCCAAAGAGGGACTACTCTGAAAAATAATCAGACAAAATACAGGTCCCTTTTTTTTTCTTTCTATTTTTGACCAAATTTTCCTGTGTATTTCTCCACATATTGTAATACTCTCCATTTTGAGATATACTTCATTCTCTACCAAAATGATATTCTTATTTTTAGTAAATCAAGAATGAAAATGAATGTACAAACATACAATGCTGGAAAAGTCATCAGGCAGTAAAACTTTTGTCTAGGGTTGTGGAAGGGATCATCCTCTTAGCACAATATTCTCCTGCACCAAAATCCTTGCAGGAGCTTTCCATCGGCAGAGGTGTCACTCAGGAGGGTTGTGGATAAACTGCTCAGCTCACCTTGTAAGTGACCTAAAATTTTATGTCCACTGCAAAATAAAAGTACTTGTAGATTTGCTAGGTTTATCTAGCTAGAAGAAGTGAAAACTCCAGTGAAAAGGCTGTGGTGCAGCATTTAGGTATCTTTAGACTTTATCTGTCAAATTTAGGTATCTTCATTGCCCTCGCTAACATGATATAAAGACACATCTTCATCTTAACTGTTGAGAAACAGCCTAGCGGGGAGCCCATATGCTTGTTCATTCACATTTGTTCAGCGATGTGGCAGTGATATCGATATATCTAAGTCCCACTCTGATTATTTAGATTGCAGAGCACCTGCATGAAGGGAACCTATTCTCTCTTGCTGCATTATGTTTTTGTTTTTAAAGTCAAAATGGAACAACCCCTAAATGCAGCCTTACAATGGTACATTTTGACTTTATTTGACGCTATTTTCATAACACAAACTTTTGTCTCTCTTAATTGCTAACGATGCCTGCAGTCAGAGAGTTATTGGCAAACTTCAAGGTCCAGAGTATCTTCTGCATTTAAAATTATTATTGCAGGACATGTTAAATTTTAATTGATGGGTAAGATTTATGAAACTGACAGTTTAAATAAGACAGCCTGTAGCCTGTTTCTTCATTCAGAGGTTTGAAAGCTGAATGAATACAGAAAAATTCCCACTGTGTTTTGCATGTTTTCTGGAGGAGAGTGAACTTTATTATGAGGTGGGAAGTAGTTTATTTTTGGCACAGTTTTGGTAAACAAGAGTTATTGTAACAAAATTCCCCATATGTCTTGTGTACTCCCTGTCTATGACTAGTGGTGGCTAAATTGATTGCTTATGAATTTCTTCCTTTTGGCCCAGAGGGGTTTGTGCCAGCAGAGAACACTTGAAGAACATGACATTTCTCCTTTTGCTTGCTACAATGTCCCCGGAGGTGCCATGTGTTACAGTACCTTGCCCTAGCAGTGAAAGAGTTAGAGAAACGCTTCTTCAGCTTTGTAGACAGACACCCCCATGGACATAATTTGGACTATAATTAACAGCTGCAATTTTCAGGCTCCATTACCCAATACAATTCCATCCTATAGTTAGTCTTCTCTGATTTTTAGATTCACTTCAAGTCAATTGTCTTCTTACCTCTTCCACATATTCTGTTTTAGTGAAAAGGCTTTTATTTTTGCCTGCAATGCACAAATGCCACTAAGCAGCATTCATGGATTTAAAAGTAGAAAAAGATGCAATATGACACTGATTCCAGCTCTGACAAAGTGATAAAGGTGATCTTTAGAGATAATGTTGACAATCAGGGACAAATTCAAACTTTATTACGTAGAGGTAATTGAGGGCATAATTTTGACCTTAAAGCTATACTCTCCCTTAGCTTCCCAGTGACTTTAACAGGATTATAGGTATAAATTGAACACAGATAAATTCTTAAAAACCAAACACATTTTAAAGGGAAATCATGTGGTTTTGCCGCTTGTTTAGTTTTAAAATTAAGATTTTAGAATTTTCTATTTGTTTTTTTAGTCCTACTTTTAAAAAAAGTTTTTTGTGTTGTTCTTTTCCTTTTCTTTTCTTATCTTTCCCCCCCATAAGTACTGGAATTAAATATACATCTTCATCTATTGATCAGAAGAAAAAGGTAACAAATTTAGAAGTGGAAAGGAAAAGATAGGAAAGATTTCTGAGACACAGCTCTGTGCCATGAAGATTAAATAGAACTAAAGAGAGAATTTTTTTTTTCTTTAGCTGGGGTCAGTATTAAAAGCTACTTTTCAAGCTCTTTCAGAACATTCCACTTTAAGAAATTTTCTATTTTAAGAGAATATTGTGCTGCAAGGTCCAGGCTCAATTAAAATGATTTTTTTGGCTTTTCTGTGAAATACTGTTTAATCTCTGTGGCACTGTGCTGACCTGTACAGAGAAAGATGGCAAAGCTAACTCTTAGCTTCAATGTCTGTTCCTGTAACACAGCCTCAGCAGTCAGTTTCTAACAGCTTCTCTGACAGGAAGACCTCTTACAGAATACTTTATCATTTAATAGCCAAAATAGGAAAGAAGAAAGGACATTCCTTCAGTCCGAACCTCACCACAGCAGTTCTGAATGATGCATACAGTAGTGTCTTCCATATTGGAAAGAAGGGCTTTAATGGGAAAGTAAGTTTGAAACATAATTTTATTATCCAAAGGAAGTTTCTATAAAACTGTCCTGTTCTAGCTGATATTGTTATTGATGCTTGCATATAAATAATAGCTTCCTGCATCAAAACCAGTTTTGTGAATATTTTAAGTGAAGTTACTGTTGCAATAGCTAAGAAGTATAGTGGCTATCTAAAAATATAATATCTTATTGAGGAAGTTTGATCTAGTTAAGTTGTATTGAAAAGGGTGGCCACTCAAACTGTAGGACTCTGAGTATATAGGACTCAGCACTGGAAGGACCCTCCTCGACCATCCAGTTCTGCCTTCTGCAATTGCAAACAGGCATGTCTCACTAGCTTTTTCATTAATGATGCTTCACCAACAGTGATTGTGTTTTCTTTTCATGCTGTTTTAAATACGAGTATTATAAAACACACTAGTTTGAGATTTTATGATACAAACTTTCCTCTACTGTGCTAAACAAATTCATAAACAGTGACCTGCTGTATTAGCCTCCTGTGCTTGTGCCCTGCTGTATTAGCCTCCTCTCAGACGGTATCTTTGCATTCACTTGATCTTCATTACTTTCCCCAAAATTACAGTGATGCTGTTATTAAATAGTACAAGGATATGTCCGTGAACATTGTTAATAATATTTTAGATGTGTCTCACCAGTTTCTTGTGTTGTGATGTTAATAGTTTTTCACCACCACAATTTTGGGGTTTTTGATAATGGGATGGCCTACACGGCACCGGGTTTGCTGACATTGGATGGAGTTTACCTTTCTCAAAGTGGGAACAGGGTCTTGCACATGAGCTGTCAGGGCTTGTTGACGGAGCTTTAAACTAGACCTGATAGGGAAGAGTGATGATATCAGGCTTGGCAGTGACAAGCCATGGGATGAAATGCCAGGGATAGAGGGGTGGGGTGCTAGCAAGGACCCTCAGACTGTGTCCTTGACATGTGTTGGCCTCACTGGAGCACAGGAGCCAGGGACTCCTAGGTAACAGAGACCAACAGGAAAACACCAGTGAAATGCTTCAAAGGAATTAAGGGGTGTTCCTCTAAGAAGGTTATACAGCCAACAGTCCAGCTGAAGTATCTCTGCACCAACGCATGCAGAACAGGTAGCAAACAGGAGGAGCTGGAAGCCACTGTGCTGCTAGAAGACTATGACTTAGCGGCCATTACTGAAACTTGCTGGGGGAGGAAGGGATTGAGAGCAGCCCTGCGGAGAAGGACTTGAGTGTACTGGTGTATGGATGATTAGACATGAGCTGGCAATGTGCACTTGCAGCGAAGAGGCCAATCATATCTTGGGCTGCATCAAAATGAGCACAGCCAGCAGGCCAATGGAGGTGATTCTGTCCCTCTGCTTTGGTGAGATGCCACCTACAGCACTGCATCCAGCTCTGGAGCCCTCAGTACAGGAAAGACCTGTAGGAGATGGGGCAGAGGAGGGCCACCAAGATGATCAGAAGGATGAAACACATCTCCTGTGATGATAGGCTGAGAGAGTTCAAGTTGTTCAGCCTGGAGAAGAGAAGACTCTGCAGAGGCCTTTTTGTGGCCTTAAAAGGCTCCTTAAAAGGAGCCTGTAAGAAAGATGGGGACAGACTTTTAGTGGGGCCTGTTATGACAGGACAAGGGGTAATGGTTTTAAACTAATGAATGTATATTCAGGCTAGACATGAGGAAGAGCTTTTTCACAATGAAGGTGGTGAGTCACTGGTGTAGGTTGCCCAGCAAGGTATTAGATGTCTCGTCTTTGGAAACATTCAAGGCTAGCCTGGATGAGGCTCTCAGTAACCTGATCTAGTTGATGTCCCTGCCCATTGCAGGGGCATTGGACTATATGATTTTTGAAGGTCCCGTCCAACCCAAACTATTCTATGATTCTATGATTCATGTCTTCACAGAGAGTATGTTACCCACATCTTTTTAAGATCCCATTTACATTCTCCACAGCAACATACTCACAGTTCACAGTCATTCTGCAACTGATCACAGCTGTTGTTTTTGGCTGGTTGGATTGCACTTTATTGTAGAAATATTGGTAGCTTGAAAACCACTTTGCACTTGTTACTATATATTTAAATTCTGTTAATCCTTTTAAAGTTATATTCTGGGTGTCTCCTGTAGACATCACACAATCTGAAGATTTTCACTTTTTTTTTTCTTCCTAATGTCATTGATGCAAATATTAAAATGGTTGTCTCAAGATTCAACATTGAGAATCATCACTAAGAAGCTTCTTTGAGCAAATATCTGCCATTTCAGCATCATTTTTTAGGTAAGTTCTTTCCAGGCCATCTACTAAAGACCATTTTACCTGTTTCATTAACAATTGTGTCTGTGATGCTATTTTAAATGCTTAATCAAACTTAAATATGTTATATCTACTGGAATGCTATTGTCTACAAGATGTCAAAGCAAAATATCAGGTTAATATAGCACAATTTAGCTACATATCTCATATAAAAGTTTACCTTCCTGCCACCCAAAGTCTTTAATGAACTTTCCCTCAAAATTTGCATAAATGTTCTGAAGACCTTTGAGATCAGTATGGGAAAGCAAGATGTGCGGTTCCAGCCACCTGGATGATAAAGGAAGATCAATACTAACATGACCATCTGGATGGTCAAAGAAATAATACTAACATAATTAGATCATAGCAAAATATAAAGGGCCTTGAACAGATTGTGTTGAAGTATGTTTTTCGTAATTGTAAAGACTGATAGCCCAGACTAGTAAGAATGGTATCTCAGGCTGGATGGACCGCCCCCAAGTGCATGGGATGTGTAAATGTCCTTGGGCCTGGTCTGTGAATGAGTGGGAACGTAACTGAAACAAACATAACATCAGTGTGGTGTGTTTTTAATAAGAATTATTAGAAAAACATCTTATGTAACATCTTAGTCCAGGCCTGTATCTGCAAATCCTATAAATTGTCAATGGCTAATAAAGAGGGCCTCAGCCTGGCTCAGCTCTCTGCTCTGCCTGGCTCTGCACTCCTTCCTGAACAGGATCTCTGTCTGCGTGTGCATCTTTGTCTGCATCCTGGTGTGCATTGTTTCTAATCACTGCAATCAGGTTAACAGACCTTTTTGGATCTTTCATTTCTCCCATCTTAACCACAGGTGCTACATAGCCTTTTCCTTGTACATTATTCTGACTACTTAGCTTAATTCTTAAAAAAAAAAAAAAAGCTATTTATAGTCATATGCTACGTATTCAGGTTCCAGTGATGTAACTTCAAACTCACTCGCGCCTGAATGCCTTAAAATCCTTGAAATTTTCTTGTAATTCAGTCCTAGTAACTCCCGTTTTCAGAACACCAGTTTCATTTGCCAGCCCACCTTTACTTGCTCTTCTCCATGATGTTGTCATGTTTACTGAAAACCAAGGCAATTTTCTACATATATTAGGTAGAAGTTTATAGTATAAAAATATATGTATAATTCTATTTTACATGAAGCTTTAAAATTTTATATTTAATAGAGGCATTTTTAATATATTTTCCTGATTTCTGAGACTATGCATTTAATGTCTACCACATCCTCACCACATAACACCAAGAACACCTGAAGACCATTTTACTTTTGCATGAATAGAATTTTCCAAACAGGTATCAGTTCCACTTTTGCAACTATTTCTTATGATTCTTAAATTTTAAGGTATGACCTTATTTTCTGCTTTCCCCCCCCATGTCTTTTTATGGTGTACTTATTTATCTATCTATCTATCTATCTATCTATCTATCTATCTATCTATCTATTTATTTTCCTTTTGCGGGTATCACCTCAGTAAACTGATTAGTTTTCTGAAGAGATGTAGACTCCTTTTCTGTACGTTTTTCTTGATTGGGAGATAAACTTCAGATATTTTTGCAATTTAAATTTAAATAAATGTTAAACTGACTTTACGTTAAAATGCTTAACTCATTAGACTCATTACTTCTGATTAGAATAAATGCTACTCAGTAGAAATGGTTCTGGGGCTTATTTAACCCCGACTTTTAACTGATCTGTGTAGACATGTCTGATGTAATTTCCACAGATTTCCAACTTCATAAATGTTTACATGTACCATAAGCCCATTTTTCTGAGCAAAAATTGTATCTCCCTCATCTCAGAGCAGTAAGGCTGACAAGGACAGCTCATCATTTCTTCATCCAAAGCTATAATCATAACTCCTAGCATAGTCATGGAAGGCAGGAGATCAGCACTGGGCAGCTAAGTCTCTCTCCAGCTCACAATACTTGGGACACAAGTAAGCTCAACAAGTCACGGCCAGTCCACAGACCCACCGAGTTACAAACTAAAGCAAAACAAGTGAGCAATCCACAGGCAAACCCAACCCCTCCAACCACCCCACAATTAATTTGAAAATATTCCTGACAAATAGTGTTGGCTTCTTGATCGCTAAGCGCAAACCATCAAGGTAATTAAATAATAATAATAACAACAACAACAACAACAATAATAATAACAATAGAGAAAATAAATTGAAAAAATAAATTAGATAAATAACTAACCTTTAAAAGTCATTGTAATACATCCTCTCTCATTTCAACTAAGTCTTCATAATGTAAAGTTTGGAAAATTAAGAAGTGAAAAAAAAGCAGTGCACAATGGGGATAAAAACATATTGAATGCAGATTTACTATGAGAATTAATGTTAGGCACTCCCTTTCCTGGGAAGAAAACCATTTCTTGAACATAATTTTGTTCAGCCACCATCCATCCAGCCTAGTTTGTTACTGTGTTAATGACAAAGGATTCTTTCCCTCAGCTGAAAAACTGTGGTTATTGGTTTATATCCAAAAACATTGATTTAAGCTTTTTTTTATGCAATGAAAATTCTCATAAAATATAAAAGCAGTAATAAGACTAATTTTATTAATCTTCTACAATATTTAACTTGATTAACTCCTTCAGGAGTGTATTTGTCTTTGAATTATTCAGATTGTGTATATTAGTTAATTTTGTTGTTCTTAGCCTACCGAGCACTAGTTTAAAGTTAACGGCTTTGTTTATTTCTGTGATTGAACTGATGGATTACGCTGCGATGTACATTTTTATATATTCACAAATGAGGAAACACATACTAATGGAAGTGTTTCTGCAAATAACCCAGCAGTTCCCCAGACAAGACAGAGCTAGACTCTTCTGCTTCCATCTGAAACTTGTAGAAAAAACAAATATTCAAAATATACCTGAGAAACTGAATTAGTACTGAATTTATGACCATTTATCTCACTCCCCTCAGCTGGTAGCACTGTAATTAAAAATACTGATCGGCTTGTGTTACGTTTGCTGCTTAAAAAAATTTACATGAGGATGGTATTTCTGGAATAAAAGAGACTGATTGTACATCATCAGAAAATAAGCACTGAACAGATTAATAGATAAAACACTCAGTTTTCACTAATAGAGTAAAAACTGTCAATTTTAACTAAAGAACAGATCATAAGTGAGATGGATGGTGGTGTCTGATCAGCCAGCAGTCAATAAGCCTTTTGAAAACAATAAGCTATCTCTTGAACAAATCAGTCTAACAGGCAATATCTTTCTAGATGGCAGTAAATCACGGATGATCAAGTTTGAAAATACTACTTGTAGTGTTGGACCTGACTGGTCAGGCTATTTATTGACAAGAACAAAACTTAGCAAGACATTAAACAACCTTCTCAAGAAAGCAAGAGCACTATGGCATCCCTAATTTTAAAATAGTAGTTTGAGTCTAACCAACCACAAGGTGGTACACACAAAGGGAAACAAGCACATAAGTGCAGAATGCATGGCTGTTACATCACATGGCTTGGTAAATATATGGATAAATTAGACATCAGTTTGGAAAACACATAAACTAGGGACCAGAAAATTATGGGATGAACAAATTAAGTATCTATTTCATTTTAATCTAAAACCTGCATAAAAATGTTTTAAGGTTTGTAAGAAGGGAGCTGAATTTTATAATCTTCTTAATTTCAAAAGGTGCAACCTCAAAACCTTTCAATATCTGGGGAACAGAAAGTAAATAGCAGACAAGAGTCTAAAGTACTGTTTTGAGGCCCAGGGCCAGAATATGATCCTTCGGTGCTAAAAGAACACCAAATTCACAAGCCACACAAGCAAGATAAATCTTCAATTTCTATAATATATGCCAGGAAGAGCTACAGGAGGAAGCATAACACACATTATGGACCCACACAATGAGATATAAACCTCTTACAGATTTATATTAAAATAAATGTACATGCTTTGCATAAGTGATTTATAAAAGATAAAGAACTGCACTATCCCTGTATTTTCACAATAGTGTCAACTCTATACAGGAGGGAGCCAACCTACACCTGCAGGCAGATGAACTAAATAAATTAATAGTTCTTTTCAGAAGCTAATCTCCTAGCTGAACTGAGTCCTGGTGTGAAGAATAGCAAGTCATTCATTGAACATAAAACCATCATGAAGAATGGTTAGAGGAAAAATAATATTGAGAGCTCACAATCTTTTGGCATTTAGTAGATGGAACAAATATCACAAAGTAACATGACTGAAGGAAAGGACAAAAATTGTTAGCAAGAAAAGTATTTAACAGGATCACAGAATACAAGCGCTCTGTGTCCCCAGTTTGAGCTTATTCCCAAACAATTAATAAATTTTAGAGTCTCTGTCATAATGGCAAAACTCCAAGGAAATTTGATAGCCAAATAGCTACAAGGTTAAATTTGGTGTTTTCAAAATGCAAAATGAAGACATTTTTTGACTTTTCATGGCAAAATACAGAGCTGGAATATATTTAGCTAATGTCTTATAAAAAGCACCAAGAAAGAAAGAAAAGGGCAAATTTGGCTTGCTACCTTTGACAAATTTGTTGGTTTTCCCCTGCCCAGTATGACCTTTTGAGATTCCCCAAACTACCAATGCTGTTTTGCTGCTGAAAGGAAAAGTGGTCTGGTAGGTATCCAGAACACAATATCTCTTTGTATACACATAGTAATTATAACTGACAAAATTTATTTTTTTTTTAAGCAAGTTGTATCTGGCATGCCTCTGCTAGCACATAATTGTAGGCTGCAGTATCCTGTATACTACCACAGGTATGACACCTGAAATTTAAAACTTACAGTGCAAAGGAAGCAATAACCATTCCACTGAATTGAAATAGCACAATTTATAGATGGAAAACTGACTGTTTTAAAGTTAAATGAAAATTCTATTTTGACTGGGTTTTTGTGTGTGTGTGTGTGTGGTTTTTTGTTTATTTGTTTGTTTGTTTTGGTTTTTTGTTTTTGTTTTTGTTTTTTTTCCGACTGAGGGATTAACCTTTTCAGCAGTGTTTCTCTTGAACTGAGTTTTGTTTGTATTCATGGAAAAAAAATACTTCTATACATGAAATATATTTCAGCTATTGGACCTAAGATACAAAAATGTTTAGTATCTGCCCCCACAACTGAACCCTGCCCCAGTCCAAACCTTCGACCTTCTAGCTACTTAATGGTAACTGAAATGGGAAAGTATTTCCATTGAATATTACTCTTAAGGAGAGAGTATTAGCCTGAGATTGTTTTCCTGGTCCCCATTACCATGCTTGAAGGCATTCATTATGTTCCTGAGGAACCTAAGAGCAACACAGGGGAAAATCTAAGAAAGCAGGAGAATTTTACTGGCCAGGGAAAAACAGGTTTTTGGGCCCAATCACCTTAATTTTGGAATTTTATCAGGTATGATTAAAGTCACGTTCATTATATCAATACCTGCAGATAACAGTCATCAGAATGTCTTGGGAGGATTGGAAAAATAAGTGACTGCAATTTCTGAGAGAGACAAAACAGTATGTTTTCCTGTTACCTCACATTCAGAAAAAATTAACCACTATTTACAGGAAAAAAAAAGTGCACATGCACATTTAAATGAAAATACTTACATTTTGCAATGTTATAAATATTGAAAATTATTTCTTACTATAGGAAAATATTGGGCACTTTGCTAAACCACTTTATCTGGAGAATGTTTTGACACACTCACGTAACTAGTAGAAAGAATTTAAGACATCATTGTTTGTACATTTTAGGTGTCAACAACAATCTTAAAGAATAAAATTATTATTAGTGGGCCTGTAACTTTCACATTGTTTTTTCTTTAATACTCAGAGACATTGTAAGTCAATGTCTATAGGAAATCAGCAAATTAGTTAACTTAGCTCATAGCCAACTATGTCTGTGTCCATATGAATGAAGTCCAGAAAGAACCAACAACCAAAAATATACAGAACCCTGAAACTTTCTTAACATGTTTTTAACACTATTTAACTCCCCGTCTTTGCTATCTAAACTGTAGAAGGGTCCTGTAAATGTAAGTTTGTGGGTGTCTCTAGAGCTTCAGGTAATTGCATTATTTGATGCATTAACACTTCAGACCTAAGGTTTAATATGTCATTGCCATGACAGGCTTCTGTCGGTATATCCCAGCTGAATATCCATTCACAGGAAAGGAAGAAGTAAAGGAGGAAAAAAGCCAAATTAAAAGTTCACTCATTTCATGTCAGGCTGTCTCTGCAATCGTTGACCTTAATGGAGAATCATGCTTCCAACTACTTTGATAAATCTACTCTACCTTTGTGGAATTATAACCATTATCTCATCATAACAGGGAAAAATTTTCATTTTCATGCCTATAAGGGTAAGCAATGGTGACAAAATAGTGGGAAGGGCTAGTTTTACTCAGCTTTGATCTCACAGTCTAGAAGACATACAGGAATGTAAATAGTGATGAATTATCAACAGAGTTGTGTTCAGAATTAGAATCACTAAACCTTTTAAAACTGTGGACTGTACTGAAGGTAACCACCATAACAATTGAACCACGCAATAAAGTATGTGGAATGGCAGTTGTTTTCCTATGTTCTTTTTCATTTGAATGTTTGCTTTTTTTTTTTTTTTTTTTTTTTCTTTTCCTAGACCAATGGTATCAGGGCTAGGATTGGTTTTAAAGTGATCATATATTTCACATTGCAAGGACGGGCCTGGAAGGGATCTCCTATTTAGTAAGTTTCACCCACTTTTATCACCTGTTCCATTAGTACTCAAGACTTCGTCGTATTCTGATCTTCAGTGCATCTATAAAGCTTCCCTACAGCATGGTATCCAGGCAATTTACCAGTGTCATGCCTTAGTTGTTACTGGGTATATTGAACAAGTTGAGTCCCGAGATAAACACCTAACAATTTTGCCTCAAAGTCTGTGATCTACCCATTCTGCATCCTCTTCAGACAGTTCCTATGTCCTCTAGTTTTTCTACAAACCTTCTCCTCCATACTACATATTACTACATTTTACGACATATTTTCCCATAGTTTGCTGTATTAAATGTTTCACAAAAATCTACATGAATGATATTATATAGAAATCAAGCTAAACTTACCAAAGAAGATAGGAGACTAATCTGTCACATTCTTTTTTTGGAATGTTATGGTACATTTTATCACAATGTCATGTTTTTGTTAACACAAAACCCCAGACGGAAAAACATTTCAAGAAAAAGAGGTGGACAAGACCCTATTCCACACATCATGCAGGTGGGGTTTCATGAGAAGAATAATTTTCACCAGATCCGGGGATGCAACACGCATCATGTGACCAGCCACAGCTAAATACTCATTTAAAAGCCGTGAAATAATGAAAAGCAGGAAAACAATGCTGATATTAAAAAAAAAAAAAAAAAAAATCTCAAAAAGAATGTCAGTTAGTCCATCACACAGAGGAAACTGTTTTGCATATTTCTATTATGGAGATTGGGAAGAATAAGTGTTGACTACATAGAATACTTCTCCTAAATTATTATTTCAAATTCTAGCTGATATAACTTCTTATTCAAGTTTCCTCAAGCTGAGAAATTTTACCTTTTGCATAGACCAGACTTTAGTTTCTAAATGAACATACAGAGTGTTTCCTTTATTGTTGTTTAATAGGTTTATTATTTTATTAGCTTGGGCTGTTATGTTATTTTGTTAAGGCTGTTTCGTGAAAGACAGTTGCTGCCCATAGTTTTAATCTAGTGATGTAAAAGAACAGCATACCTCTGTAAGAAACAGTCAGAAAAAGGAGGGAGATGAAACATTAAGGATCTGATGAGAGGCATGTGAGTTCAAAAGAAACCACATAAGCATACCAACACAGCACCTATGAAACCATTCTCATAAGTGTAGCTACACAGTATGCTAAGCCAAAATGCCTGCCTACTTTTGATTTTACCAATTGCAAACTGACTCTCTTGCCCTTAAGCACTATTCCTTTGCATACCATATAAGAGTGTTTGGTAAATAAAAGTATACTTCTATAAAGACAGAAAGATTTTGGGTAGAATAGGAGCTTTAAGGTTTGCAATGCAAAGTTCCTCCAGGTATGTATTCCTACAGTATCCAACTTCAGAAGGTTAAACTGGAAACCTCTAGCAGGGCTCAGAGTCCTTTTATATTTTGTAATTTAATAAAAATGAGGCTCCAGGGGGCTGGGGAGGGGGGGCGGAAATTAAAAATGGTATCAAATAAAACAACACAGTGATTAAAATCTCATTTTTGCAGAGTCTTGTCTTTCCTTATCTTTCCTTGTCTTTAGATAACTAGAGTAATAGCTGCCTTCAGCAAAGTGGTAATAACCATTTCAGTACTAGAATTCCCAACAGCAGGAGCTGTGCCTTGACAAACGAATATGGAGATCGGAGCAGAACCTTATTCAGATCTTGAAAAGAGCATTGTAGCATGGCAAGAATGTGGCTGCCAGGCTTTTTTTTTTTTTTTTTTCTTTTTCCCCCCATGCTATTTTGCCCTACCAGCTTCCCCCTCCCCTCAGAACTGGAGGCATACGAGTGCAATTGGCACTAGAAATGCTGAAATGTTCATTTCTGAGCCAGGACTCTCTCTGGGCTATATCCAGAGTTCTGTTGCTCTAACAGAGAATCCACCGTTTCAGTGTGGAAAAGAGCAGTTATTCCTGTCTTTACCATTCTCTATCTCTTCTTTCACTGCTGCAAAATGTCATATTTTTGGTTTCTTAAATGTTATCTGTGAAGAGAAAGCCTGCCTGGCATTTGCAGCCTCAAAATAATTATTTCTCTTTTACATTTGTATTTTGTATGTTGAATAAATTTGTGCATTTTACCCATTAAATGTTAACCAAATGGACACATGTCTAAAATGCTAAATATATGTGATAATGCTTTCATTCCAATTCAGCCTGTTTGCTGCCTGAAGAAGTTCAGGACATTAATGCACAGTATGTAGAAGTTTATATCCCTCAGGTAATCAGAGGGATAAGGTAGAAATAATTGATTGATGCAGTACAAACATTGAAAAATACATTACATGCTGAGGTAGAATTTTGGACATGGAAAAGAAGGTATGAGAGCTGTACGTATGATGACCTGTGAAACACTCAAATACTGTGATAATGGGCATTAAATGAGGATTCCACACTATACACACTCTCCATCTCCAGACAGAACAACAAAATACCCACTTCCTTTTCTCTTTCATTGTGAACAAATTCCATAAAAGCTAAACTGTTGAAAAGATTGAGGGAATGTTGAGACTGTTATGGATTTGGACCCTGCCTTCCTCCCTGCTGTTTTGTGTTGGGATGAAGAAAAATGACAAGTAAAAAAATTGCTGTAGAAGATAATCTGAAATCATTCACTTCTATTTCTTTCATAGGGTGGCCATTCTCTGCCTGCTTGAGCCTGCTAATTCACTTAGAATCTTGTAGCCTCGTCCATTGATCCTAGTTTAAACGAAGCCATAATTTCCTTGAATAGTTACTCTGCAATAGGCAAAAGGCAAAACAGACATAAAATATTAGGTGCAATTAAGAAGTATGTGCAATAGAAAAAAACTGTAAATATACACAAACCCTTCTTGTATACAGTAAGTAAATTTACAAGAAAAAAAGATGTAGTCATGATGACCTGGTATTCCCTAAGAACTATCAGGCAACGATACTGAAGATGCCGCCCCTTTTCCTTCTTTTTAGAACAGGTATTTTCTTTAGAATTTCACAAATTGTGGTAATAACTTCTGGACACTGCAAGATTTATTTTTAAAAAGGACCTCATCCACTCCAGGAAGTAAGGCCAGACTCAATCCTTTGCTGATGGCTTTCAACTTTATGTACAGGTGAGTGCACACAGATGGGATCTATCACAATACTGTATTACTGTTGGAGCTGGGACAGGAAGACAGATAGTTGTAACTCTGGCCGGTGACAAAGAATATCCTCTCTCTGTACTCCTCCAAGATAAGGACAAGAGATTTTCTCTTTCAGCCAGCCATGGCTTTGATTAGCAATCTCTAACTATAAAAACAGTGAAGACGACTATGCACTGTATGCTGCTGTTGCTTGACTTGGAGTGCAAGAGAAGAGTTGCTACAGCACTAATGTTAAGACTCAGAGTCATTCATGGATACCTAAACGAACACTGATTTTTGGAAAAAAAAAAATCCTGACAAGAAGTATTGGTAGCAGGATCAAGAATAAATCAAAAGCATGGGACCTTCATGGCAGTGGGAGCGGAGGGAGGGGGATCAGGGAAACAGAGCCTGGTGACAAAGAGGAAACCTGTAGTATTGAGCAACAGACAGGGGACTTCAGGAGGGAAAGCTCCTGAAGTAGACTTCCCTTCATATTACATGCACACTAATCAACACAGAAGGTGAGGGACACAGAGACACCTCGGGTTTGTTTCATTTTTTTCAAAGAAAACCCCTCAGGTTATATATCTGAAAATGCAGTGCTGTAGAAAATAGATTGCCTTTAAAAGACTTATGTTTAATTCAGCTGTGTGCAAAGCCTTCAATCAAGACACACTTCAAACAATAGGTCTTCTCACCAATTGTTTTTCAGCAGAAACTCTAACATGGAGTTCCAGTGTTGGGAATATCTGTTATGGATGAACAAGGAAACTAGGGTTGTGATTGGTTGTATCTCCTCTTTGAGTATCCTCAAGGAGTGCAGTGCTGCTGCACATTTAAAAACATATGGCATGGCACGTGCTTAAAAGCTATATTGACATGAAAAGATGAGAATTTATTATCAGGGTATTTTAGCTCTGTGAACTGATTTATGATGAAAATGCATCATTATTATAATAAAAAGGTGCATTAGAAAATTATGCACATTCACATCTTAAAAAAATAAAAAGAAAAAATGTTTTGCATTATTTTATTTGAAAACAAATATATGATCCTGCCATCGAAGAGGCAGTCCATTGCAGAACACAGAGTACTACGTCGTTATGTAGGATGCCTCAATTGCCCCGGCAGTATGACCCTCCTCTTCCTGTCCCAAGGGAATCCTCTGCAACCCCCAGGGAGCCACTATCCCTGAAAGGGAGTTTGGTCAAGGGCTGAAAGCTTCAGGCTGAGCTGAGGTGGAGCCCTGGGGCCTTTGAGCAGGGTGAGGCAGGAGGCCCCAAGGCAGGTTGGTCAGGTGCATTTTTTGTGCTGTCAGAAACCTGGCACTATGTGTCTTTGGACTTCCCACCTCTCTTTCTGTCAGTGTTTTACAATTTTTGAAGGTCTTTCCAGAAACAATGTGGCATCAGCAACATATAGATCAGCAGCCTGATTCTTAGCAAAATGACATTCACTCAAGTAGAATGAAATGTGAAATTTTACAGCTACAGTAGACTTGATCTATTAGTGATTCATACATTTGAGTGCTTACATGCACAATTTTAATATATTACTAAGATACATTTTGAACGAAATACAGGTTTCTGCCAACAAACAAACCAGGTACGAGGTGAGATGCCATACAGTAATGCAAATAGACTCTTGATCTCCCAGCATCCAAGCTGCCTCCCCACCTCACACCAGTTCATTTTTTGCATGTTGTAATCATTCTACTGTAGCTTGACATACATTTCTGTAAATATTATATGTTAACAAGGCTTTTCAGTTTTATTTATTAATATTTTAAGTTACTAGCATAAATAAATCAGAGATTTTTATGAGCCACTTCTTTAAAAACTATGGAAAGGCTCTTTGATCTTTTGATGGTCACTCTTCTTTTACTATGTTTTCAATAATAACTTTCCTTGTCAATGCTTTTGGCTTTTAGTAACATGTTTGATTTTTGTGAATTTTGGTTCTGAAATACAGAGTAATATTTTATATTTAAAAAGCTACAGTTACATTAGAATAAAGGCATGGATCACTGAGATTGACTTCTCCTCTGAATAAAAGAAAAATGTACCACATTTGGCAGATGAAAAACGTCAGTTACATAATGAGATAAAGATTTCTGAAATGTCACCTTAAGAATATTGTTTTCACTGCAAACTTACCCCACCGAACACAGTATCAATCAGTAATTGGTTGTTAACAACAGTTAGTGCTTTAGCTCTCCATGGAAAGTAACCAGTCCTCAGTGTAATGAACAGGCTATAATATTTACGAAGCTGAATCCTGAAAAGCAGTTCATGAAAAATTGATTTCCTTAATTTTTAATTTTTATGTTCTAGGAAACCCGCTGACATGAGAACTTTTTCTCTTTCTCCTTTTCTCTGTCTCTTTCTCTTTCCTCTCCATTCCTTTAGTTGTTGTTGTTGTTGATGATGTATTTTGATAAGAAAGTAGTCAGGGCTGCCAGGCCACACAAAAAAACAGACAGAACTAACCCTTTCCTGCCTTACCTAAAACTCACAGTCACAGTGTAAAAACTGATGTATAAGGTAGCAAAAACAGTGTCGATGACTTAAGACCTAATAATAGATGTTATTGAGGAATTCTTTGATGCCTGTTGTACTGCCAGACAAGATTATTATATCCAAAAACAGTGCCATAAAATGCAATTAGATGCTCAGTCCATTGGAAAGCAGTGAAAGTTGTTTGCCTATCTGAATTCTGTTCCTTTGAAAATTGCCGTCAAACTTTCTAAGAGAAGGATCTTGTCTTTTTGATTTGTGTTTGTAAAATGAGTCTCAATACAGCAGATCAATAAGCGGCCAGGCAGACGGAGCAGAAGGATGTGGAAGCCAGAAACACACCCCATTTGCTAGAAAAGCAGACTGTTCCTCTCTAAATGAGGTAAGTATTAAAAGCTAGTGGTATATAAGCTATTTCAAAAGAGTGCAAAAAAGAAAACAAAAAAAAAATCCATCCTTTGCCTCTCCCTTGAAGTGCATCAGTAATGGAGGGATGTGGCGGTAGCTGTGCAGATCCTTCAGTAAACCCAGGAGTAGCTGCTTTTTAAAATGGCAACACTTAAATCTGTGAAGGAGAGAATGGCACAGGGACAACAGCACATGTGCACCTGCACAAACTGTCTGGGCTGGAACTGACAGCAAACACTATAGCCTTGGCACAACCAAACCCCTTGAGACTTCTTTGCCAGTATAGAATAAATAACTGAGTAAGCAAGAAGTTACCAGAAAGGAAGAAAACAATAAACAGTTATGTTTCATCTACCACATCCTCATCAGCAGAAGTGTTCAGCTTGAGCTGGTTGCACCCAACAGGAATTTAATGAGTGCTAAAGAGCCACTGAAACAGGGCAGTTTGACTGTGTCTAGAATTTATTCTTTAGCCTATGCTAAGCATAGGTATGATAATATCTAAAACTAATAATACATTTTTGTCATACGCAACTGACAGCTGTTACCCAACTCAGGAAGGCTGACATGATACAGAACATTTTCTGGTTGTGTTGCCTCTGTGTAAGGATGAGAGAATACTTGCACCTCCTGTTTTGCAAACATTTAACTATAGCTAGAAATTTTAATGGTGTAGGAGGATGAAAACAGTTAGTTCATGTTTGAGAATTCAACACAGTTCTTGTCCAGGTAGAAATTATTGTTGCTCACTAGCCACAGAAAGAAATATTCTTGTAAAATCGAACCTGCCAGATAAAAACACTGCATGCGTCCTCTGTTACAAAGTGGTCTCTAAAATTGTTTCAGGGCTCCCAGGAGGATGATTGGAATGGAAATCAGCCAAGCTGGGAAAGCGTATTTGAATGACACAAAGGAAAAGAGCCCTAATTTTTGTGGCCCACAACAGTTTGTTTTTTGTTTTTCACACCTACACGAAACTACTCATTTGGTGGTACAGCCTCAAAAAACTGCATGTTTCCCATCTTCATTTATTTCCGTTCTTCATGTACTTAATCAATGGGTTTATATCCTAATATTTAAGTCTGAAATCTGTTCTAGAGAGTGCAGAACACAAAGTAACAAATCTTTTCCTCATTCTTGAAATAATTTTGCAGGAATAAATTTTCTAGAAATATGACTTGGCCCTCTCTGTAACACTATGATCCAGTTATGCAGAGCTTCTGAAAGATCTAGGTGTCATTCAGCTGCTTTAAGATTCTACTACAGCAGAGATTCTTCATTACTGGAAACTCTTCACAGCACTGTAAGTTTCCTGCTGAGGTGTAGCTGAAAGCTGGAAAATGAACGGACGTCCAGAATCCCCAGTGAGGCATTTCATTTTGTATTTTCATATAAACTAAAAATTGCTCAGGTTTACACTATCATGATTAATCCCTTCAGAGCTAGGAAGAGATGTTTTTAGTCTTCTAGGAAAGATTCTCATAGTTGTTGCACGGAAATATAGGATTTTGTACTATGACATACATGTTCAATCTACAACTCATATGAAAAAAAAAAAAAGAAGGGGAAAAATATTTTCCTTGGACCTTCCTCTATTTCCTGGAAAAAAAAAAACAAGCAAATTTTAAATTTCCTTTATGCTCTTTTTTTTTTTTTTAATTGATTCTTCAAGCATTTTTCTTCTTGCCTTCATAATAAATCCATTTATGTTTTGGTGATAACCATCAGACAAACAGAAGCTAAAATTAAAAAGAAACATGTGATACCGCTGCTAAGGAGCAGTAAATGGGAATACAGTGTACACTGCCAAACATAAGACCACAGATTTCACAATGAAAACTTCAAGTCAGGGTTCAAGGCATCCATCAAATTTCCCTTAAAATCTAAGTGACTCAAAAAAAAAAAACCCCACTTAAATCACCATAGTAAAGACAAATGTAAATAAACTCCATTTATTTAGTTGGATAGTCAGTCAAAAGCAGCAAAAGCACACAAAATCTGCTTCTAAAATACCCTAGATAGAAGCAAATGAAATCATAAACACAGCACAGGTGGTATTCTACTGGCCTATAGCCTTCTCGGAAACAGTAATTCCCAGGTCATTCATGTTTAACTATTCCTTATTTTCATTGTTCTTGCCATAAGTAATAGCTTGTCAATATGACATAATACTGTTATGTCATTCAAAACTTTAGTTTTCCACCACCTGTAACTTTTAGAATATTATAATTTTCTGTTGATTTTCACAAATTTGGGAATGTGCTGGATTTTTTTTTTTCAGTATGAAGAAGTGGCATTTGGCTTTTGGCTGCTCTTGAGCTAAGAGGGGATAACTGATATATATTCTGTTGGAAGAAGTTGTTAATTCACACTTCAGCAAAGCTGTACAAATGGCTGAGGGAGATGATTGTGCATTAAGCACATTGATAAGGTTTGATTTGCACAAATGCAAGTAGCCTTGCTTCATACAACATGCACAAACCCTTGTGTCAGCCAAATTAAAACCTCTTGGAAGCTGCCTATTTCTTGTGATCCTTTGACCATTCTCACATTTTGAAATTATGCCTTTCATTCCCTGATCAAGCCTATCCTACTCAGAAATCCCACTTTCTTAACCCACCTGTAATTTCAGTAATTATTCTGCTGTCCTACATGCCCACATTTCATGGCTGTTAGCGGGCTACAAGAAAGTATTTTTATATAATCTTAGCTTAATGAAAGCGCCAATCAAGGCTCATGCCAATGCACCTGGAATGATTTTAGATGGAGCATCAGCTAAAGCTACAACCAGTCAGTCCCTTCAGAAGTGGCTGTGGTGATTAGAGATATTACTGACCCCAGTTCAGTTGTTAATGTTGGTTGCATCCCTCCTGCAGTTCATACCTCTGTCTTCAAAGAAAGCCTGAAGGATCATGTAAGTTCTACTCTTTTGAATCAAGGAAGTCATATATTTTGTTTTAGATAGTGTTTGGTAGTTGTTTAGGCTACACAGGCTGACTTTGCTCTCATGCAGATGAAGAGCTCTCATCAGTTTGACCCCAGCAGAAAGAGAACAGGGGATAATATCTTGTACTGGAAAGCAGTAGGATCTCAAGTCATAGCTGCTTTTGTAACAATTGTAGACATCTTGCTCAAAAAAGCTCCTATTTAGTTGACATACACTTCAGTCCACATAAAATGAAATTATTTCAATTTTTCTCTAAAAATTTCACTGTTTGTTTCCAGAATTTTTCTTCACTTTTCTTCAAGATTTGCTGTCTATGTGGTAGTGCAAAAGCAAGCATATATGCATGTGATATTTGTGTACTCGTAGGACCTGTAGAATCTTCTGCACATTTGAATGTGTAAACACTGGGTTTAAGCCTCTTAAAGTATACCCAGCTGTCTCTCTGGGATAGGACCTTAACCTTTCTGATAATATTATCATTCATTCTGTGCCTGAAGCTGACTGTGCTGTCAGTAGTGAATAACATACACTTACTGATAAATCACAACAGTAATAGATCTATAATAAAGTAGTTGTCACAGTGTTTTATTATACATTTACAGATGCACCTTGAGCATACCTCTGTTTGTATGGCAGAAAGTCATATTTACTGTTTGTGTTCATGGTTGGAGCACTCAGCTTCTCTACATATTGGTCCACTAGACTGCAAACCTCAATTATTCTCAAAGTACTCCATAAACCAAAAATATCCCTAAGACACCATTGCATTTTATAAGGAACATTTTTACTTTCTTGTCAGCAGTGAATTCTGTAACTCTTGAATAAATGGTGGCATATGTTTGCTATCTATCTATCTATCCATCTATCTATCTATCTATCTATCTATCTATCTGTCTATCTATCTATCTATCTATCTTTCTGTCTATCTATCTATCTATCTATCTATCTATCTATCTATCTATCTATCTATCTATTTATTTTTCTTTTTTTGCTGCTGACATGAGACTACCCTGAGACGTTTCTAACTTTAGCTTATTTCTGTTTCTGGATAGCAAGCCTTAATAAGTTTTTCTCTGTCTGTGGTGAGACAGGCTCATGTCTGCTAGGCTCACCTGAAATACAAATTTGACAACAAATGCTCACAGTTTCTGTTTTCTGTTCACAATATTGCAGAAGTTCCTAAAAACCTTTAGCATTCTTAAGAATTTGTCTACTGGAACAGATAATTGTCCATAGTCATCACTAGGTGCTGGGAAGATTAACTAAATTTGTTTTAGTTTTCACTGAATTTGAAAGATGAATGAGTCTATGATGGAGGAGACAGAGGAAAGAACTAGTTGAAGTTGTATTTCAGCTCTGCTAATTAAAAAGCCATTGGAGATTGTCATCTGTGTTATGTGTGGGTGCACACATAACACTTCTGTGAACCTATAACCATTGTGAATCCAAAGAGCAGCCTTACCATATTCTCTCAACACAGCAATATAAATGTTGTTTGTTAGCCTCGCAAAAATCACATATTCAGGACCAAACAGGACTACAATATATTTTAATTAATCACGATGTCTAACAAGAATATCTCTCTCATGTTGTAGTGTCCTATAAGAATAACTTAAGACGAGATCTGAAAATAGAGCACAGCCTTGGTAGTTCCTGCTGTGGACAAGCATCATGCTGTAGAGCCCTCTGCTGTTCAGCTGTCTAGCCTTGCTGGTGGCTTTCCAGGGGCAAACAGAGTGATGGGTTTTGGTGGCTCAATAGACAAAGTCAAAGAGGAAGGAAGACATCACGGGACAGCAGGGCTCTAACAGGCACACTGTGAGACTAATGAAGTTATGTATTTTAAGTCTTCAACAGCTTAGGAAAAACAAGAGATTAGAAGGAAAAAATGAAAAGGGATATGAAAGAAAAACATTTCATTCTTTAGTGCGTATTAACAGTTAACATTATTCCAAGAGTCTGGGAATGTAAGAATTAAATATGACAAAATGTTTCACCCTATCCCCTAACCTGTATATTTTATGGAGTAGAATAATTAATGTGGAAAAGTTTCACAGACAACTAGTATTTAAATAAAGGTGGAAGTATATTTGTGCATGTTCATGTATGTTTGTAAAAATACTCTTTTAGGTCATTTCAAAGAGAAGAAAAATCTTAAAACAACATTGCATGTTATCTTAAAATTTCACTTCATTTTATCTTGTCTTAAAAGAAATTTAACAATTTAAACCAAACAAAAATTATGAACAGTATTTTAGACTTTCCTCACTTTAATTGTTTTGGGTGAAAGTCCTTGTAAGTAAATAAAAATGTAAACAAAAAATAAAAACTACATTGTTCACAATTAGTTGTGAAACATAGTACACTTGCTGACCACTTAGACCACAGGGGTGACTTATTTAAAAAATAACACTGTACGACCTGTTTCAGACTATAATGAACACTAAATTTCATACTTGTCAGAGGTCTTCAACACTGAAAAGAATGTAAAAATAAATCCTGATTTTGCAAATTTATGTTTGTATCTCTTGCATATCTGAGGGATTGCAATGAACAAATGTGCATGCAGAAGACAAACCTGATAGCCTGTTAGGCTATGTAAAATGTACATTTTTATTAAAGTTTTGCAAATGTAGATTTAATGCAAGTATCATCCCACTTAGCATTCTGTTGCACAACTTTCATCATTAGAGTCTTCGAAACTTAGAAAATCCTTGCTTGGAAACATTTGTAAGAATTTCCACTCTTGCTGCATGCTTCTTGTAGCTAAATTAATGGCATTTTATATGACAGATTTTTCAGCCTCTGCCTCATATAGCTGTGCAACATAATTTTTTGTTTATCAGGTCAGAAAATTGTCCTCTCTTAGGCTGATCTACCAAACACAGTTTTCTTTCGTGTCAAGTTCCCAATACCTTCAGAATCTCTCAACAGCACCAACCTTCAGATCTTTCAAAGTGGATTCATTTTCTCAAAAAGGCTACTTTCCCACAGTGTCTTAACTGATTTCATCAAAGTGTCTCTGGTGAATTATTTCTTCTGAATGAATGTCATGGTGGAGAGGACCTCAATGGACAGCTCAGTCGCTTCATTGAATCCATTTTGATTGCCATATGAAATGTCAACTAATTTCAAGACTTTGGCTTGCAATCACTGATCATCCATGTCAGAAAGCCCTAATTTATCTTTTAATTCAGCTATTTTACTTAAAACTAGACCAGCTAGGTACTCTCATTACCAGGAAGAAACATCCACACAAGTTGCTTTCCTTCAAGATTCAGAATTGTAGCACAAAGGTTCAATTAAACATTGTCACCACTGTAGCACAAGAGCAACTGGAGTTTGAAGTTCAGGCTACATGTTTCTGAATTCAGTGAACACTGCTTATGTATCTGAAGAGATCACACCTCTCCAAATTCAATCTTCATAGTACTGAAGTTTTCAGGAAATGTTCTGCTTAAAAGGTTCAGCTTCTTGATCCATGCAAGAAAATGACTTTGAGGAGAGTACTGCCTGATCTTTGTCATGATATGCTATTGCAACTACCATCCAGAACTCTTTTCCTGCTGGAAACTAGGTTATTCCACTCTACTTGAATTCTGGTAGTGACATTGAAGAGGCATTAAACATATTTTAGTGCTTTGAGTCAGTATGTTCACATTTTATCTGAGAGCTACCTGTACTAATGTATTGCCTTCCAACAGGCAGAAAACTGTCACAATTGTCACAATGGTTCTCCAGGTTCAAATGACTCAGAGGTACCTGGTGCACTAGTTCATTAACTCCTGTTTTTTCTCTGATGTATTCCATATTTCTTAGAACACATAGTTTAAACCACTTCTGATCAGCTGCCTTTTCAACCTTCAACTATGAGGGAGGAGCACGTGCTTCTACACACTTTGTGTCACAGTATGTGTTGCAAATTAGAGCACTTCACTGTAATATAAGCATTGTGAATGATGTCATGATGAAAACATCTTTAAACCTGAAAGGTACCTGAATGTTATGGATATTTCCTTTAGGTTTATTATTTGGTCTCTTATTCACAAATAGAGAAAAAATTGTCTGCATTTCTGAGGATCATAGTCTCACCTAGAATAAATCATTAGAGAGTTATTGCTTCCAATTTAGCTTTGCACTTTACACTACAGGAAGAGCTGGGTACACGTTAAAAAAAATAGTCAGCTCAAGTGCAACACAGGAAGTACCCAAGAAAATCAACAAGTGAGAAAGAGATATTAACCTGTCAGTAAAGCAGTTGTAGTATTTTTTAAGAATAGCTGGTGTTTTTATTTCATTGAATGAAAAATATAAGTGTTTCCAATTGGTCTTATGTTCCTCTTCATAGCAAATACAAAGTCTTGCATTTTTTAAAATGCAAAATCCCATCTTTCTCTGAATAAACAAAAAAGCAAAATTATGCGAGAAAGACTTGTAAGCATGATACTATAAAAAGGAAGGGGGGATGAGAAGAATGTAAAAAAAAAAAAAAAAAAAAAAAATCCATCCTTTTGCCAGAACAGATTTCATTTACAAGAAATGAGACTCAAATCCAGTTAATTGTCTGCATAATAATGCTCAGCCCTCTCATTTCAGACACATATTAGAACCTTAGCTATGATGAAATATGCTGTTGGATCGCCTGTTTAATCTTCCTTATCAAAGCCTGGACCAAGGACTCTAATCTCTGTCTAAAACCTCAGAGATAAAGCCTAAGTAATGAAAACTGCTAGGACCAAACAAATACTATTTTGATGGTCAACAGATTTTTCTTCCCAGATGTGTTCCCAATTATTATAAATGGAACAAGAGGTGGAAACTGGATCCTACACAGAAAGATTTCCTGCTGTGAGGGTAGACACCACACTGCTACTCTTTGCTAAAGTGAGAGTATTCTACGACCACAAGATACGTTCTACTGCAGTCAACACCCTTAATAATCAAACAACCCTGAATAATAGCAGCTAAAAAGCCAAGGAGACCACGATACTTGACTGCATGCTGTGGGTCATGACATGAGAAGATCAAATACCTATTTAGATAAACTGGGACCAAATGACTAACTGTTGAGTTGTCTGGGGACCTTCAGCTGTGATGACCAAGTCACAAAGTGGCTTTGTTACTTTGAAATTATGAAGTTCCTTACTCATTGTGTCCTCCCGATTTCCATATGAAATACAATTAGTTTAAGTAAAAGGATATGTCCTCCTTCCCTATCCCTGGTATACACATTCTCTAGCCTCTGGCAATCACAATCTTGTTTGCCACCAGCAATAAGAGAGATTTCTCAGGCCAGTTTTGTTTTCAACATATACTTTTAAAGCCCAATATCTAAATATGATAACTCTGTGCTTGGTACTGAGAATCTCTGAAGGTCTACTTTGGCCACCAAAACCACTCCAACTTACAATAATGTAGCATGAAGAAGCTTGAGAGATTTTGGGGTTCACAGTGACTAGAGTGACTAGCATTAAGAACAGAATGAAAACTACTTTAAATTTACAAATTGCTAAAGTGATGTGGAAGTCATAAAGTCATAAGTACCTCATATTTAAACAGTTCATTCTCTCAATAGAAATGCATGTAAATATACTGTTCTCATTTACTAGGCATCAAAATCTGATTGTCTTTGGTAGTTCAAATTGCATTATAAAAAAGCCTTTTAAAAATAAATTACTGCCTGATTTGTTTCCTGTCCCATCTTTACTTCTTTTTCTACCACTCTATCAATCTTACCTATATGTCATTTTAGAATTAAAGCAATGTTGAGTAATTTGATTATGTGAAGGCACCTGTTCTGTCACATACAGAAATGAATTTTAAAAAATATTTTATGAGATCTCCAGGAAATGTTTAATTATTTCCCTTTAATGACAAGCATTTTACATTCTATTAAGTCACAGGTGCTATCTTATTTAATGGCTATTCCATACTGAATTTTACAAGTAATTTCTCCTCTCCTTGAAAACATGATGCAAATATCTCATGAGAAATCACAATAATAGATATTTTTTTAATGTGAGGATCAGTAGTGGTAAAGATTGTACACTTCATTGATTATGGCTCCAAAGATTTCAAGTGTTATTGACAGGATCTTTTGTCCATGAGACCTCAGGCATGCCAAAAAGATGGTTCTCATTCACTAGATGGTTGTTTTTTGTTACTTGCATTGATTAGTCCACTGTTAATAGAGACCAAGGGAAAACATTTAAATGAGGCAATATGAAGATATATAACTTCTGAGAATTTAAGTCTTTCATGGGTCCACCACTGTGTATTATTTCCATGTACTGCTTTAAGTGTCTCACTGAAGAGACATTTATATGGTAGCAGATATTGTGGATCCCACTCTGGAGTTGACATTTTCTCATTCCATATGAATATGGGTACACACAGAAAAACCCAATGATTTAGTTCTGCTTAAGGAGTTAAACTTGTATTTCAAAATTAATTGAACAGTTTTAAATCATCCAGTGACTTATCAACTCAATGGACTGTGCATAAGTAGTAGTAGTATATAAATATTGTGAGAATGAGAAAATGGGAAGTGATTTTACTTAATTGTTCTTTACTATAACTTTCACCCTATGACATTAAACATATGCTCTTTTTGAAAATAGTCATTAACCTTTCACATGATATATAACTAGCTTTATCACTCCGGAAAAAAGAATCCCACTTTGAGTTCTGAAAAGAGGATCCACTGGGAGACACACAAATGGTAAACCACAAGGAAGGACACAAAAAGGCCCATAAAACATCAGTAGGGTTATAAAGGTCTATGGATTTTAATTGCTGTGTGCCATTGGGCCTTTACAAAGCAATCAAGCAGGCAATCTCCGAAGACAGCCCTGCCATAATACATTTAACAATAGAGTTCTCACCCCATCAGCAGACTAGGGTTTATGAAGGTCCCAATAGCAATTAATGACCTTGTACATTGAGAGAAAAAGACAAAATTACTTAAATTGACTACCCTTTTTGGATACATATCTTAAGTGTCAGAAAGTGTAATTTCCAGACAAGGAATTCAAAAGTTTTGATGACAGAAAAAACATTCTCATCAATCTAATATTCCTATTAAAGGTACAGAAATCTGTCTTTCTGTTATTATGAAGGGAATGTTCTGAAAAACACAGTGTAATGCTAGTGCATGAAGGATTTTATTTATTTTGGGTGGTATGTTGTAATATTTTAACTACATAACTTCATTTTTCTCAAGAAGCTGGAAAATTCTATAGTTCTGATATTGAGGTTGAATTCAAATTTTAAAACAACTCTAGCAGCAATAAACAGGGTTACATGTATAATATTGTTAATTTTGAGCAATAATAAGTGGGAACTTTTTTTAAAAAATATATAATACATATGCCTTCTTGTTACATGTGTTCTCAAACACAAACATAATTGTACAAGGCTGCAAAATCAATGGTGGTGGACAACATGCAAAATAGTAATCAATACATGAAGGTACACAGTACAGCCTGAAGATACACCAATCCCACAATTAAAGCTGGATATGAAGATGGAGAAAAATAAAGACAATCCATGGAAAGAGGATATATAACAACTTCTGCACAGAATTAGATTAAGTGAGCATTTAAGAGTTTTTACATTGTATCAGAGGAAAATGTAATGCAGTTTTTCTTCTGATGCGAGATGAACATTCTTTTTTGTTTGAGATATTAGATCACCTCTGTGAATGAGAAGCAACTATTTAATTATTTTTGTAATTTTTGGTTTTGTGTGGGAAATAATCCTGACGTATATAGTTAACTAAATAATTTACTTCATTCTTCTAGTTTTCTTCTTGATTTTAAATAACTTACTGTTCTTTATAGTAAAATCCCAGGACATAGCCCATGTAAGGATGGTTACAAATTTAATAATTTTCTGGAGTTTTCATCCTCAGTCTGATTTAATCCTTCTGTCTGGAACTCGGTTTAATCAAACTTGAATACATAAAGAATCATTCTGCTATTATGGAACTACCATAATATTATTTTTAAAGGTAGGTAAATAATGTGAATTATGATCAAAAATGCAAATAAAATGTTTCATTGTCCAATCAAAGAACGTACATACACAAATGCCGTATCTGTGCTTAGCTGTCAAAAAGAACTGCACTTGCAGAGAGCTAGAATACATGGTGTCATACTGACATTGTTACAGGAAAACTTCACTTTATATATGCTGTCAGTTGTTTTGTACATTTTGGAAAGCACTGATCTTTCTGTCCCTCTGTCTGTGTGCTTATAAACAGATCCAGCTGTAGCTGAATAGTTAGAACACTAAATAAGATATGAAAAAAATCTGAGCCTAAACAGTCTATTTCTTCTCTATACGTTCTTTCCCCTAGTATATGTAGCTGTCATTAGTATAAAGCTTTGGCAAGCAAAAGATATTTGACTGAGGAATATTTGGAATGTAACATTTTACTGATAATTGTATTTCTTTCTAATTTTATTTGTATAACTCTTCCCCTAATAAAAGAACAATCTAGTTCCATTTCTGAATGCTTTTTATTTTAAATTGAAAAGACAAAATGTATTGCAGTCTTCAAGACTTATCTTCTAGCTGTAGCTGGTAGGATAGATGAGTCTCAGAACTGACTGAGTATGGCTAATGATAAGCTTGCTCCTATAAAATCTGCTCAAGAATGTGGGGAAAATACATCTTTCCCTTTCTCACACATGCACCCAGTTATAATAAAAACAAGTAGTATATATGCTTGCAGAGTAGAATGTGTGTGCTTTACAAGTCCAAAATAATACACCCTACACACCTTTTCTAACACCCTGGTTACTCAAGATTTCTAATCAAAGTCTAAAGTGGTAAAATCCAACCAAACAAAAACCACACCAAAACCAAAGCACAACAAATAAACCCTGACTGGGATACAGTGGAAGAAAAAGTGCAAGAGAAAGTGGAAGAGAAATATATATAGGAAGGAGGAGAACTTCATTTAAAAAAAACACCATGACTTCATGTTTACCTCCAAAGGGCATACTAAGTTTGGGCTGATTGCAACTCTAGCATTGGACTTAGTTTATACTTGGATCTATTTGCTCTGTGGTCACATGATGAGGAACAAAACCTTCACATAGCTGTTGGCCTGAGCTTGCACTTAGGCCTCCAAGGGTGAAAATGTGTGCTGATGTGTGTGGGTACTGCTGTAGACTCAGTTGTCATTGTGGGATATTATGGCTATTTTTAGGCAGTGAATTCTGCAGGATCTTTCTGCCATTGCACAGAACCAATGCAGAAAAAATACGGAGCATCCTAGAAAAAAAAAAATCTTAACAGAAACAAACAAACAAACAAACAAGCACACCCCCTTCCCCCCCCCAAAAAAAAACCAAACAAAAACCACAACCAACCAACCAACCAACCAAAAAACAACCAACCAAACAAAAACAAAGCCAGAAACTCTTCTGAGTTCAATAACCTCAGTAATGACAACAAATATTCAAAAGGAGATTGGTGCAAGTAGTAAAACTGATTGAATTTTATATCTGTAAAATGGTGAACGCCCTGGATTGAAGGCACTGGCAAGAGAAGAGTGAACATAGACAAATAGAATATATTTAAAACCTTCTGAGTTTTGGGGAGAACAGATAGTACTGTCTTCTGGTGAAAAACAAACTGAACTTGGAGTTTCCTATATTTCGTTTACAAAGATATTTCAAAAGAATGCTAGGCTGAAGAAAACTGAAGAACCAAAACATTTTGCAAATGGAATGAAAAAGTATGCCAGAAGGAAAAAGGAAACATATGAAGAAGAGAATTAGAGAAAAGAATACAAAACTGCTTTAAAGGAAACATTCAAAGGGGAAGGCTGAATTAGAGAGATAAAAATTATTTTAAGGGGCATCTTTTCTTTTGGGCCTAACTGGAAGTAAAAATCCATTACTCTGTTACTTTTTTGGTGAAAAATGTAGAAATGCAAATCTAAGTCAACTGACACCGAAGATATTTGTTTAAACATCCTTTGCAGTATTTTAATAAAACTCTTTCTTTTATGGGAAAAAAAAAAAAAAGAACAAACAAGGCTGCATGCTGCCTTCATAGAAGACTCTGATAACACAGTTTAATTTAATCGTTAGTACAGGATTTAGGACAGTATTTGCATCCCTCAACTTTAGATACTGATATATGCTAGTTAAATTAACTGGCTATGGTCACAAGGCTGCTTCTTGAGTTGAAGAGAGAGGATTCTCCAGAGAGCCACCCACAGCAGGAGATAGCTCAGGTGTTCTCTCTGGCCTCTGCAGGCAGTTCTGTGTTAAAAAAAGACTCACAAACACTTCAAAGAAAATTTGTACTCCCAGTCAATAATTCCTAAAGAATAAAAATAAATCTAGTAGATAATGCCACTTTACTCCAAACATCATGGTGATGTCTGTGAACATACCTTATTTTCTCACCTATTGGGGGAGGTTAATAGCAGCAGGGGATGGTTGCTCTAAAATAGATTGGGGAATTTGTTCCCTCTGCCACTTTGATTTGATGTTTTGTCTTACCTGATGGAACAGTCTTGCTATAATATGATTACTGGGTTTTTTTTGTTGTTGTTTTTATGATTTTTTATCTTTTAATCAAGCCCCAAGTACTCAACGTACTAATGTAATGTCCTTCTATAATGTGGAAAGAAAAAAACCCACATATATATAGGCTGTTTTATAGCTCTCCGTGTTCCAAAACACATTTATCTACTTCTCCGCATGACATTGCATTAAAGAGTCCTGCAAAGACTGATGTGTCATAGCTTGTAAACTTTTATTTTTCTACATTGTTGACCTTAATTGACTGAGATTTTAAGGTCTGCATTATAACTATATATCTTTTTGATTATTGCAATCAAAATCACAAATACGTTTTCTTTGAAAATGCAGTTCACATAGCATAAATTAAGCTATAACATGCTTCAGTTGCAAGACTAGGAAGTTCTGGTTCTGATGATCAATACGTGTAGACAGACAAACTCTTACCATTCCCACCCATGGCCCACTGAAATACAACAACAGTATGTCCTCAAAACTGCAAGTGCAATTAATGCTTTTTCTTACATGGGAGTGAACTTAGTTTTGCCACTACTCTCAGAAATCAGGGAGGAAAATCTTCTGTTCTACGGCAAGAGATTCTTTGTAAATATCCATAGAAAGTAATTAAAATATTTTCAACTGAAAATAGAAGGGAAAATGTATTCCTTTGGAAGTGCATAGACACCTTAAGAGGGCAAATTATCTTAAAAGTTCATGGGGTATCTCTTCCCTGCTAGCATGTAGAGGGGTTCATGGCACATATACCACATTGACTTTAACAATAACACATTTTATCATGGGGTAGATTTTGCAAATAGAAACCTCAAATACCAAACTACTTCTCTTCTGAACTTGCTTCCATTTCTTGTGTTTTATTTCAATGATTGTATTCAGGTTATCATGGTACCATAATTTATCTCTTTCCCTTCCCTGCCCCCCACCCCCACCCTCTCCCAATGTACATTGTGAGAAGAAGAAAAAACATTTGCTGGACTGCCTTCAGAAAATGACTTGTCAAAAAAAGGCATGTGTAACATTAAGTTCAGCAAGAATGTTTTCAGAAAGGACTTTAATTATGATGTGAATAAATATTTGCTAGGTGCAACTGGTTGGCAAAAAGTAGGGGTAAAAAATGTGTGAGTAGTTCTGTCAGTCAGGACAGGAATTAATTGTGGAAAAGGCTAAAGATTGAAATTCCTATTTTGTGTGTGTGTGTGTGTGTGTGTGTGTGTGAGATGGACAGACTTAGTGAGAGAGCATGGAGTTCCCAGAATGTCCACCTATTTTTGCCTCAAACATGTAGTTTTGATGAGTTGTCCACCTTTTAGAGTTGCACTTTTCAGTTCTCTTCTGTACTTGTTACTATTTCATAATTGCCTTTTTTATATCTTTTATATCTTTAGATTCTTCCTTTGCCCTCTCACCTTCCCACATTTTTTGCTGTGTATACCAAATTTATCTACAGCAGCTTCTCAGCCTCCTAGTTTCAGTGTATGGTTCTTTAACGTAGTTTTGTCTTCATCTGTCTTTCAAAAAGATTTTAAACACAAGTCTAGTGTTTACACACTCATGGTGGTTAAAAACCAAAAGAAAATGAAACTCCGGTTTAGCAAAATTTTGTAGTGCAGCAAATTAGTTTTTTGATAGTATTGAATCCACTGCCTCCAGTCACTAAACATATCATCTAAGTGTCCAGTATTTCTCTTTAAGCACAGATGTCTCCCTCTGTTCTCATTATGAACTCCATAGGCTCCTGTCTGAGTACTTAGGCTCTGATTTCTTCCCCTAACAGTTTCTGTTGCACAGGCTCTTTGGTCTTTAAGGTAGAATCCTCTGCCTCGGAGTCTGTGTAATGTATTGATCTGAAATCCCTGTTTCTAACCAAAGACTTTCTAGTGATGTAATTACTGAATTTCAGTAGCAAATTTTTAACTGAAATATAATTAACCGAGCTGTATTAAAAATATTTCAAGGAATATTATGTCTATTACAATTAAAATTTTAAAGAATTTTAAATATCTCACCAATAAGTTAACAATACAGAGCATATGTTGGACTTTTGTGGCCTTAGCAATAACAAGATACAACTGTTTGATTAAATGAGCTATATTATGTTGTTTATTGCTGTAAAACAAAAATTAATTTATTTTCTATTGCTTAGAAGGAACATATCCCCAGAAGGAAAGAAAGAGAAAGTGGAGCAGACAGAGCACATGGGCATGTGTGAAGAATATATAATGAAGATGGTTCGTGTGTGAAAGGTGTGTTGAAATTTCACTGAAGGTAGGATTTATATCCTTATCTTTTATACCTGGATATTCTAATTTGGCTTGATAATTCAACATAGTTGTACTACCAAGGAAAGTTAATATACCATGACATTTTTATGCTCAAACGTAATAACTTTACTAGAGGAAACACATCAAAATAAATGCCTTTTGAAATATTTATTGAGATGCTACTGATCTGTATCAATATTTTCAGTCAGTAGAAACACCTAAGATCCTGTATATAGATGTGTATGCTTTATATATCATATCACAGTTAAAGAAATATCTGAAACTTTAATATAAAAATATTATTTCATTTGATCTTCAAACTTTCATAAGTGATCCTAAAGGATGGACTGGCTGACATCTCACCTTGTGCTGACATATTTCTCAAGTCACCTCTCTGTAGAAGTGCTATCACAACTTCTCCCAAACACCCTTAACTCTGCAGCTGGAAGAAAACAAGCTAGGCAAAGTTAATGAGGCATGCCCAGCTATTTGTTCAAGTTTTGAACAACGTTTCAATGGCAGGAGCGAGTTAGGTTCTTCACAGAGGGATGCTAAAAGACTTTAGAGTTGGGTGCAAATATTAATAGTTCTTGGAAGAGAGAAGCTGAAACGGAGACATTAAGTGGTAAGGTCACCAGAGGAAGCTTCAGTACTGCAAACTGCTGCCCTCTAATTTATCAGAGCCATCTTTTAAATGTCACACTGCAAAGCCAGTCTTATTCCCTTTCTGTAACTAAAGGGATATCTTCTCACATAAATTTTGTTTATTCCTGCTTACTTCTTTCTCTCTTTATTTTATACCTCATATTGTTCAAATCCAGGGACAAGGCAGCTAATGAAGGGAAAAACTTTTCTTGCTGTGAAGTGCTTGTTTCAGAAAACTGGCAGGAAGGAGGAAGAAAGGAAATGCAAAATATTATTATAAAGGCAAGAGACCAGGATCAAGCTTTTCTACATAGCAAAGATTACTAATGACTTCAGGTCTATATTTGAATTTCTCATAGAATCACAGAATCATTGTGATTGGAAGAGACCCTCAGGATCATCGAGTACAACCATAACTTAACTCTAGCAGTAAACCATGTCCCTAAGAACCTCGTCTAAACGCCTTTTAAACACCTCCAAGGACGGTGACTCCATCACTTCCCTGGGCAGCCTGTTCCAGAGCCTGACAACCCTTTCCGTGAAGAATTTTTTCCTAATATCCAATCTAAACCTCCCCTGGTGCAACTTGACACCATATCCACTTATCCTATCACTTGCTACTTGGGAGAAGACACCAACACCCTTCATGCTATTACCTTCTTTCAGGTAGTTGTAGAGAGTGATAAGGTCTCCCCTGCCTCCTTTTCTCCTGGATAAACAGCCCCAGCTGCCTCAGCTTCATCAGACTTGTGCTCCAGGCCCCTCACCAGCTTCATCACCCTCCTCTGTAGTCTCTCTAATGCCTCAATGTTTTCCTTATGGTGAGGGGCCCAAAACTGAACACAGGATTCAAGGTGGGGCCTCACCAGTGCCGAGTACAGTGGCACAATCACTTCTCTAGTTCTGCTGGTCACACTATTCCTGATACAAGCCAGGATGTTGTTGGCTTTTTTGGCCACCTGGGCACACTGCTGGCTCATGTTCAGCCAGCTGCCAATCAACACCCCCAGATCCCTCTCTGCCAGCCAGCTTTCCTGCCACTCTTCCCTGAGCCTGTAGCACTGCCTGGGGTTGTTATGACCCAAGTGCAGGATCCAGCATTTGGCCTTGTTGAAACTCATACAACTGGCCTCAGCCCAACAATCCAGCTGATCCAGATCCCTCTGTATGGCCTTCCTACCCTGCAGAAGGTCAACACTCCTACCCAATTTGGTGTCATCTGCAAACTTGAAAAGGGTGCACTCTATCCCCCTGTACAGATAATTGATAAAGAGATTAAACAGAACTGTCCTCCATACTGAGCCCTGGGGAACACCACTTGTGATCAGCTGTCAACTGGATTTGGCTTCATTCACCACAATTTTTTGGGTCTGGCCATCCAGCCAGTTCTTTATCCATCAAAGAGTATGCCTGTCCAAGTCACGAGTTGCCAGCTTGTCCAGGAAAATGCTGTGGGATACGGTGTGAAAGGCTTTACTGAAGTGTAAGTACATAACATCCACAGCCTTACCCTCATCTACTAGGTGGATCACGTGGTCATAGAAGGAGGTCAAGTTGGTCAAACAGGACCTGCCTTTCATAAACCCATGTTGAATGGGCCTGATCACATGGCTTTCTTGTGTGCGCCACGTGATGTCACTAAGGATGATTTGCTCCACGACCTTCCCTGGGACCGAGGTCAGACTGACAGGTCTGTAGTTCCTCAGATCCTCCTTCTGGCCCTTCTTGTAGATAGGTGTCACGTTTTCAAACTTCCAAGTTGGAAATTTACTAACTTCTCAAGTCAGTCAACATGCAGGATCATTAAATCTCGGATGGAATTTCTTCTTTTTTTTTTTTTTTTTTTTAAATATAATTAGTCTGTCATGCTTTTGTTCAGGTTTCTGAAGCAGAATATGTAATGGATTAAGTCATATCTCTTTGAACTAGCAAGTGTATGTTTCTGTTCACCGTCCCGTGACTCCACTCCAAACTTGAAATGATTTTTCTCTTCCTTTCCAACAAAAATAATCCTGCTCTTATCAGGGAAGTTTCTTCATTTTCAAAGCAGAATATTACAGATAAGAAGTGAATGGAAATGGGTATAATAAGAGTATATATAAGAAACTAAACATTATATCAGAGTACAGCCATAAAGAACATTTGTATTTTTTATTAATGTTTTGAAAAATGTATTCTTTTACTGAATCCTGAGTTATATATGTGTATGTAAATAAATTCTTGATGTATACATGAAGAGATCTATTAGTATAATGTATACAAAATAGTTGTTTAGTAACAGCTATATCTGATCTCCTAAAATTCCCTTTTTATTTTTTCTTTTTTTTTTGGTTTTGGTGAGGGACATGGAGAGTAGAAAGAATAAGAGAAAACAAATGCTAAAGGTAAGTAATTATTTTAATGAATACATGAGAAAAAACTTTTTTTTTTTTTACTCTTTTGCAGGATAAACTGACCACATGCAAAGGGCCACTGCTTACTTCCACTGATTCACTTTCCAATACACATGTCATTTGGAGAGTTCTGTCCGAGAATAGACTTTAAATGAAACAATTGTCCTGCATAGCCAGACTACAGTCCCTTTCTGGGGAATCCACACAGCAATCCTTCCAGAGACAGGTTTTACAACCGTTCAATGGGGACTAACCCTCACTGAAGTCATTAAAAAACCAAGACACATAATTCCTTAATGTTACTGAATAGTTGCCAGAAAATGTCTTCATTATAAATGTAACAAACTTGCAATATTAAATGCTTACAAACATTGTAAAAAACTGTTTTCTGAGGAGCAAACATGGGTCTGCCAACGGTTTAAGAAAGAATATCACACTATGTAGATTTTTAATATTTATTTTCTGTTTCAATGAAGCATCAGTCTTCTTCATTTATTGTTTTGGCAACTGCCAATAGATTTTTTTTCTTTTGCTTCTTAGGATTTCAATGACAAAAGTGAGGTATTTGTTCAGCTGTTTTACCTTTCCTCTCCCCCCACCCCCCCCCCCTTTTTTTTTTTAACGTATCTTCAATGGAAAAACATGTTTAGAAAAAATCATGCAATTACTATTTTTTTTTCTCTCTTCTGCTGTTATTTTACTACTTCTGCATGGAGAAAGAATGTTCCAAGGAAGTGTTCCACATGATACAGCTTTTTATGTTCTTCTCCAGAACAAAATGAAACAAAAAGGTTTTACTGAATGCAAAATTATACCAGTCCATTTATTTCACTATCAGAGAAATATTGATTTAGATACAGAGAAGAAACATCTCGCTTCCTCATTGAAAAGGCCTGTTGATGAGCAAACTGCTGCTAATAAAATATTAAACACTCATGCTACAAAGAAGAAGAAGAGGAAGTAGAAGAAGGATATGTAAGAAATATTACTGAAGTATTAAAGAATTTTCTTTTAACTGTTTTCTTCCAAAAGGTAACTGAAGAAATCTTCGTCTGTCTTAGGTCTCCAGTTACTAGGGTCAAACTCTTAGAATGTAAAAATTCAATTCTACCGGCATTTGTATGAGGAATAAAACAAACCTTTAAACCCAACTTGGTGCATCATGTTGACATAACAAATGTGGACATTAATTAAAGAGCAGCAGAATCCAACAGAGAAGTTTGCCCTCCATCTGCTTGACCTGAGGTAATAACAATGTTTGTTTAACTAGAACTGACAGATTTTCTTGTGTTAGTCTTGAATCACTAAAGTTGCCACCCTCAGTATGAATAACCATGACCATATGTGTGACATCATACAAAACAGGCAAGCCACAGTTAACTACTCATTTAGTTTGCTGTCTTCTGCTTAGTTGTTTTTCTTCTGTGATACTAAAGTTCAGGCAAACAGTTCTGGTGCAGGCTGGGATTCTAAACCTTATGTATTTACACAAAGCCTTTAAAAAATTCCTAGTTCTCTGGATTCTGAGTGGTGCTACATCAAAACCTACACACTTGTACACTGTCAGTTACGAGCAAGATGCCCAACATGTGTTGTAAATTCTTCAGCCAATTAATAGATAATGTTTCTATCCTCATCTCCTTTTGTTTCTAGAAGTAAATAAAAAATAATTCACTAACAAAAAGACTTCTGTGGAATGCTGAAGCGTGAACCGTCCAAGTCCAGCTCTACAAAGATACTGGAGGTCAGTGGGACTCTTGTACCTAGGAGATATAAAGACCTGCCTTTCAATATCTGGTAGGCAGGGTACTTGAAGTGAAAAATTTCCATGAGAATTCTGCTTTAATAAACCAAGAATTAAGGAAACCTTTAGTAAGAAGGATTTTCATTAGAATTTGCCCTGCAAAACTATGTTTCTCTTTTCTACTATCATGTTAGATTCTTCATATTTTTGAACAAAAACTTTGCCAAGCAACTCAAAGATCACTGCAGAATCTGATGAACTGCATATGGTCAAAAGCAATTCATAATATTTAATGAGAAGGCTTTCATTTGAACAACATGAACATCCTAGTGTTTCTCTATTGATTTTTAACCCTAACTAATTCCATAGCAGCTGTAAGACAAGAATGGAAGATAAACATAACAAAACCAAGCCATATAAAAATGATCAAGAGTCATTCGTGTGGCTAATCTTAGCTTTCAGAGCAAACTATGGTAGGATTATCAGCCATGTTACATTTGCTGATGTGACAAGACCAAGTGGTCTCCCACAAATCACAAATTGATAAATATCAATACTACAGTGAAACAAGGGAAGCTCAACCATCTTGTTCACTCATCAAGCAATCAGAAGGATTGTTTTATCTTCTGCCTCCTTATGGACTCAATGTTAGTTGATTTTCACTAGAAACAGACAACCTGAAGCATTTTTGCTTTGTCACATCACATTGTGCAAAACTCATCTGAGAGAAGAATTTAGTTAGTTTAAAAGAAAAACAAAACAAAACAAAACAAAACCACAACCCAAACTTTCACAATTATTTAGTTTGTTTTTCTTCTTTTTTTTTTTCTTTCCCCACTTGGAATAGTTTCCTCACTGCGATACATAACATTCCTTTAAATTATCTAAGTTCCTCAAACTCGTTTTGTTGATCCACATGACAAGAGGGCAGCCTGATGAGTTCAAGATTGTAAATCTAAAGATTACAAACATGGAGCAAAATTCATGAGAAAGGCTTGAACTCATGGCATCCCTTTCGCAAACGCAGACTGGATGTCAGCACCCTTTTGACAAGTACAGATGAGTATCGTATAACATTTAAAAAAATACACATCTTTAAACTTTCTCATTCTCCTCTGCCCACTTCAAAGCATCAACTATCAAGTTCAAACAGGAGATGCACATAGATCTTGACCTTCGTGGGCAGGAACAACAAATTACACATTTAGGTGGATTGGAATCATGGTTCCTAGCCCACTGGTGACTCCAAACTGAGAAGCAGTGTTGTATGAAAGCAACATAAGCAGTCCTCATTGTCAAATGTAGGCAGGAAATTACTTCAATATTATGTGTTTTGAGTAGTCTAAAATTAAAAAAAAAAAAAAAAAAAAAAAAACCTTTTCATGTTAATACAGAATTTCTGCTTTTTATTGTGCTTTCTGAGTTCTTCATGTTGCCCTTGCACTGAACAGTTCTTTCCTTTGAAAGGAGAGAACAAGAACAAAATGTGTACACTGAAGATTTTAGAACTTTCTTTTAATAAACAAATATTATAGTTGGTATTCTTAACTCTTCCTGGGAACTTATTCACATTTCAAGCCCTTAATTAATTATTTTTTTAATAGTTTAAATTGTTAAATCCTTAGAGACCTCCTTGGAAGCAAAAAATGAAATAGTATCCCATACCTGCATGTTTTGATACAACATTAAATAGGAAATTAAAACTTTTTTTTTTGTTGCTGGAATTGGCTGAGGAACAGACAGCATTTTTCTTGGTCTGGAACTCTGGTGTCAATATGAGTTAAAATATTCTCTCTGTCTCCCTGATCACTGCTGCTTCTGCCTATCTCCTTATAAAGATTATGCTTATGCTTAGTAAATAAAGAAAGGAATTAGTGATGCTCCTCTCATTTCCTGTCTTCCCACAGATGGTGATAAATTCAAATTCAGACTCCATTAAACCTGAGTAGAGAAACCCAGCAGGTGGCTACACTAATGGAAAATCCTGGCCTTGGAATAATGGGAATTGCAACCGACAGCTCTTCTACACCACAAAAAAGATGATGTATTCCTATTGACAGTGTTGCATTTGAGTCCAGAAGGCTGATCTGATAGTTCAGGCCAGGCACAAGGGAAGCAGAAAGCCCCATGGGTATTTTTCTTGGCTATACCACTGTAATTTTTGTCATCTGAACCCTCCATTACAATTCATTGTACAAATCTTGTGTAAGTTGGAGGGGAAAAAAAAAAAAAGACAAAACCCCAACCTTCTGCGTTTGGCCTACAGGCATACATTTGTTCTTTTTTCTTGGTTTAAAGGACAAATAAAGGTTGACACACAACAGCATTTCCAGCCACTTCTGTATTTTTAATGCTGACATTCTTGGCCCAAGTGCTTTTAGTGTTTCCAGACAAGCCCATCTGAGTTTGTGTTAAAAAGATTCATAGATTGCCCTGAAGGTTTAATGCCTGATGTTCAGCTATAATTTGTGCAGGAATACTGTATTCATGATGCTTTTTTTCCTCTAGATTTTTTCCCCTTCGTTTAAATCGAGGAACCATATTAGCAGCAGTTCTGTGAAACTCATTTTAGAAAGTGATTGGATAGACATATAGACTTAAATTTAAACTACATTTTGGAATTTGAGGACTTTTGGTTTTTTTTAATATGTATTGTTTCTATTTATTTTAATGCATCGTCAGCAATTTTTATGTGAGATATATTCTGGTTGTTTATCTTAGTATATGCAATTTCTCAAGCTTTTAAAAACTGAGTTCATAAAATGGAGGAACAGCCAAGCAAAGGAAAATTTAAAATACCTGCATGTTTGCATTATTAATCACAAGAATGTTTGCGTTAAACTTATTTGCTCACAGAACTCAGATTTGTAGCAATTTAAGAAAAAATGTAATAATAATTGTAGGAGGGCATAAAACTAATGTCTGTAGTAAGTTTAAATCATTCTAAAAATTATTTTGAGCATTATTTCAGGGAAACCTCAAAGTACTGTGCTGTAAATCTCCATTCCAAACTAAGAATTTCTGCAATGGAATGCTTGGAGTGTTCTGAATGGTGTTTATGAAATATATGATTTGCATAAAATGTATTATTAACATACAAATTCTAGAAATCCCTCAGTACATTTTAAGTAGTGTCTCTGTAGTGGTATTTCCAAAGCCCATGGTGTTTTTTGTGTGTGGTGGTTTGTTTATTTGTTTGTTTTTAGTTTTTGAGTTTGTTTTGTTTTGTTTTTCTGCTTTTAGCACATAGAATTATTTATTTAACTGATTGTAAATATAAAATACAAATAGAAAAGGAACCTTTTTTTATGACTTTTTTTTTTTTCTGTCTAGCAATTGTTACTCCTTCCCTAGCCTCCTCTTGATACAGTATATGCTCTTTGTATATTTTCTGAGTTGTTTGTCCAAATATTTCACTTATTTCTTCTGAATTCTGTCCCAATTCATATATTGACTCGGGCAAAATTAAAAAACAAAATGTTCTTTTCATTGCTTACAAAAGGCTTTAAATGGGATTGCTTTCTTTTCTAAACTCTTAACTTCCCACATCTTAATCTCTATTATCATCCAGATTTATGATTTTCATTGCCTGTATTTCTTTCAACTTCTTTCCAGTTCATTTCACTATCAGTATTTTTCAAAAAAATAGTTCTCATAATAGTGACTTCTAGGTGGAAATTTTCTTCACCTCTTGATTTGTTAGATCCTATTATACAGATCTTTTTCCTTGAAACTTATGTATACCTTCCCAACATTAGTTTTGGGACATAACACAGAAAGAAAGAAAAAAAAAAAAAAAAAAGCCAAACACCAAACCAGTGAAATAAACAAGAAATAACAAGAAATGCAATTAATATGGTTACTATATCCAGCTTTCATAAGGCTTCATGCATGAGAAAATCATCAACAATTCCTACTTAGCATATGCCATTTTTACCCCACATGAAGACCAAATGCTTTAGCTGGACCGAAGTATTTCAGTCCTTTGGAAACTAAATTTGTTGTCTTAAGCGGAAAATAGAAGAACTTAAATTTGAACTGATGTCCTTACATTAAAGCAAATTTCTAGGCTGATTTAAAACTTGTTCTCAGAACTTTTGCCAGTATAACCTGAAGGTTTTTGCAGATGGCACTTTTCATGCAAAACTTGGGGATACAAATTGTAGTCCTGGAAGAGACTTGTTGTCAATCTGCTTGTAAGTGTGCTATAATGGTCCCAAAATATGGAGTCTTTGCCGTTTTAACTTTCTTTTAATATCAAACTGTCTTTGTAACTTGGACATAGAACATTATTTCAAGGCTGAGTAAATCTAACATCACCAAACCATCAGTGCATTGTGTCATGCCTTTGCTGAAAAGAATGAGAAATACACCATGGGATATCCTCTTTTCCTCAAAGTTTTTGTTTAACATCTGAAATAAAAATATATATGCATACTGGAACTTGGGGTGGGGACACTGCTGCAGTCTTTTTCTGTACCTAACATTAGTAGAATGATTAAAAGTTCATTGTTTTATGTGAGGTACTCACTGAATGCACAGCTGCAGGGAGCATGCAATGCTCTGTGCTTGCAGAAAAACAGGATGAAAGTAGGTCTGGGGCTAGAGCACAGGACAGCACTATCTCACTTCTGTAACCCTAAAGGGAGGGGACATTCTGCATAACTGTGAATATATCACTCTTATGAGAGACCTTGTTTATAAATGATAAAAAATATCTGACATTATTGAAGATAAGCCAAATGGCAATGCTTGTATTCTGATATGAATATCTTATCAAAGTAGCAATCATTCATATTCCCATATTAGTTATATACCCTCCTGTTACGATGGCTGACTGTATTTTGGCTTAGACAAAGTGTTGTCTGATAAATAGGCTTAATGCATAAATGTCTGTCGGGAACGTGCAACAGCAAAATGGAGACAGATGTTTGGCTGTCTTTGGAGCTCATCAGCACAGTTCAACTGCTTTATCTGTCAGATGGGTTAAGCCCCAAGTCCAGATACAGAGAAGCTCAGTATTTTGAGACTGACTAGAGTTAAGTGAATAATTTGTAGCAGATAATATACTCAAGAAAATTTAGCCTTCTGCTCAGACAATATCGATGAGTAAATCATGCTTTTGCTTTTATTCATCAAACAAATATGTTCAAAAGCTATCTTTGTAAATATGTTATTCTGTGAAGCAATCAAGTAGGTAGATTTTGAAATGTGTTTTTTTGTTCTTTCTTTGTTTTGTGTGTGTGGTTTGTTGTTGTTGTTTGTTTGTTTGTTTTTCCCAAGTCAGATAAGTCAGGGAGTGAAACTGTGGTCACTAAAATTCAAGAATTTTAGCATATGTATGGGAAACATCTGCTGTGTATTCAAGTATGGGAAAATTTCAGGTTTGGTTGTTATATGTGGAACTTTGGAGCAAAGACCTTCTTACATATGGGGCTACAGTGTGAGGTGAGAGGACAAGAACATAACCTGAGTTTGCTACTTCTCTCAAGTGTATCAAGGAAAAAACATTCTCCTCAGAGGTGTTGGCACAAAGTTTCCACTTTCCAAGTCTCTAGGGAAAGTTCATGGTGCCCTTTCTCATATGACTCATTCTGCCTTCAGAAAAATTCTAAGTTTAGATGAGGTTTTGGTTATGCAAAAATTCTCAATTGTCACGGACTTTTTGGAATTTTTATTTCCTAGGAGATGAGAATTAGAAATTTGAAAGATCTTGGGTCATCTAGTTCATTCCCCTGCAAGTGAAAGATTACTCTCTACAGTTAGATTTTTTAAATTATTAATTGCTCATAATTTATTTGATTAATTAGAACCTTTTGCATAAAATAAATTATTCAGATCTATTCATTATCTGACCAGTCTTGCAGGTGAGTATTTAATATTCTGAAAATAGTGTGCAGATTATTTTGAAGTATTACCTTAATGTCCCAGGCAGGATCAAAGAACTACTGTGCTAGGTCCTGTACATACATATATGGAAAAACATAGTCCTTGACATGATATCTTTATAGTCCAATTAAAGACAAGTGATTAAACCACACAGTAGGAGAGAAGGAAAGGCAGTGATAACAGTGCAATTTGTGAAACTTCAGAGGATTGCTGCATGTGTGCTCTACTTGTTCTGAATTATGGGTATTTAAAACATGAGTTTTCCTTCCTATCATGTTTATGTAAACATTACCGTTTCTCTTGCCTAAAGCCTGTCGAACTTCTTAAAGGTATCAAAGCACATGTTTACTACAACATATTTTGATGTTCAAATCACATACATACACACACAATCTTGCAACATTTTTCGGTCCTCTTCCCTGAAACTCTTCATGCCAGGTATGTCCACTTGACAAAGTAACGTGCCTTTGGGAAATAAGTCATCTACTTTAGACCAGGAGGAAAGAAATTCTTGATACAAAATCCTTTGAAACCAATGATTTTCCTTTATTTGTATGAGATCCTAGGCTTTCATTCTGCAAAAATTGTGAGGGGCACATCTTTAAGCCAAATTCAATGTCTACAGAAAACGTTTCCTCCTGAAAGGAAGTTATACGCAGCTTTGTTAACCTTTGGGCACAAATCTTATTTTGTGTGTGAGTTTGGATGAGGTCTCAAGAATTTCTAAAGCTCTTCTGCACCACTTCTGTGGTTTTTACCATAAATCATTAGCTTCCCACTCCTGATGTCACAGTTCTGTAACAGCTCTCTAGTGCCTACCTCCACCTAACCTTAAAATAGATCATGCCTTCTGGCAAGGGACAGGAGCAAGAGTTTTACTGAAAGGCTGTGTTTATGCACAATGGGTGAAGACCTGCTGCAGTGTCTCTGCTGAAGGGGAGGTGAGAATGTCACGAACATACTGAAGATCAGGGACAGCAAGTTTGATCTAAATAGGCTTCATGTTTTGTTTGGAAGGGCAGCGGATATGCAGCTTTCACAGAAAATTCCCTCTTTACTTTTTTGCCAAACTGTTTCAGTCATCTTTATTATTGACTTCCACTTCAGTTTACAAATGTAGAAGAGCCAGTACATCGGGGCTATTCAGTTGGAAGACAAAATAGCAGAATATAAAATGAATTCACATTTGAAAGTAATGCTAATGGAAACACCGGGGAAAAAAAGACCTTTTGTCTAGCAATAACACTATTTTACACTTGTTATGCAGTACACAGTGTCTTTCATTGAAAACTCCCCAAACACTTAGCATGCACTACCATAGCTTCTATCACTGAGGTGAAGAGAGAAATAATAGAGTTTTATTATACCTCTTAAAGGTGTTTTTAATTGCACAAGCCACTTGAATGTCAGGAAAGCAAGTAAAGACAGAACACCTAAATATGCAATGAGTCTACATACAAAATTGTAGATATTTTGCACTTAGAAGACATTTTGGTAAAGGACAAAGAGCAGTAGTGTATGCATTCCTCCCTCTGGAAACTGCCCTGAGACCTTCAGTGTTCAGAAAAAGCAGAAGCAGCCCTGGAAGATGCCTACTGAATAAAAGGACAACTTACAGTTTTGAAAGATGAGGTAAAATGTGTGAATACTAATTTCAGATCTGATTATTGCCTCAGACCTGAACACCACGCTTTAGATTATAGGGTTTAGACAAAATAGTAATATATATATATATACATATATTTGTTATTTTTAGGTAATATTTCTAGAATTCTGGTGTGCCTAAGTTATGCTAACTTAACCTCAACTTGTCCGTCTGCTACCATGTGTCTTTCTCTTTTTCCTTTCTTCTTCAAACCAGTCTTCTCTTGGTCTCTCATCCGTAGCAATCATAGATTTTATTTTCACTCTTCTCTTTGAAGAGTGGTAAGGTTTACACATTAGTTCTCTGTGACAGATTCTGGGAAACTAAATTGGGATCCTTGTTTCTCACTTAATATGTTTCATTCTAGAGGTTGACCAGAATTTCAGTTTCTAATGTAGTACTGTGAGGGTACATTGACACAGAGAAGGTGTAGCCAAAGACATTTGAGAGAGCTCCAGGGAAAGCCTTCCAGATTGGCGAATACAGCAAGAAAAGCAGTCAGATAATGGCTCTTTCCACCTTCTAATGTTCATGAGGAGGTGCAGCAATTCTGGATTAATATAAGCTTTTTAAATGTCAGAATGCCTCTGCCCAACTCCATTAATCCTGTCTAAAAATAGATCTTAAAATAAGGTGGAGCAATAGATTGTCATATGCTTTTGTCCTCCGTTTCTTTATGGGTTTATTGTCGATAAATGTTCAGAGTTGAAGAACCTTGTAGCAATAACTGCTTCACCTGGATGCATCTCCAAGATCGTATAACGATAATAGATCTAACTACAATATTATAACTTGTATGTACTATCAGATTTACTCACATACAACCAGTATGTAAGTGAGCACTTGAATTAAGAGGAGCATACATAGCCACATGCTTTACCAGCATGCTTGTGTAGGGCCCTCCATAATTATAGTGTTGAGTTAAGCTAAAACTTTCCTAAAGTACATCATCAACTCTGCCACACTATATGATTGCAGTATTTACAGTCTGTGGCAAAGATAACACATATTGTAATTATTTCTTTCTTTCATAATCTCTATTTTCAAACTTTCTGTAGTATTTTACTTGTGAAAAACAGATTAGAATTCTTTTAAGTGCCAGGGGAGTCAAGTACTACAGGTCAAAAGAAGCTGGGCAGATAAACAGCAGTGGTCCCTTTAAAAAACCATATACTAAATGTTTTCGCTTATGTCAAATGCTAAATTTATCCCCATTGAGAACTAGTTTGATGGGAAGATGCTTGTTTAAATTAAACATCTTTTTGTTGTTGCTGTTTTTTAATTAGACAAGTATAAAATTATCCTAATTTTCATGTATATGGTTTGGTGTTCACAAAAATTCTATGAAATTAAATTTCTGCTTCCTATAATATCTGTCTTTGGCTTGAACTGTCCAGAATTTTAGAACAGTTTGTTGATAAATAAGAGCAAGTTCAAGATTCAAAGTAAAATATTTGACTTTGATACCTGCAATATTATTCTGTACTGTTAGCTAGAGCAAAAAAGAATCTTTCAACATGGGCTGGACATGATTCACATAACATTCATTTCTGTGTAGTATATTTACATCACTTTTACCATTTCTGGAAGGGAACATTTTCTCTAAAGAAAGCATTTCTGATTGTTTTCTTCAAAGCTGCTGCCATTTTCCTTGTGAAAAAGATTCATGTGGTCTTTGGAAAAGAGATAAGGAGGATTACAGGGTGTTAAAGGATCCTTCCCTGAGAGCCTTTGTCTATATTCTGTGGAGTTTTTTCTCATCAGCTCTGATTGTCCAGGCTGTGGACTGTATTGAGGATTTCTCACCACAGTCGACAAGGACTACCAAGGGGTGACGTGTACCCTCCTCATCTTGCCCTAAGGAGGAGTCAGGGTGCAGCTGCGGATGACAGCTGTGGAAAACACCACAAAACCACCTTCAGCCTCAGTACAGGCACAGCCAAGGAGACCTTCCATTCAGTCAGTTGTGATGCAGCCTCTTTTATGTTAGCAGCCCTCCATGCACAGGCATCAGTAGCTGGAGGAATAATCATTGAACACCCACCCACCCTGAAAAAAAAAAAAAGACATCCACTGTCATCTATGAGGGAAAGAGGGAAAACAGGCCAGAAACCTGGTGCTACAGTAAGTAAAATACTATTTGTATTGGCTTGACCACTAGAATTTGTCCCATACACAAATGATACACTCAGAGCTTATATATCACATAAGCAAATAGGAGACTTTGCAAAAATTGCTCATTGGTCATTAGATCCTCCTTTCACTGTTCATGTTCTTTCCTGCAGTGCTAATGCTTTCAGTGCTAGGAACTTACATATAGTTCTTATGAAATGACAGTACTGGAACCCCATTGAATATGATAGGTTCAGCACATATCTGGGCAGCTTGAAAATACTCTTTCAGTTTGCATTAGTATATTTCCAGTCTGAATTTTCTTTTAATTTTTAAAAAAGACCTTCAAAAAGAAGAAGAAAGTTCGATGTTTCCTAAAGCAACATTCAAAGCAATTAAATGAAACCTTTTTAGCAGCATGATCTTTTTCATTTTCACTATCACCTCCTTAGCCTTAAGTCAAAACCAAAAGAGACCTTTGAAAAACGATGATTTATTATATTTAATATGTGATCTTTTCATGTTTCTGCTGTTGTATGCTTTTGAGCTGCCTAACAACTATGGATATGTAGCCGGTATAAGGGCAAACTTGACTCATATCCTGTGAAGAGGTGACTACCTGAAGTGTGGGTATGAAAGAAAGTATAAGAATTCTCTGAAAGGTTTTACTACAGACAATATAAGGCTGAGACCTTCATCTAACCCTGGATGCACATTATCCTTAATAATGCATATCTGTACAGTTTTTGCAGACTTTAAGTAGTGGGCTTACTAAAATTGACAATATTTTACAGAAACAGAAAAAAAAAAAAAAAAAGTCGTGTTTCCTGTATCATTCACAGTTCTTTAATTTGCAGCATATCACTTTTATCTCTTCTTTCTTTAACACCAGATTTGGTTTAATTAAATTTATGTCAAATGAATACATGAAACGAAAGGAAAATCAGAAAGCCTGCAGTTGCCCATTAGTGAGTCAGTGACTGTAAAGTGAAAGGCTTTTGAAGCCTGGCTTACTGCCAGAACAAGCTTGCAATGATGCTCAGAGACACCCATGATGCTTTGAAGGAAAGGACTCAGATGACCTGAACCTGCTCTGTGGAATCAGTCCAAATCCTCATGGGCTGGATGTAAAATCTGTAATAAGTCTTCTGTCTTCAACCATTTACCTGTCAAGTGAAAAGGGGGTGTGAAACTAATATACCTGCACATGATTAGAATAGATTGTTCTTTATTTTATATACACTTACCCCTCCTCCCCTCCACACAATTTCAAGCATTTTTAACCCATTAGATAACACTTCTTCTTTTTTAAAAATTGATCTACATGTCTTTAAAACATGAATTATCACTGCCTTACTTTGTATGCAGTGGAAGCGAGATGTGCAGACCATGAAGTAGTCTGTCAGAACTTGTCCCTCTGAGATCATGAGAACCAGGGTCCAAATCTGGTAAAGTGAAGCAGCATTCAACTAAAGTACGTTGTGGGCCTGGGTTGATGACAGACAGCATTTTTGAGAGGGGCACCACTGTGTAGCTGCCATCAGAGAAAACAAGGCTGACACAGGCTGAAGAGATTGCTAAGGACTGCAGACTTCTAGGTCTGTGTCTTAACAACAAAGTCTGTGTTTAGGTGGAAAGTACTAGGCTATAACTATATTTATTCTGTATTAACTCTTTGCCTGGTCAGCTTAATTCAGTATCAAATGGACAAGAAAAGGCACTAGTTTCGGAATAAAAGCCCCTGTACAAACAGCTGGATTGAATATCTACTAAGAAATAGCTATTCTCTATTCCCTTTCCACACTCTTATAGACAAGGCCTTAAAAATATATAAATATATGATGTGAGGTTAGACTATTCGCTCTTTAAATGTAATCATCTTTATGTTGGGCAACTTTCAGATATATACCACACATGATTTACACAATAGAATATAATATTATATGGTAATTTAATAGAGTTTCATTGCCAGCTAGTAGTGAAACAAAGAATTCTCACTGCAATTATTTTGTTACTGTCATGCTAAACTGTCAGTTTGTATCCAGTTTAGCAGCTGCTAACTCTTGATCCATATCTCACAGTGTAAGGCATTAATTTGAATCCTGGAGCTTCATCACCTCAAAACATCAATATTTTGTCAACTTATTTCAATCTGAATCACTTTAGCTGAATCTGAAGTAAAACAACTAAATTATATATATACTGTGTAAATAAATTAAGCAATGCCAATATATATTTATCTTCTATTATTTTAAATTTTAGGTTGTTTTCTTGGTAGTTCTTCAATCTGAAAGTTCTAAAACTGTGCTTCATTGTTATTAAATCTGTATATAAATCTAGTAGTCACAAGAAAGTACTGGTAATCACATTACACTGATTTCAAAACCATCCAGAATTGTGACCTTTCTTTGCAATGTCATACACAGCATCTTGTGACTTGCAATAAGATCAGAGTCCATAATTCTAGTCAGTCTGACTCAGTGAGACATGCACCTTGAAATGACATAGAGCTCTGGATTCCCAAACCAGTGCCTGGATTCTGGCAGACTTAAGAATTAGGGTTGGAACTGGAAAAGGAAAAATTAAACCTAGTAGACACAGAAATTTGATTTGAAACAAGTTGTGGGGGTTTTTTTTTTGTTTGTTTGTTTGTTTTTTTTCATATCTGAACAGAACTATAACAACCAAGATTATGAACATCTAGGGAAAAAAAAAAGGAAAAAGTGAAAAAGAAAAAAGAAAAAAAGAAATTATGCTGTGTAGAACAATCTTTCTTGGTAGGTTCAGCTCATAATCACACTCATCCTTCTACTTCATATTGAAATATACATACCGAATCATTTAAAATTAGAAAAAAAATTAAAAAAAATAAAAAAACCTTAACCCCAAATCATACCCAAACTCTAAGAGCTCCGGTGAAGAATTTTAGAATTTTATAAGGATACATCAACATTACCCAGGTATTTCATTGATGTCTAGCAGCTGTCACTTGCCTCCATATTCCAATATTAGAGAGTAGAATTTTTGAAAGAACAAATTTGGAATACTTGCACATGCTGGAAAGAGGAAAAAACAAAGCTCAATATTTAGATTCTGCAAAAGAAGGCTGTCATACTAATATCAGATTATTTTATTTTGGAGGACCCAAAACATTATGTGTAGGCTAAACTCCAAACCTTTTGATTTACTAAGTCCTTGCAGCACCATATTTGTTACCTGATAGAAACACATACATTGTGTATCCCTCCCTGCTTAAAGTTTATGAACCATAAAAATAATTAAAAAAATACTTCTCATCAATTTATCATGTTTTCTTAACCTCTGACCAATGAAAGCACAGAATTTTGCTTTGGAAGGATCATAAGGGTTAAAGAAGTTTGAATCCATATCTGTAACTGCAATATTTTCGATGTTTCTGCTTTGCACATTCTGTTTTGCTAAACAGGATTTTGTGCATGAAGAGAACGTATTTTCAATTTTACTCTCAGTAAAGTAGCATAACTCAAAACAGTATATAAAGAGGTTTAAAACTGCATCCATTTGCATGAGAGCAAAGCCATGACATGAGGCTCCACTGGGAAAGATTTGGATGTGTGGCTGTGGGTGTGAATGAGAGCCTCCCTTCTTAATAAACACAGCTTCTTTTATTGAAAAAAAACCTTAGCATAGTAATCCTTAAAAGAGTAATTTAAAAAATGGGATACTTCACCAGAGAAAAGTTCTGATGTGAGTCAGCCATGTTTTATACCATCAGTGTTTGACACCAACAGTGAGATAAAAATAGTTTGGCCGTGTAAAGTGCCATTTTCCACTTTATATGTGTAACTTCTGATTTTGCTACACAGATTTATATGACCACTTAAAAAGTGGATTATTTCCAGTGGAAGTGGTCCAAACCCAGAAAAACAATACATAAGATAACTTGGAACAGAAGATAGCAGAAGGCAGCAATAATATGAGGTTGTGCCAGTGGCAAGAGGTGCTTCCTACACTGCTGACTAACCTATCCACCAGGCAACAGCGATGGCCAGACTAGTACAGATATCGGTAATTTCTGAGGCTGCTTTGAGGATTTTAGATTATTTTTTCCTTACCAAACATACAAATAAAAGTAATTTATGCACCTTTCATCCCTATTCTTCTTCTAGTCATAGCATTAGTGATATATTTGTAATTAAAAGAAAATGCTTCTTATTTTTTTTTAAATGTTAAAGAAAAAGGAAAGTACTTGACTATAAAATTTATGTTTATCTGCACTACTTAGAGAAAGATGAAGCTACCACTGTGATCTTTTGCAGATATTCAAATCAGTATTGTAGTTTCCTATGAGAAACTGCTGATGTTTTTTTCAGTTTTCTCCTTCACCCATACTTGTGGTCTTCGAATTGAAAGCATCCTTAGAATGGATATTTTATTGTCTTTCTGGATTCCATTATGTTTAACAATATAACTTTCATATTATGGATGGCATTTCTGAGCTTGCTTACTAATTGCATTCAGGAGTATCCCATTCCCTTTTGGAAAATAATAATAATAATAAAGAATAAACATGGGAAAATGATGGGAACATAATTACAGTTTCTCTCAAAATATCATATTTATAGAAAATAGGAAATAAACCTCCGTATCAAGAACAGTCTAATCAGAATATATCATCACCTGTCAGACAAAGCAAAAAATACCTGCCTTGTTTGAAATCCATCTCTTACATAAATTTGATAGAGTTTCACAGCTGAATGAAAACTTGAATTGAGGAATCATCCAATTATCACAATTTTTCATTATATCCCTACAGCTTTATTTTTTCTTAAAAAAAATGCTTAGTGAAGCAATGCATATTATAACAAAATTAATTTAGCAAATTGATACATGCATGCAGAATATTCTAAATACAAGTAATGATTATTTTTTATTAGATAATGTTTTCATATCATAACTTGTGACACTGGGACATCTGCTTTTTGACAACCTGTTTCTATTGGAATGTTTGGATGGAAGTCTAGATTAGAACACAATCTTACAACACCCAATGCATCTTTACAAGAATCTTCTTGAAATTAAAATGGATTGATGACCCGTTGAAAAAAATTTCAAATCTATGCCTTTATTTGAATGGAAGAAATTTAATCTGTTCAAATCAACACAGATGGTTGTTAAAACTGCAGTCATTGTTAAACGTCCTGAATTAGAGAAGTGATCATTGCTACAAAAGACTGAACACGTATTTTTGATGATCAGAGAGACAATTTCTCATAAAATCTTGTAGTAAAGGTTAGTAAGTGAATCAATGTCCTCTCAGTGTTTGTTCTGTCAGGACTTTTGTTTTGCTTTCAGAGGTGTATTGATTTATGATTTGAAGATACATAAATTAAGACAAGGAAAACCACAGATTCTGCTGAAATTCAAACCCCTTCTGCATAATCCATTTGGTCATTTCTGTGGCTTTACAGAGGAACTAAACAATGGTATCAACAAACATTGATACTACAAATGCTTTCAGATACATTTTACAGATCAAAGAGTATTTCTGTTAGTGAATCTCTTCCTTGTAAATTCTTATTTTCTTTAAACATTCTTTGTGACAGAATCACAAACCAAAATAAACATCTCCAAAAAAATACATTTTAAACTTCTAGTCAATTTATGGCTTACAGAACAACGCTCTAACTATACGTTTATATACTTCACAGTGTTCCTGAAAAAGGTGCTGCCTCAGTTTGTAGTAACATTATAAAAGAAGCATCTTTTGGTATGTGTTATTCTTTAACACAGAGTTATTTCAGCAGAAGTACCTTATGCATATGGAATATAGGGGGAGAGGGAAGAATCCTCACCACATTAATTTTCTTTGTAACACCTAATAGGTTGTTTAGTTCAGAAAATGCTGTTCTCTGGGTTAGAAGAAGCAGCAAGCAATGTGTCTCCTGAGACAGAATGAGAGAGAGAGAGAGAATTACATGCTGTTTAAGAATAGGCAGTGAATCTATGTCCCTGATTTTACATACACTATTTAATAGCAATGGGATGAGGAAGAGAAATCTGCCAGTGTAGTTACTTAGAGTTTTCAATTCAGTTGTCACGTTGAAACTTAATATAGGCATGAGCCAAATGTGGTATGAATAATATGTGGCTTGATAATAAACTGATATTAAAAGGCAACTGCTTACCCATAGTTAAGTGCCTGTGATTGCTATTTTTTTGTGTACCACTTCAGAAAACAAACAAACAAAAATATTTGTGGGAGGTAACTGAAATGATGGCAAAATTTTGCCTTTCTGTGCTGTTTTTGTTGTCTGCTTGTATTTGCCTTTCTATATTAACACATATTTTTTACATACAGTTTGTTTATGTGCGAGCCTTGGCATTTTAGCCATCTCCTGCAGAGGCCCCTTAGTACCATATGCTTCTGTTTTTCTTCATTGTGTGATGTGATCTCTTCTGACTGTTACATGCACGTGAAAGGACAGTGGGCTTTTGGGGGAGAAGAAACCATGCTTTAAGAGAGCACACGTCAGTTGGTCTTCAGTCGTTTGGAGCTGATTGGATCTGACAAGTGTTGTAGCTACTCATCGTAATGGATGTCTCTGCTTTAGCAGAGGAGAGGTGAAAAGGATGTAATTCCCAGTGGAAGAAGGAAACATGAACTATTGTTTAATTACAGGCTAATATAAAAATCCCTTGGAATCCCTCGTTGGTTTGCCTCTTCCTTTCTCTACAAGGCAACAATCAGGGCTTTTAATGCAGCCCAGACAGCTATGCCTGTTAGGAAAACAGTTTCTAAAAGATAAAATGTGCTCATTCCTTTATCTTATGAAGTACAGAAGTCTGCGTAGATGTGCCATCAATTCTTGACATCTAGAACTCATGTTTTTGTCCTGCTTAAAATATATATATATATATTTCCTTAATGCACAGCTTGAAATAACAATTCCACATTCAACAGCAACTTTATCTGGGATCTGGAGGTTGTTTGCTTTATTCATCAGGAAGGCTTGATTACTTCTCTGACTGAATCCTTACACCTTGTCTCTATTCAAGCAGTAATGTTTTGATTCAGTTCAAAACACACTTGGCCCATTTCTCTGTGAAACTGAAATTCACTTTTTTTCTCATCTGCAGAAAAAAAAAGCCTTTGTTTGTTATGGTTGCTTTGGAAAAAACAGGCTTATGGTCATTTTCTTTCTCTCCATTACAAGCTTCACACTCTGAATTAAACTGGAAATGCAATTAAGATTTAATAAATGAGAAAGAATTAAAAAAAAAAAAAAAAAACAACCCAACAAAACAAAACAAAAAGACCCTAACCAACCAACCAAATTCCCAAAAATCCTAATTAGGTACTGCACAAGATAACTACAGAAAGGAGCCAAAGGTTTAGGGCCACATTAGCCCCAGCTGCTTTCAGACGAAGATATACATTCCTGCCCGTTTCTGGACTTAGGCGTTTTTATTGATATGATTCATATTGTCTTTAACTAGTGTAAAGACAACTGTAGATATTCTATTACTATTATTGACATATGAATCCACATATGAAATTGAAATAAATTTTGATCTTCCTGAATAGATGGTCTTTTTTTTTTTTTCACAAGCTGCTGCACAAAAATATTTGCATGTTGAAATTTATTAACTGTCTCAATACAAGTACCTAGATTGCCACCCAAAGTGCGATCTGTGAAATTAGCAACACCATATCACAGATAATTATTGAGTTTGTACAACTTTTCAGACACAGCAATTCATGACGGATGAAACATTCATCACAAGCTTATTGACTTAGTGCTGAGTTAGTTTAAACATAAGTTGCACTTTCTTTTATAGCACTTTACAGAATTTTAAAAAATGCTAAGACCATTTTGTAAATATAGATGTTTTGAAAACTTGCTTTAATGAGGAAAGGAAAATAAAGCGATTTGCCAGTTAAAGAGTGGCATGTCTGGAATTTAAGCTTCCCTCTCCAGGTTGTGCTGCCCCTGTTTCTGTAAAGCCTGAAGTGATACCAGTTCCACTTTATCTCCAATATTAGTTCATCAGGAATAATACAACTTCTGTTTTGGTAACTCTTCCACACATTAATGTTTGATATTTGAAAGGCTTAGCATGTGACTTTCAAAAGAAAACCAAAACTTTCTTATGCATGTTTGCCAGCATTGACACCAATATGTGTTGTCCTGAAGCTTTGGCTTTTATTTTAATAACACTATTAACCCAGTTGAAACTGCGAAGAAGAAGTTCAGGACTGAGTATCTGCCATGTAAAAGACCTCTGAGACTCAATGGAAAGCAAGCATTATGAGCTTCTCTTTGGAGTTATAATGTGGCAGTTTTCCAGTTATGCATTTTATTATGCATTTTTCAACTCTGGTACATAATAGAGGCTGTTATACTTGGGTATTTTACCTTTTCAAATTCAATTTGTAGAAACAGCCATATGAACTAATCACATTAATACTTTGCTATATAATGTCCTCTAATAATTGTCCATTCACTTAAAGATGCAAATTTCTTCATTGTTCCTGAAATTTTCAAGAGTAGAAAGCTTCTCTTCTTTCTCATCATCTTCTCTTTAAACCTCAGGATATGAGGTGGTTTAATGTCTTGCTGTGTGTAAAGTTATCTGACTCAGGAAAGTGACACAGAGAGTTTTCCATACTCATACTGTCAATTAATGGCAAATATTTAGTGTAAAAAGCTGGCTGCTGTGTTATGGTTTCCCAGAGTCTTCAGACCTGAATATGTTCCCAGAGAGGTTTCAAATCTGACTGTAATTTTATCAATAGACACAACTTTTCCCTGCAAATTGCAGCTAATTGAAAAGTTTAATGCTGTCCTGACCATTTCAAGCAGAGATAGCAAAAGATGGGAAGCTTCTGTTAGAAAACTTGGCCAGAAAAACTTATTTGCCACACATCTGAAAACTAGGTTGAAGGTCCCTTGTGAACTGAAACAACAGTCACAGGACATTGATAAGAGCTCACACTTTGGCTGACATTTTATTTGGGCCATGAGAAAAATAAAGTGATAACAGCAAAAGGGTGAGGAAATCAGGAGAACCAAAAGAGGCAAAGCTGAACAGAAGGTAAAAAAGTGACAATAAAGCATTTGGAAAGAATGAGGTGTAATTTAGGTATACTTTCAAGTTCTTAGTTTCAACAATATATTTCTGTTTTTAGGCAGCAGCTATGTTCAGAGGGAGCCTCAAAAAAAAAAAAAAAAAAAAAAAGCTAGGAAAAGCTTGCCTTCTTTCACTCAAAAAAGGTTACTGTTAATTTTACATATTAATGACAGCAATTTATCACCCCTCAAACAACATGCACAATAGAAATGGCTAACTCAGTTTTAAGGTAGTGAACATGGCTGAGAAATTTGGTCAAAACTGGGCCAAAAAAGGAGAAAAATTATTTAAAGAAAATTGCCGGTTCTTTCTCATCCAAGACATAGAGAAACAGCACACCCCATTGTCTCGGAGACAGAACCACAGTGCCAGGCCTGCAATCACCTCTCAGGGGACCAGGTGTCTCTCAGCTGGCTATTGGGGAAAACAGAAGCAAGGAGTTCAAGGATATCAGCATCCAATTTGTCACTGAGGGAGTACTACAAAGGTCGGTGTCCCTGCGGGCCAGTTCTGGAGGGTGGGATGTGGAAAGCATTCCCTGCAGGTACACTCATCAGTTGATATTGCTCATGTTTTCTTGGCTGCCAACTGTCTAGCACATAATTTAAAGATGCCTATGGCTGCTTCAGCCCTGGGCTACACGCATGGCATAAAAGTACACATTGGCCAGGCTCCTGTGGGTACACCGCCTTTGTCGAAGGAAGTACCCCCCGCTTTTCCATGATAGTATATTCTCAGTGTCCTCTGCAGCACACACCAGTGCAGTGCTGCTTGCATGGGAGGAAGCATAAGGATGGACAGTATTTTGCATTTCTTCCTACCATTTTGCACAGATGGCAAGTGTTTATGCCTTTCCACATGGCTGCACACTGGACAAGATGATCAAGACAGATGATTTATAATGGAGCTCATTGGAGATGAAATTCAGTCTACAGTGACTTGATTTCACTGGGATGGCCATAAATAGAAAACGTTCTTTGTGGCTGGCTAACAACATCTCTTTGAAACAGCTTTGAGCCAGCCACCATGTAGCGTATGTAGATTACAGGATTACAGACACATCTTTTATTGTTGTTGAGGGACTAGGAATGCTTCAGCACTGTTTACATGCATTTAGAGTTAGATTCTGTGTGTGGGTTACTGTTGTGGTTTGTTGTGGTTTTTTTTGTTGTTGTTGTTTTTTTTTCCTCTACCGTCAGTTATTCAAAGATATCAGATGTACAAGTTATTAGGCAAGAAGGCTTGTCTGTGCCAAGGAACGTGGCACATGGAGCACTGAGGATAGTAGCAGGAGGCGAAAGTATTCTGTAAGCCCTGGAGAGAAAGCATGACAACTTCTTCCTACAAAAACTTAGAGCTGGACAGACTAGTGCAATCTCTGAAGACTTTAGAAGAAAGTGTGAGATTGAAGGCTGAAGGCTTGAGCACAAATTCAGAAGAAAACCTCTGAGATTTACCAACTGCTCTTCTTAATCATGAAGCAAGGGGTCTTTTCCTCATTTGTGGGTCCACTCACACTCCAAACAAATCTGAAACCATTACAACGCATGGCAGTTGGTCGATAGTGTGGAAAAACCTCATTTACTGACTGACCAGACAGTTTTAAAACCTTCAGATTTTTCTAAGTCTAGGTTATTAACTGTCTGACTGTAATCACATCTTCACCATAGGGAGCTTCAAAAGCTTTTCATTTGCATTGAATCAGTTGCCTTCCTCCCTGTCTTTTTCCCCCTGGAAATAAGCTTAAATAATTCAACAAACTGCACACATGGCTAGTGATTATTGAACCATTCTGAAACACTCGAGGCAAATGGACCATTATGTAGTGGGAATTAAAACTTTCCTTGCAGTCATTGGGAGAAAGATGTATACATATATCTGTATAATCCTTCTCTCTCTCTCTCTTACACATGTATGTGTGTGTGTGACCGTGTATGTGAACAGGGATATTTATAAACACACCCTTCTCACACAGAGCTTGTGACGAACTAGAAAAAAATGTTTGAAAGAGTGTTCAAAGTCTGTATTAGAAATGACCTATGGATATATGATGGTGAGTATAGAATGCTCATTGTGAAGGCAGCAAGAGATTCTCTCTTTTAACACTACCTCTTTTCACACTGAAAGAGCGTAACATTTATCTTTCATACTACATGTTTTGTGTGCAGGAGTCATAGGATTCTGCTGATTAACTCTGTAAACTACATAATGAGCTAACTTATATCCCTGTGTACCTATGTTACAAAAAGGAATATACAAAAAAATGTGAATAACAAATTGATGAGTTTAATTAATTAATTTTGCACTCTTTTTTTTTTTTTTTTTTTTTTTTTTTTTTTTTTTTAGTGGATAACATGAGTAAAATGATCAAACTGAACTATTTAGGGCAAGCAAAGAAGTAGAAGTAACAAGAAAACCTCAGCTCAAAAATAAACAAGACAGCTTTTCACTACCTAAAAGATCATGGCTGTATCCAATATTTCTAAACTAAACTGAGTGCTTCACTCATCGTTATTGCTTTCCTCCATTTCTATATGGATCTTATCATCACTAGTCTGCAGGCACGGGTCATGAGACCAGGAATCTCTCAACGTTTGGGTTTTTAGCTCCCACGACTGGCCAGCTTATTTTATTGTATTGTATTGTATTGTATTGTATTGTATTGTATTGTATTGTATTGTATTGTATTTTACTTTTTTTCTTTTTTTAATGGGAAATCTATGAAAGTGACCTATCAGTTGTTGCCCAAATAGATGAAAAACAAACCAACCAATCCAAATCTAACTCAGAAAACTCCAAATGTTAGTTTCTGTAATATTATCAACATTTGTAATACATAACAGGAAAACAGGTATGGAGAGAGGGCCACATAAGACAAATGACAACACCAGCATTAGATTTTAGACTAGTTACATCTTTTTATTTAAGTAAAGAGAAACCAATGTACAGTGACACAGAACTTTTCCTACATTCTAAGCACAAATAATACACTGGTTCCCTTGCTGCATGTAATGCTGACATCAGTTATATGAGCATATATGTAGGGAAAATAGATAAGAAATGATGCTCAGAAACTCAGGGTATAAGGTCCAGTAGAAGTTGGGGAATGACCTATTAGAGAGCAGTGTAAGGGAAAGGGACCTGGGGGTCCTCATGAACAGCAGGATGACCATGAGCCAGCACTGTGTGCCAATGACATCCTGGGATGTATTAGAAGGGATGTGGTTAGTAGGTCAAGAGAGGTTTTCCTTCCCCTCTACTCTGCCCTGGTGAGACCACATCTGGAATATTGTGTCCAGTTCTGGGCCCCTCAGTTCAAGAAGGACAGGGAACTGCTGCAGAGAGTCCAGCGCAGAGCCACGAAGATGATGAAGGGAGTGGAGCATCTCCCTTATGAGGAAAGGCTGGGGGAGCTGAGTCTCTTTAGTTTGGAGAAAAGGTGACTGAGGGGTGACATCATTAATGTTTATAAATATATAAAGGGTGAGTGTCATAAGGATGGAGCCAGGCTCTTCTGGGTGACAACGGATGACAGGACAAGGGGTAATGGGTTCAAACTGAAACACAAGAGGTTCCACTTAAATTTCAGAAGAAACTTCTTCTCAGTAAGGGTAACAGAGCACTGGAACAGGCTGCCCAGGGAGGTTGTGGAGTCTCCTTCTCTGGAGACATTCAAAACCCACCTGGACTTATTCCTATGTAGCCTCATGTAGGTGCTCCTGCTCCAGCAGGGTTATTGAACTAGATGATCTTTTGAGGTCCCTTCCAATCCCTAACATTCTGTGATGATGTGATTTTGTGGTTCTGTGATTTGATTAGTAGCTCTCCATGTCATGCTAACTAGAACAGAAATGCTAATTGCATACATTCTGAAATCCAGGCAAAAGTCCTTCGTACAAGTCAACTTCTCCATAATATAGGGGAACACAAGGCAAACATGGCATACTACAAATAGTGTTCACTGTGAACATACTAATAAACTTTATTAATTTTAATGAAAATAAGATTTTTCTTAAGATTTTTAATACCATTTCTTTATTTTCCCCAATAGTTTTCTTTTTTAATTTCTTATTTCTTCCTTTGAATAGCTGACCACTCTTCAGTCTTAATAGCTTAAAGAAGAGTAAAATTTGACTGTTAAGAACCTGTCGTTTGTCAAGTTATTATGGAATAATATCTTGTAAATACCCTCAACTGAATATCTACAAGGTATTTTCTCCATAAATCCTATCCTTATAGGTTTTGGAACATCTCCAGAGAAGATAAGAAGATCTCATAAACTCTCACAAAGATCTTGCCTTTTGCACTGTGTGAAGAACCCATTGAAGAATTGTCTTCAGAACGCTTCTGACCTTTCCAGTCATGGACAAGGCAGGAGCACTGAATTGGCTGTAGTGAAAATCTTAAGAGCATTGTATATCCTTGTCCATCTGCAAGTCTTGCTGATACCTTTGGAAACTTTGCCTAGGTACTTAGTAACAACAAATCATTTAGAAAAGAAAGTACACATAATTGTCTTTCTCTTGGTCACCTATTTATGTGTCTAGTTATGCTGGTATGAAATACTTCAGTTAAGTTTTTTCCTATACTAAAGACTGAGAGACATCAGAAACAGGCAGTGGGATCTCCTGCTGAATAAACTAATATTTCCCTCTCACTCAATTGGAAAATAGGAGAGAGAGATAAGTGTGTGAAGTCTGGGACACGAAAACATTGTCTTCCAATCATCAGTTTTCTAAATATATGTGCACAATTAGTTGTGATACTAGAATTTGTAAAGAAAAGTAAGACTGGAAACCAACAATAACTTTTTGCTGGTGCCTGTTTGGTGTATTAAATGTTTTATAAAGTTTAGCTGTGGCTATGGACATTTATGTAACGTAACTGAAATAATAGGAAACAATTTATATCATATCTATTTTAACTACAACATGTTTGTATTCCTGGCCATATGAAATTAATTGCTTGCCCATTTCTGCTGTTGAACAATGCTGCTTGCTAATCACTAGAAATAAATCCTGTAATATTAATTTTCAAGCACCACTTTTATTTGATTGATGTATGAAATACATCCAAAAAGTAAGTACTCAACTGAGAGTCTTCTCCATTGGTGAGATTCTTCCATATAAGTGGTTGCTTTGCAAAGCAGCTCAATGCAATATGCATTTAAAGTGCTTTTAAAGTGCACTTTACCAATCTATGGAAGATCAGCCCAACACAGTTATCAGTAGCCTGGGCCTGACAATAGCTTTAGTACAGCAAAGAAAAGGGAATTCAGATAGACAAAAAAAGAGACATGACAGAGGACACTGTCCCTGTGTTACTGTGATAAATAAAAATCACACTAATTTTAGTGTCAAGATTACATTTCATCATTGCCAGTTGGCTGACTGGCCTTTCAGAGCTAGCACCACCATGTGAAATGATGGTGGAATCTAAATCTTTGTTATTTATACAGTTATTTTTTTAAGAAAACACTAGAAGCACTGATATTCTACAGATTTTCCTGGATTTGAATTGGGCAAGTTCAAAGGCAAAGAAAATAATCATAAAAATTTACAAGAATACAACTACTGAATAGGAAGATGGAGAAAAGAGAGAATAATAGATTTGTAACCAAATTCCTGGCAAATCTGTATTAGCAGAAGTTAGGAAGAAGTAACAAGAATTTACTGTGACACTGAAAATCAAAATATGGGCTCCAGCACTGCTATCTCTTAAAATTTAGGTTTCAGCACTTACTATGTTGATAATCTGCTCATCCCCAAAGAAATGGGAGACCTAAATGAAATCAGGAGGGCTAATTTTCCCTTTGTGTATTTCTTCTGACACTCCTTCATACTTATGTGCAGTTGTGGTGGGCTGATCCTGGCCAGAAGCTAGGTGTTCACCAAGCTGCTTTGTCACTCCTCAACTGGACAGGGCAAAGAAAATACAATGAAAGTCACATGGGTCAAGATAAGGACAAGGAGATTACTCAGCAATTACCATCAGGGGTAAAACAGACTCCACTTGTGGAAATTAGTGTAGTTTGTTACCAATCAAATCAGAGTAGGATAACAAGAAACAAACCCAAATCTTAGAAACACTTTCTCCTCACCCCTCCTTTCTTCCTGGACTTAATTTTGCTCCCAATTTTCTCTACCTCCTCACCTCCCTGGCAGCGCAGGGGGACAGGGAATACTGGTTGTGGTCATTTCATCACACATGGTCTCTGTTGCTCCTTCCTCCACAGTGGAAGGACTCCTCACATTCTTCTTCTGCTCCAACATAAGGTCTCTCCCACAGTAGACAGTTCTCCATGAACTTCTCCAACATGGGTCCTTCCCATGAGCTGCAGTTCTTCACAGACTGTTCCAGCAAGGTTCCCTGCCATGGGGTACAGTCCTTCAGGAACAGACTGCTCCAGCCCGAGTCCCTCACAGAGTCACAAGTCCTGCCAGCAAACCCGCTCCAGTGTGGGCTCTCTTCACAGGTCCACAAGTCCTGCCAGTGGCATGCTCCAGTGCAGGCCTCCCGTAGGGTCACACCTTCCCTAAGGCATCTGCCTGTTTTGGCATAAGGTCCTCCATGGGCTGCAGGTGGATCTCTGCTCCATCATGAACATCAGTGGGCTGCAGAGGAATGTCTGCTCTGGCACCTGGAGCACCTCCGGCCCTCCTTCCTTACTGACCTTGGTGTCTGCAGAGTTGTTTCTCTCACATATTCTCTTTCGTCTCTGCAGCTGCATCTGCACAGTATTTTTTTTTCCCCTGCCTTAAATAGGTTATCCCAGATGTGCTCTCACAGTCACTGATGGGCTCAGTCTTGGCTCCCTCTTGGAGACAGCTGGCATTGACTGTATTTGACATAGGGAGAGCTTCTAGCAGCTTCTCACAGAAGCCACCTGTGTAGCCCCCCTTCTACCAAAAGCATGCCATGCAAAACCCTATGCAGTAGTATCAGGTTTCCCTGCCAGGCATCCTCTTCAACCCCTTCTCTACAAGCCTCTTCCCTGTCCCTCACTCCTTTCCTTTTGTGCACTCAGCTCGGATTTAAGTGGAGTCAGATTCAACCTGCACTAAATGGCACTAAATGGCACTAAAACTATTTTGATGTTTGTACTGAGCTTAAGACCACTAAACTCGAAGGCTAACCTGATCCAAAGACTAGAAGCACACCATATCCGGGGAGACACTGCTAATACCTGCTTGATGTGAGAGCACAACTCTTATCAAGATCTACAGGCTACATGAATTCTAACTCCCTTGTTTTTAATGAGATTGCTTGGATGTAAGACCAGAATTTGACTCTCATGTTTTACCTCATGTACCAATCTGCTAAAAGAACTGTCTGAAACAGGTTGTAAATAGTGACAACTCCCCAAGACCTCACACAAGCTCTAGAAAGGCCCAAAATTTGGAAGTTCAGAAAAGTTAAATTGATTTTTCTTCCTCCCTCATCACTTCTTGTGTTTGCACTCCTTTGCTAGAAATATAAAAATAAAGATTTATTATATTAAAAAGAAAAATAATCTAATCTAGTGTTGCAGAGTAAAGAGGTTAACATTTTTCAGTTAAGTACCTGAATTTACAAGTGAACCCAAATTGCAACAGATTAATATTCTTCTTACATTAGTCAGTAGCACATGCTGTGTTCTGAGATACTGGTTAAAATGTATGCATTACCTGTTGGCGTTATGAAGTGGAATTATACCTTGGGCACTGGCAGCTGAGATTTTCCAATAATAAGCAGCAATGCAAATTGCTAATCCCACCTCATTTTGTCACGGGTTCAAATTATGCAGACCACATATTTTGCTGTACTCAGCAGTTTGACACCGTACTTGTCACACTACTAAGATGGAAGAATAAAGTGTGTCTCTGTGCTCTAATGTGGGAAGCAATGTGATTTCAGGAAGCAATATCAAGCCATTCACAAATACACTTTTCTGAATTGTACCCCTGCCATTACACAGCTCCAACATCTGATGATCAGACAACATTCAAGATTCAGACATTCTTTATCTAAAGTGCAACTAATTGACCACTGGAAACAAGCACTGATCTTAGAATCCTAGCTCTGGTTTCAGTTTCCCTCAAATTTAAAGCAAACCATCTGAAATCTATGAGATATGAAGAAGTTCTGATTGCCATGAAAAAGGTTCTCAGTTTCTAGACTGAAAGTTTCAGAGGCAGCTTCTGGAACGCTTAGGCTTTCTATATCTTTCTCTGCTCACTCAGACTCAGTTTTGGAGTTTGCTTTATAGCATTTTAGCAAAGAAGGGTTTAATCAGATTATATGTTAGGCCCAGTTGATTAATTACTCTGTTATTGAGGCAGGATTGTGTAGGGTTTTAATGCTAAGCATCAGCTTCCCTAGTCCTACCTCCTGCCATCATCTGTCAGATTATGCTTCATTACTAGTCCATTCATTTTCCAGATAGCTCAGACAAATAGGGAGCCAGGTTATCAAACAGTGCTTTTCATTTTGCTGATTATGGAATAAAGCATTGACAAAAAGCAACAATTTCCTGTCCTCCTATGCTACAGTGTAAAAAGAGACAACACTCACAATTCCCACTTAACAACAATTTCATACACAGCATAAATTAATAAACTGAGATTAGGTCAGTCTGTAATAGTCTCGGAAAAATGTATGTGAAGAAAGGCGCAGAGATTGTTGTTTTCTAATTTCTGTAACCTTATTTCATGGTATGGTGTAGCTTTACTTTGTTTCATATGGAAATGTAGAAGTTTTGTTGTATATTCAAATAACAGAAACAAAATCAGGTCAAAAAAAATGCTGCTTTTTGTTGCAGAATAATCACTAACCTTCTAGAATAAGAAGAAAGGTTTGTTAAAAGTCTCTCCCAAATTGTTTGAAAACCTGCTTGATTGTCTTTGTATTTCCCTGTTAGAAGCTAACTTCTTCAGACATCTGTTGAAAGATGGTTATTGCTATTGGAAGTATTTCCTTAAAGAATGTCTAAATGATGAAATTTCAACACATTTAAAAAGATAAAAGTGTTTCTACCATGCAGAAGTGCAGTATTAAAAGCTAAATAATCTATTTCACTACTATATATATAAAAATAAATGTGTTTTCCTTCAGTTAATTGTACGTTTGTCTGCTTAACTGTTTTCCAGCAGTGTACTTCTTGATAGGAAGGATGATAGCAAAAGTAAAGAAAAACAGGTTATTTATGCATACTAGAAAATAAATCAGCTGGAAAAGGATTTGTCACAGAGAACATTAATCTCATTTAACTGTCTCTCTGCTTCTTGATTTTGAACATAAAAATTAGAAAATTGAATGTTCTTTTTTGTAGAGATGATATTTCAAAATTAGAAGCCTGGGGTGCCTACCTAATTTGTAAAAGTGCTGATCATCTGAAAGAGCCATTGCCCTCAGATGTTTTGTTCTGATATCACCTGAGACTTTGATGCAGTGATGATTTGCACTTTGCATACTGCAAGAGTAATCAAAATGTACTAGTTATCAAAATCATATCAGGACACACAGCAAGCCAAATCACAAAAGGATAATCACATCCAATTGGATTATTCTCATTTACAACCATTTTTTTTTACCTTTTGCTTTCTGAACAATATTGTTTCTATAAACATGGAGATTCCAGAAAGAAACATTAACACTACCAAATTTTCCTTAAAGGAAAATCTTTTTAATATTTCAAAATACTGCTTTTAAACTCTTTCTTTCTCCATCTTTTTGCCATCAAATGTGATAATGTTCAGTAATTAGCTTTATGCCATCCTTTTTTTAAAAAGTATTTTTTTCAGTATTTCCCCAGAACATGCTAAGTTAAGAAAATATAGCAGCAGGCAATGTGACAATAAAACTACTTTTAACAATTTTTTCATTAAAAAAATATTTTTAAATCCTGCTTTTGCAGACAGTTATATTTTCATGGGGTTCGGTTAGTTTTTTTGGGGGGACAAGATCTGCACATAATGAGAAGCTACCATTTTTTGTTGTAAATTTACCTCATGGCCTTTGCTGTCTGAATTGTTGAGTAACATCATAGAGACAATAGTTTATGGTGTTTAAGTAGACAACACGATGCAAAAGGTAGGTATAAAGGAACCAGAGTAGGGATCCAAAGGCATTGGCAGGGAATGAGGGGAGATAAGATTTCTCCACAAGAAATATCTGAAAAAGAGGAGAGACAAATAGATGTACTGGTGAAAGCCCTAAAGGGCATTGTTTCACAAAGAAATATATGATCAAATTTGTCAAAAGCAATTGAACAGCTAGAGACGAAGACAGAGTAGAGGTCTTGATTCATCTAAGAGGGAGCAAAAGTCTTTGACAAAAGCGAATACAACAAAATGCCTGAGGATGGGCATTATGAGAAGGATCCAGAAAGGAAGTTAATGGGTAAATGGCCTTTCTGGTTACATCAGTGAAATAGATGCTGTGACTAGGGTGAGAAAGCAAGGAAGAAACTGCAGAATGGAAGAGAATTTGCAGGGCAAATGAAATAGAAAATAAGAAGCAATAAGAGGTCTCTGATCATTTAGGAATTCATGTACTATTCTTCTAGAGGTAGATCTCTAGTGCAAGGAAGAGATATATGCATACAAGGATCTTGTCTGATGATAAAGGACAAACTGCTGCTGCTGGAGTTAATATCTTCACAAATAAGTCAAAATAGAAAGATGACAGATCATACATATGAATTCTGTCATGATTTGCACTGTCTGTGATAGACATGAATCAGAATAATCAGAGGGATTTCCTGTCATCTTACCATATTCCATATCTGTAGAATCCCACAGGAAAAAATAACACCCCCTTAATCTTTTATGGCCTTCGGATAAACAGAAAAAAAACTCTAATCTCTGCGTCTAATCCTTCCCTGTTTCCACTGACACATTCACCAAATAATGAGGATTGTGGGCAGTAAGAAAACAGAAAATGCTGCAAAGTTTGGCAGAGACACATACTGTAGGCCTTTGCCATGAGAGGGAGACAAAACACTACAGGATACATGTAAACGTCACTGGGAAAGATTTGAAATCATTTTTTTCTTTATTTTCTGTGCAGCACAAGTAATCAGAGAGCCCATGAAAATCAGTAGTGCTCCCAGGGACATCTTACATGCGTAAGGGCACTAATAAATATGGACCAGATGTTCCTTCTGTTCAGAGGCTCCCACAGAAAGCAGAAGACATGTATACTCTTTTATTCTCCATCCCATGGACACTTGGGCTTATCTTTCCCATACTTTCCCTTGTCCAAATGAATCTAGTCTATTCTGTAATGAAATAGGGCTGGAAATACAAATGAACATACAAAGACAATGAAAAATTCCCTTCTATTTCTTAAATAGTTAATGAATTGAAAAAGTTTCAGAACATGATCACACACTTCTCTACATTCCAGATTATTTGTGGTCAAATCAGTTTTCACTAAATATGCATCTTACTCATTCTTCATCAAAGAAAATATTAGAATTTCTACTATTTAACAACAGTGAAAATTCTAAAAAGCATATAACTCTGTTGTGATTATGATAATCTGTGAAATAAGCTATTTGAGATAATTGGACAATGTATAGATGCAAATTATTACTATAAGGTGTATGGCACAAGGGTTACAAAATCAGTTATTCAGCACATTTTTCTTGACAGCTCCCCAAGGCCCTAACTTTTCACCTTAGACTTATTTTAGTCCTGCACCTGTTTAGCTGTTGAATCTTTTCACCTCTCCATTATGATCTTCATACCTTTTTATACGTCCTTTTACTGTTCCATTCAGTGACTGTGAGTAACTCAACATTATATAAGAACTGGGGTAGAAACACACTTGCTGGAAAGCTCTGCCATCAGTATGCCACACAACAAGTGTTTTCAATCTGGATTACTTTTAATTTGAAGACATGATAGTAGCAGCTAAACAGTGAACATAGCATAATGTCCCCCTTAGAGAGAAATAAGTATGCAATTGATTCCTTCAGATTCACTATTCTGAGTTTCTTCAGAGCAGCATCAGGAAGAACAGCCGTAGGAAGAATGAATACAGATAAGCCTAAACTGTGAATTTCAAAGTATTTACTTATAATTTTTCCAAGTACTATTTCACAAAACTGAAATAAATATCATTACAAATATCTTTCTTCCCCAGGTAGCTTTGCATTTTAATATATGGGTGCATGATATGGAGTAATTGCAATTGAAAGAAAAATTATCAAATTGGATAAGATGTTATCCAAAATAGCAGTCTTTTCTACTACCAAGGAGTAGTGCAAAATGATAAGACTTCATTAGAGAGACAGGGGAAGCTTACAGAAATGGAGAAAGAGGGTCTGTAGAAGTGCAGAGGAATATCTTCCCACTCATTGTTGAGAGGAAGGGATTAGGTTTGCTTATTTTCTGAAGAGGATTGATGGGATTTGAGAGAAGGAGGATAGAAGAGACAAAGATGGCACCAAAGTTGACCTGGATATTGGAAGAACAATGTCATCCAAGGTGACTCAAAAAGGAAGAGGTGATTTAGTAGAAAATATTATTAAAATATTCATTTGAAACTACATACAGTATTTGCAAATTTCAGTTACTAATTAAGCATACACATAACACATTTGGAGACAGATTCTCCTATTATTTAATAGTCTTTCCTCTGCCCAGAAACACCTTTTGTTCCATGTGAATATGTATTTCAGTGAAGATACAGAATATTTAAAACTTATTAATAATCCCTGAAAAGCAATTTAAATGTGAGTATTATTAAGCCATCCTTTAACACAAGAGTGCATTACATGTCTGGCATAAGAGATGAATCAGATGAGCTCTTAGCAGCTTCAATGCTGTCAAACTCTTTTGTGAGAGCAATGTTACTGAATTGACTCTACACAATTTTTGTAATAATACAATACAAGTGTAGATTTAATAGGCAATTTTATTAGCAGAAGAGAATCTTTTTGACTGTTACAAAAACAAATGTCTTCCTTTTGCCAATCTGAGTACTTCCTTTTCTTAAAACTGCATGAAGATCTGTGTTTTGCTACTCACCTCCCATTGAAAGAAGATTTAAGATACTCTACCTATTCAGAGTTATATCATTAGGAATTTGATAATGGTAGATGAAATAAAACCATTGTACAATAATGCCGTTATCAAATCTGAAAGCTTTTCTTTCAGAAATCTCTTCAAAGTTTTTTAACTCAGTGAAGAAACTTGGAAACTAATCTTAATCACTGAAGGTTTATTTTTTTTTTCCCAAGACATTTCTTCATTGAAATAATGGCAAAACCTAACCAGGGTAAAGACAGGTTGTTTCATTTTAGGGTTTTATATATGTAGATGATTCTAAAAGTATCTCAATTGTAAAAGCAAGATATTTCATATATGAAATGCAGCAGATTTATGGCATTTTGTGTTCCTTCTTTTTTCTGAAACACTGGAGATAGACTGTAAGTGCCAGAAATGCAATTAAATTTCTGCATGTTCATATGGAAGTACACAACATGCAAACAAGTAGATAAGAGTATATATGAACCTCTAGTTAGTCAGCAGATCACTAAGGACACTGCTAAGTAAGTAATAGCTTTTAAAATCACATATTTAATGTGAAGCTTTCCACCTTATCTCCCCTTGTTCTCTCTATGTAACCTCTCTTTTGTTATTTCTCTATCACAGGAGTAATGTTTTAATCTTGAAGTTGATCTCACTCTTCCCCTGAAAAATCAGTTTCAATATTTCTCTCTCCTAGTAACATTTGCTCCAATCATCTCTTCTAGGTATTACTTCCTCCTTCATATCCTTAGGACTTCAAGGTTTCTGTAAAAGTAACTCCTTTTGTCATTATCCTATTGCCTGCTTTCATTCAGACTTGGGAACAGTAACAGTGAGGTAATTCTTGCACCTTAAAAAGAAATTAGAAAAAATACCATTGCTGAAAGACTAGAACACAACTAGGAAGTAAATGGAGGAAAGAAAATAACGCCTTCAGAGTGCATGAGAACAGAAAATCACAATGGTGCTGGGAAAAGAAAATTCGCTTAAAGGAAGACATAAGACATCAAAATGCCTCTAGCTAGGCATTCCTAAAGGTGGCTTTGGAAATTATGATGCATCTTGATATAGTCTTCCTGAAAGCATTAAATCTGAATTCAAACACAAAGTCTGACAACAGGAATGACCTCTTTGAGCCTTGAAATGAGAATCTCTGGTCTCTCCCAGAATTATTAAGTGGAAGTTAACACAAATTTTCCTAGACATTTAGAGAAATGGGGAAAATTGGAGAACACACTAAGGCCTTGGAAAATGTTCTATGAGCTGCAGAACATCAGTGCACCAGTAGCTGTTGGAGCAATTAGCCTTATGTAGATGAGTCATTTCTGTTATAAAATCCTCTCATCATTGCTGGCTACAAAAGTTGGTCAGAAAACAGTAACAGTGCCCAGAATTCTGTGAAGGTCTAACTGTAAAGGTATCAGCCTGTGCTGCAACCTGTGATCTGTTTATAGCTTGGAGCACAGAACTCCCTAAAACTCAATATTCCAGTTGGCTGAAGCTTTTTCTGTCTCAAAGCCAGAATGGCTAAAATAAAGACTTTAATATCTGTATGTTTACTTTTTCAGATCTGGCTTGTAAATTCAGTTGTGAAGAAATTTGGGACATTTGTATGCTTGATACGTTTGGTAAAACATTTTTCACTGAGGAGAAAAAAAAATAAATAATAAAAGAAGTTACAGGAAAATGTTTATTTTCCAATCTGTCTGCATGACATCTTTCAGGGGTTTTGTCTTCTCACACGAACATATAAAACCAAGAAAAAAAAAAAATCCAAGCCCACCATTGAGAGGATGGATTGATTCCAAGAAATGCAAATTTCTTAAATTGTGTAATCTGCATTACTTAATAGAGCAGCGAGCCAATTAAGAACAGTCCCCTATTCAGTTTAATTAGGCTAACTACAGGTAAGGGAATCGTATAGCAAAGGGAGGGGCAGTCAGCAGAGAGACTCTCTCATGTATCTCTTTCATGTCTGTCTCCTCCGCTGTGACAGAGCTAAAGATACCTAGTGCTTGACTTTCAACCTTTTAATGCTAGAAAGTAAACGAATCACACACTTTGTATTATCAAGACTTAGAAATCGTAAGCCCCAAGCATTCTGCCTGATGCTAAGGGGGAAAAAGGGGGAAGGAAGAGAAGTAGCTGGCATATTCATTCTTTCAAATCAACAATGCTGTCATGTTATGTATAAATCTTAACATCAGCTTCCTTATATGATTACATGGTCAACAAGCTCATGTAGCTCTTTTGTAAATTGACTAGAAATTAAAAAAAATACTTATTTTGTGCTCTGGCCTGCATTCTAATGCCAAATTAGAGAGTACAGGTCAAGTTACCAAAGCTGGGAAAGATACAGAGCTGAGACAAGTGATTTTTCCTTTTCAAAGGTGTCCATCAAAGTATATCTTACATGCTTGTGTCATAGCTCCAATGATTGTTCTTATTGAAGAACTCTTAATCTATGTCCTTCTGCTTTGATGAGGTGTTGATAGGTACAGAAGCTCACACTGTGGGGAGGCAGGCAGATAGCAAGTTAAAAAAAAAAATAAAAAGAGACAAATAAAGAAAAGAAACAGAACTAGCCACAAATGTTCCTTAATAGAAACATGGAGGAAAAGAAAATAGAGAGAGAGGAAGGGAAGAAAATTGATACTATGGCAAAGTTAATAAATGATGGCACACTTAATCAGTTAGGTCAAATCAACAGTTAGTTCTCTTTGAACAGTTAGATAAACTCTGTCTCCCCATTTTGTTACCATAATACTTTGAAGCCTCCAAATTTTTAATCTGCTTATGCTGAGAACACAGTTTAGAAGACCAAAAACAACATTTACAGGTGGAGCAAAGACCTTTCATTTCTGTTTAATCTCAAAGCAGGAATACTGAAGACATTTTATATTTCATGCAATATTTTGTCTTTTCTCCTTCTGTCACTTCCACAGGTTTTACAGTCAGAACATCCAGTGATCTCCTAAAACGTTCTCTTGAACAGTGAAGGCCACATTAATTCTTGCGGGCTCAGGAGTTTACTTCACAGTTAGAATTAACACTCACATAGGTAGCGAAGCTCAAAAGACTTGGCAAAGTGCAAGGTGATACTTACAGTGTCTGGGAGAAGAGATCAGGTTGGACACATTGCTATTCTTTTGTTCTGCTACTATGACAGGCATTTCTTGCACTGATGTGCACATGAGATAAAATGCTCATAGCTAAAGCATCCACTCCTTTTACTTCCTATCAGCTACTCCTCAGGATTGCATACAGAGTAATTTTAAATTTTAAAGGGTTATCTTCTGCTTCCATGTACAGAATGGGAAACTTATGTTTACTTATGTGGAAGGTAAAATTGAAAGTCCAACGAGTGCACAAAAATCCTTACTACTAACAGTGTTCATATTCATATACCACTTTCTCTTCTGCTTCTCTTCCCGAGTCAGAGATTCTTTAATGAGAGTTTATCAATAAAGTGTTCAGGTATTTAGCTAGCATTAAGTTATGTGTTCCAGCTAGTCCTCATTTCATACTATATGGTGTTTACAGTCTAATAGTCAAGATTAGGTAACTAAAATAATGCAATATAGTCTGAGGCTACTGCCCCTACAAATTTCTGGGAAAATAAACCATACGAACAAGAAACCATATACAAGAGTGCCCTATTTTACCTTTTAATACCAATGCTGATATCAATACCAAAGGCAGCTATATGTGTAATTTTAGATGGTTTTCCTTGCTAGCTGAAAACCTCCATTCCCATATGCAATATTAATAGTAACATCAGTGAAATATCTGGTCAGGTCTGGTATTCTTGGAGAATAATTAAAATTTGTGGAACCTGATTTACTGTAGAAGCTCCAAAAGAACACCTCCACTACCTACCCTGAGACAGAGTAGGACAACACTTCACGGTGTGAAACTTACAGCAACACCTCTGCTAATGTATTTTCCTTAGCCATTAAGAATCAGTATATGTCAACATGCAAAACTTTCTGACTATGCAAGGTACAGCAGAAAGTTTAAGAAAAAAATGGGGTGTTAGCTCAGTTCTATGAACAAAAAAAAATATATACCAGCTTAAAAATAAATAAATAAATAGAGACTGCTTTTATGACTGATTCTGTTTTGAATCTGTCGTTAAGTAGACCTGCGATTCAAAACAGGAATAAAGATTTCTAATCTCCAAGAAAGACATCCAGATGAACATCAACAGTGTTCAACATTCAGTAGGCAGCTGGTAAACTGGATTGTATTCTTTTTGAAAAGCAGTATGACGAAGTTGTTTATTCAGCAAAACAAACTGCTCCCTGTGTCTGTTAACAGTGCCGGCTTTGTGCAGCACAGACTTCTGCAGTGCTGACTCCTGTTTGGAACCATTTCACACTAATTAGACATAAGAGAAAAGGCTGTGTTCATAATCAGCCCAGCTCAAGACCTCTTTGAAACCGCTCTTTCTGAAAATCAACTCAGTTGTAACCCTTTATGAATAACAAAGTTGCACAAACAGAGGAGGAAAAAATATATTGTTAATAATTGTCAGCTTTCTGTGCAAAATATCACTGCAAATTTTATATAACTCTACCCAAATCATATGAAATCACAAACTATGAAATGTTGTGCAGTTCTATCTTCTAAGGATACAAGCATAGTGATTTTTGAAGTGTTTACCAACACTGGGAATATGTGACAAGTAAAAGAGTTAGTATCATGAAAGAAACCAAATAATTGAATGATGTACTCAAATGAGTGTAGATATGTGTTTTACTTGTATCTGATTATTATGGAATACTACATAATCAATAAAACAGGAGTAGGAATGCCAGAAACATTTTCATCTGGAGGACAAAAGATAACAAAATGGAAAAAGTCCTTCAGCATTAACAGTGCAAAAAGATATGTTGAAATATTAAAACCAAAACCTGACAATGTCATATGGGAGCTGTTTTAAGGGAACAATTATGCACTAGAGAGGCTTATTTCTGATTTCTGTATGCATCTTGCACTTTAGGTGGCATTTGCTCATGGAAGTAATCCCCCTTAAATCCATGGGGCTACTTGTGGAAGTGCCAGATGTCATAAATCAGGGCTGCAGTGACAGGCACTAGAGTTTCTCATCTCTCTATATGGTGGCAAGGTGTTACACTTGAGATACGTATATTTGCAAAATTTTCTATTATCAATTATGACAAAAGAAAATTAGATAGTTTGGACATTAAATTTTTAAGCATCTTATGTTTTTCTGATTTTGTCATAAAATTTAGTTTTTGAGTTAGATGCAGATAACAAAAGTGTGTGCTTCAGGGTACATATGAGAAGTTATAAACTTATTTAGTATAAACTTATTTAGAAAAATTATAGTCAACTACCACTACAAAACATATTGTAAATTATTTTGCATGAATCCAGAAGTTTTTTACATAATCCAATCTCATTTCTAAAATCTGAAAACAAGACAAACAAACAAACAAAACAAAAACCCAAAACAAACCCAAACAAAGCCAAAACCAAACCAAAACGAACCAAAAACCAAACCAAACCAAATCAAAACAAAACAAGACCCTACCAAACCAAAATACTAAGTGGGAAAAATAAATTTATTCAGGTCGCAGCAAGAATTTGTCTTGTGTTTTACTTGCTGTATACTAGACTTCTGTTCTAAAATCAAACTTGCATTTGAGATCTAGTAAGATTTATGTTTCTTGTACCTGCATAATAAAGGTCAAATATAAATGAGAAACACAAATAAGAAGAAAAATACAATCAGCTCAGCGTCTTTTTAAGCAAGATATTATCGTCTAAAGTTGATACACAGCTCTCCGAAGTGTTTTCATCTCTTATGGTCAATCTTTTCCTTACTGCACCCTGTTCTTAAGGAAATGAAGATTTATACAGCTGCTGTTATGATGACAGTGGTGTTACATTGCATGAGACTTACCATCTGAGTTTAAGGATTGCTTGTAAAATTAGTGAAGGACTAGTTCTATTTCTTCATGAAGTTTGCATCTCTCCATTGAAAACAAAACTGGGCCTTTTGACAAGTAGTCAAAATGAACTGACTTTCCTCTCAAAGATCATAAGGAACTGAAATTATTTTTAGCTCCTACATCCTGTGACCGAAAAGGCAGTTCCAACTAATTGAACTTGGTTGTAATGGATGGATTGAATTGAGGGGACAATATGTCACTCCTCTAATGCTTGTAAGAAATTAATTCTAAACATCCCAAATTTACATGTGTAAAGTTGTCTGCATTAATTTGAGCAATAAAATATTCTGCAGGTAGGAAGTGTTGTCTTGTTTCTACAAACATGAGTCTGTATTTAACTCTCAAATACTGAAGGGAAAGCCTTTTCTGCAAATTATTCTCATGTCTCTAGTGAAAAACATTAGAGATTATCACCCCGTGTTCTTTCAACTCATTTTTCCACCTAACATAACAAATTAATAATAGTAATTTTCAAACACGAAAGCCCAACCAAACTGCATGAGGGTCATGAAGTTCAATTTTTTTAAACTCAGATGAATTGATAGCAACAAAACACGAGAAGTTTTTCATAACTTCCTAGAAGTATATATATTATTTTTCTTTTCTGTTGAAGTCTAGGATACAAATTACAGCTTATTGTTACTAAACATATTTATTGTGGAATTCCTTCTGTGGATATTTTAATTGCATGTTACAATGTTTTCTATTTAATTTGGTTTTGCTTTTAACCAGAGAGAGGTTCCTAACACATCTTTGATCCTTCCTGTGAATTTTAATTCTGATCTGCTAGCAGAATTTATCTACTAAAATGTACTGCAGATCTTTATCTCCATTCTGCATATTTATCCTCATTTTCAGATTTGATAATTTGTTGGTATTTTGTTTCTATTATGCAATGCCAGTATGCCAGTACTTTTTTTTTTTTTTTTTTTTTTTTTTTAATGTGTGAGCTCTGATTTCTCTGCCAACAGTGTTACAATGTTTATCTGTGCTGTCTGTGACCAATGGACTCCCTGGAAAGTTTTGCCATTTTCAGAAGTGTTGACCTGAAAGCAACATCATCCAGAATGGCATCATCAGCTGGTCAGCAACTTGTGGTCAGTTCTACTTCTGATATTTTTGAAAACACTGTCCTCTACTGGTTGTGATTTTGGAATTGAATACTCAAGAATTGAATTCTCTAATTACAGTTCTCCACAGGCAGGTCAATAGTGGATGAAATACATCCATGGAGACGGAAAGCATTCATTATTTTTAACAAACATACGTGAACTAACTAGCTCTGTGACTAATATATAAAACCTCGTTAGATGGCAATAACCATCAGCAAGAACCAAGAAAAAACAAGTTAAACCATTACTATTGTTTCAGCCTCATTCACTTTGCCTCCATTGAGTGTTCCCCTTTCATCTCATTTCTAGTCTTTCTTTCTTCTCTAGAAACAGTGATCCTCCTTTGAAACTCCAGACTGGGTCATCCAGTAATAGTGCAAGGATGACCCTCTAAGGGACTTTAGCATGTTCATAACCAGACAGTAAAAACATAAAATTAGTTCTGGAAAATGATAATACAGAGACTCCAATTTTCAAACTGCTTTTTGACTGCTTCTACCGCGCATTTTTCAATACAAGAGAAAGCATAGAATAGCAAAGGGTCAGAGTTTTAAGGCTTTTAGATAAAAATCTGTAGACATGGCCACTGCCTTTCATCAAGAAATGGCCCAGGTAAGAACAGAATGCAGAACATTTCGGTAACTCCATGTCCCTATTCTGACAAGCAGAACACAGTTTAGAGTCTCTATGGGATGACAGATTTGCTAATAAGAAATTGCTGTATTTCACACATGAAGGTGCTTTTGTTTGTTATTGTCACTTCTTTGCTGCTATTATCTTTCACTTACCACCTGGATTTGGACTTAAATTGGAGAATAAATCATCAGGAGATCTTCTAATTCTGGAGTCAGTCTTTAAATCTCTCCTAGGAAGCTTTTGTGCAAATACTAAATTAAGAGCTTGGGCATTTTCATTCCCTTGTTCATTCAATGGATGGTTTCACTGCATTTTTCTAATGGCCCATCTAAACTGTAATTCTACATTTTCATGGCATACACATGGATAGAATTGGAACCAGTTTTCATCATGTGGCTGACTTTTCCTATTGATTATATTAAAGTAACAAGGCAGTCCTATTAGAGAAAAAGCTTGTATAAATACAGATCAGTTACATTTCTCCTGAATATCAAATGCTTTCCCTGATCTAATTATTTTCAACCTTTTACAGGACATCAGTTCATTATACCACCAAAAATCCAGTTTCTGGCATGAAAATTGTTTTAAGACCACTATTTCCCATTCTTTGTTAACTGAATACATTTTTCTCAGAATAAAAGTATCAGAAAAAAGTACTGGCTGCATAGGAGTCCTTTGTTAGTGCTTTTGAACTCCCTAGTTCTGGACTACAAAGAGTCCAGCGCGCTGTCTCTCACCACCATAGAACAGAAGCGCTGAGCTATGCCTTTTTTTTTTTTTTTTGGATCTTGATATACAGGATATATTACTGAGTGCCTATAAAAAGGTTTGTGAACCTTGATGGAAATCAGAGGTGAAAATGACAGTTCAAATTTCTGGTCTGGGTTTAAAAGATCCATGTTAATGTATTTTTACTTATAACAGACATTGAGAAGGAAAAAAAAAAAAAGAGCCAGCAAAGCAATGTTCATACTTATATTACATTCTTTCTCTGCTCCTGCCCTTTCCGTGAGCTGTCAAACCCAGAGCATTCTCTGAAAACTAAAGTGACTGTGGGAAGGTTACCACTACATATTATTTCTTATTAGTTATCTCCTTGGGATATTGCTAAGACACAAAGCCTATATAATTCTTTTCAGCAACAAACAATGAGTAAGGATCCGTGCTGATGTGAAGCATGTGTCATTCCCAGATTTCAAGGAAATGGCCTGTAACAGATTTTTTTTTTTTTAACACTTCCTATTTTATTTAGAATTATTTATATAAGAGTTGATCAGAAGGAAAGAAATAATATGCTGTTAATCAACTAATATTGTATTAGATTTTAGCAACTGACATTCAGATTTTACAGTTCAATAAAAAATTACGGAACTTTGAGAAAGGAAACTCTTTGTTCTATTATTTCCTGTGAAATGCTGGTGTCCCTTACATTCAGTTCCCATCATGAAACATCACCTGGTTCTAATTTCTGCCATTCATCCAAACTATTATATAACATGTGACTTCTGACAAAAAATAAAAACAGTTGTTTTGCAAAACTCCCTTTTCCATTCCTTTGAGGGACAAGGGTCTTCTTCCCCTTTATCCTGGTTCTTTCTCAAAAGACATTCACACTGAAATAATTTCTAGATCATCTCTAGCTTCTTATTCTTTACTTCCAGGTACTGACAAAGTTTGTGGTGGATTTGTAATCCATTGAACTCTGATAGGGAAAAACAATAATGAGTGTTCAAAGTGTCAGTGCTGGAAACCATACCTGATGTACAAAATAGTCATGGTAATCAGTGGTAAATGCTTCTCAATCATTCCCAATGGACTACCTGTCTACTGAGACTCCAAATCTCTTTCAGAAATAATAGAAAGACAGTCACTGTCTGTCACCATAATCATGCCCCTTCTTTAGAAGCACATGGGTGCTCTGTATGATCTACATTTTGAGACAGACACAAGTTGTAATGTCAACTTTCTCAAACTTTGGAGGAGTTTGGGTGCATGATTTGGGCTTAACTTGTAAAAGCGATAGCTCATAGACTTCCAGGTCAAGAACATTAAGGGTATTTAGTGCCTAGCTTTTGCTGGGGATTAGTGTAGCTTATCTAAAACTGTACCAGTTATTATTATTTTTACAGTATACATATGAGACTCACTTTTGATACCGCATAACATATGAGGATCACTATGAGAGATGACTGTCAACAGTCAATTAACGTATCAGTCATTGTATAAACACAGAACTGAACCCAAGGAGTTTATAACTGTGCCTGTAGAAAACCATCAGTGATGAGTCTTTAGCACAGAGATGTTTGAAAATTAATGACAGACAAATAAAGCCTTAACTGTTCAGACAGCTTAATGTTAATAAGCTTGGGTGAGAGTTTACAGTCCACTAACTCCTCCATACTAAGAGTACCTTTATGCGAGGTGTTTTTAAGGTAGAATAAGTTGCCTCACGCTGTTTCCTCACAGGGAGTTAATGCAGAGTAACCAGTGTACTGTAAATTTGCACCCCAGTTTACCATGGAATAACTTCCCTGAGTAGATAACTCTTAATACAATGTGTATAGGGAAATCAATGGCTAAAGCTCAGTAACTAGCATTGAGAGCTATTCAGGGTCTTGAAATTTTTCATTCCCTTTTTTACACCCATCTTTATTCACAGTTTCTTCTGTGAGATGAGTTCTGATTGCAGATTTGCCATATGATTATTCCTCTCAAGATCCTAATGGCTAAACAAACACACACACACACAAAAAAAAGGCATCTCCAAGAAACAAAAAACTTATGCAGCTTTGTAATTGATACTGGAAGTGCTTATCTCCTGCTCATAAACCATTGTTTCATGAAATCCAGAGGTAGAAAGACTCTCATCCTACTAAACTGATAAACACACTAGGAATGAAAATGTTATGAATAACTAAACACAATCAGTTAAAATTTGTTTGTAAACAAGTCAAAAAATAAAACATGCTTCCACAAGGTCATCAGCAGGAAGCAAGGAGTTACTAACAAAAATCAAATTCTTGGTGTGGATAATTCACAAGAAGGCATAAAATAAGGCTAAACTTGGCAGGGAGAGGGCCTGAAATCTGCCTGTAGAAAAATAACGTATGTAACCAATCTGTATTATTGTTACATTGAAATTACATTTTTAAAATGGTCACTGCATCTTTAAAGCCACAGTTGAAAAACAATTGCTCTATTTTGTACCACTTCAGGGAAACATAAGCAAACTCCCTAGAAAAGAGGCCATTAAAATGCAAATGAAAATTCCCAATCACCTGAACACTGGCTTTTCTTTTTTTTCTTTTTTTTTTTTTTTTTTCTCCGAGACCAAGATGTAAGCAAGATCAAAAGAGTGTTTGAAATGCTAGATTTCAAGAGAGGAAGCTCAAAACATAGCTACAGGTCTGGGAAAAGTTGGTACTTTAGAGTTTTAATTTTCTATAGTATAAAAGAACTAAGTATGGCAATTAATTCATCTGTGAAGGCAGGATATCTCAATGGACAGCAAACATTCCTATTGAAATAAAAACAATATTAAAAAAAAAAAAAAAACACACTGAAAACGCCATTGCTAAATGAGAATAGAAATCAATATCCTTCTTTATATGACAAATTTAAACTGTGAGGAGAATAGCAAGTGCCAGAGCCAAGGGAATAGACTTGTTTATGTAAATATGTTTTTGTACCATAACAACACCAAAGAGGTTTTTAATACTGGGAAAACAGAAAATTTCTTCAGGGATCACTTGGGCCAGGAACCCAGCGGGATAAGTGAAGATGGACTGTTTTCTCCTCCCATTCTGAGCTGTAGAGCTACCATCAAAGAAACAGAAGGTGTTTTCTTTGGGACTGCAAGATGTATTTGAGGCCTGTGCTGAGCCATGGTCATAGCATGGGATGCAGGAGTGAGAGTCTAGCTTCTGATGTAGTGTTTCAGAGAAAGCACTTCAGTCTGGGAAGGCATAGCAGGTGCAACAAACCAAGCTCACTATGTCCCTGACTATAGCAGAGTCCTACTCTATACGGTTGTCTTGATGAAAAATTATGAGGTTTGTGTTTGTGCAAAATTTCATGTTGACATTCAGAGAAAACAGTGTATCAGTGGAAGATTTTTTTTGTTGTTTGGTTAATACGATTTTGGTACCACAGATATCATATAATGTTAAATTTTCTGCTACGTGATGGCAAGACAGGAAGAAAAGCTAAATAGTAATTTTGGACAGGAACATTGCAATTATAACAACCTGTGACCAAACTGCTCCACCTGCTGAGAAAAGAAAGAAGACAAACAAGGGATAGTTATAATATATCTTTCGGTGCTATAGCAGCAAATTTAAGAATAATTAAATTTAATAAAATATTCATCCCTGTGTATAACAAATACCAGCAGAAAAAAAAATCTGGAGGAATATTAAGCAATTAGATGTGAGAAGAGGTAAGAATTCCCTGCAAAGACTGAAGAAACACCTAGGTAGGACAGATGGGTATGGTCCATAGGATTGTTGAATCCAGAGTAAACTAGCTGTATCTTCTCTTTTTAGGGTGAATATGGCCCTCTCCCATATGGACAGCATCCAGTTCAAAAAGACTTTTCCAAAAGGATCAGATTTAGCTTCCAGTTCTACATCAGAGTAGAATGGCAACTTCAAAACCAGGTTTAGAGGAAGATATATTTGTACATACAGTTCTTGCAGGGTACGTATGTACATACATGTATATATACACACACACACATACAAATCCTTGTATTTTTGAGGACTTGGACTAATGGAAGTGAATAAAAAGTTTGTGTTCATCAAAAGAACACCAAAGAAATTTCTCTGGAGAAGAAAAAAAAAAAAGATCTTCTGTCCTGAAACATTCATGAGAAAGGGAAGAGAGAGGGAGGGTAAGAAACCCATTGTTTGTCTTTACAGAATAATCACCTCCAAATGAATATATATACTAATATATACTCTCAGCTGGGGTGAGTTTTACAGTACTCTGGACCTTTTTGATTTTTTCATACCTTACTAATAATTTACTTGGCCCAGGGGTCCATTAATGTCAGTGAAATTACCCCAGACTTGAAATTCTGAATCCAGTTCCACCTCTCCTTTACACAGCTTATAATGGCTTGAGTTGATGACAGTCCTGATGAGTAAATGCTATTGCTAACCTACTTATTGTTATTAAATGTTCTCTTCATTACTCTAGTATGCATGATTTTAAAAATCAGCCTAACAGATACACTATGTTTATTGTACCCACTGCACTAAGTGTTAAGAATTAATAGGGATTTCATGATGAATAATTATTCAACTTAACAGTATTTTCCCTGTGGGGTTCTTCTTGTGAGTTATCCCATAAATAATAAAACAGGGACTGTAAACATTAATGTTGAAAGAAACTTCATTATCAGGGCTCATCAGAGAAACATTTTCCTGTCAGCTCTAACACGATGCCATAAAGTTTTCCACCTATTCAAGAAACTCCCTACCTTATACTTCATCAACTCTTTTAAGTGTTACACTACCAGAATTAGTTGTGCTGCAAATTTTGAATCTAACTATCCACCATCATGCTTAAGAACTTATATCTGAATCTCCAGTCTCATAGTCTTACTTCATTCTTGAAGAAATGACAATTACGGATGTCTTGAATCATGCAGTATGGACACAGTTGAAACACCTTGCCCCAGTAATTTTCATCAGGATGCCAAGGAAATACCTGCACAATATTATAATTGAAGTAAATGAGTGAGCAATACTTTTCAAAATAAGCTAGCTACAGGAATGTGTTGTTACAACCACTATACACTTTTAAATAATGATCATTAATAAATGTGTATTCTGTATCCTTTCAGACAGTACATCTAATAAACAAGACATCACCAGCTGATAACATAAAACTCTTGATTAACATATTGTAGCTCTAGCTTAATTCAATAGTAGACTTTATTTAACAGTTACCTTTTGTTTCAAGAAGAAACTTTAGAGAAAACAAGAACAGTTTCAAAACAGTGTTTCCATGCAGTTATTCTCTAGAAAATTCAGAGAGCGTTTGAAGCTTTAAGATAAATAAACATTTGTATTTCATTATATCTTTTGCTATTATGTGCCTTTGAGGCAAAAAAGAAAACACCCTGATATTCTGTTTTATACATTGTTATCAGGAGCAAGAGTTTGAATTATTCTGTTTCCTGCTAGAAGACAACTTGTTATTTGTTCTTGCTTTTTAAAAAAATACGACTGGCATGTTTAAAGAAGGAGGGATTGGAGAGCTGTCTAAAAACTGCAATACTGATCTCCTATATAACATTTACATTTACAAAAAATACACAGTTGAATTCTAGTCTCATTCAAAAGAAAGCAAATCCCCAATCAACTTTGGTTGGAATTCAAGGTGGTCCTGTTATACATCCTGAAATCTTAAAAAAAAATGATAGTTTAATTCTATGGTTTCATTGCATTTTGATGCTTATACAATCTAAGCATCTGAAGATATTCCTCTTTCATAAAATAAGTTAGATGCTGCCAAACTATCTCAGAAACGTATTATTCAAATATGTTCACCAGACTGAAAAAATAAAGCGGTTATAGGAAAAGAAATGGTATAATATGAAATAACTTGCTCTAACCAGTTCCAGCAAAGGCTTCAATGTCCAAATGTACTGACTACAGAAACAATACCGTTTATTCTGAGGCAATGTCATGTTCATGCATACATTTCTGTTATTTTCTTAGAAACCTTTACAATTGTTTATGAAGATACATTTGTTGCAGATAAATATGTCATTTAACACTGAACATTTAAGCCTTTGCAGGAATTTACTTGAAAAATCATCCAACAATTACAATATTGCTTTAGAATATGTTTATTTCAAAATCCTCACAGAGAGTAGCACTAAATGTATCTCAGTGTTTACATTGCAACAGATAAAAATCACTACAGACATCAGCATCAACATTCATTCCTCCAACAGAGCCATGAAACCCTGTCATATCTTGCATACAAATCCCATAAAGTTGATTAGTTAAAATGTTTAAAATATTTAAAATATTTTTTCAAATCCTTCCACATATACAGGCATGCTTTTATGTGCATACATATAAAAGTGGGGCAGGTCTATATGCTTCAAAACACTTTCTTGGAAGGATGGAGGTAAAGACAAAAATCTTAGAAGTTCTCCCTAAAATTCTGAATATGGAAGCATTTCCAAGCAACTAAACTGAATTGTCTTCTACCATAAAAAAACTCTTCATGTCTAGGAAGATCAAAACTGCAGAAGAGGATAGGTATTTTTATATAGTCAGAAGGAAGTAAAATTGAGTTTGTAGTCACATTCTTTAACCTGTCTTTTACCCAAATTTTGTTGCTTAACTTTGTAATTTAAAATGTAGTATTTAAAATCTGGTGGTTTGATGTAACAAATGTGAATGTTTATTAATTTCATCAGGAAGTGATTTGGAGTGAAAGCACAGATAAAGAATAACAGAAAAAAATTATCCCTTCCTCAAATACAGGGTTGCAACATTGTCTCCAGGAGGCATTTTAGAGTAATTTGTATGGTTATGAAGGACATATGGCTGGCTAAAAGATATTCATTAAATGTGTCCATACTTATCCAAACTAGCTCAAGCAGGCAGTACTGAAATCCGCACAGCATGTAATCAAAATGTGTTCTGTGTGAACATTTCTATTTGGACAACTCCCTCATTGCTACTCTCATTGTGACAGTCCTTAAATCCTTCATTCCATAGGCACTAGATTTTATTTTACTAATGTCTCCTGCTGTTTTGTGAAACTCAAACCTCAGAGCACCTCTGACTTACTTTCAGGCAGATTTCCATGCAATACATTTACCATTTAAACAGTTGCTACAGAAACCTACTCCTCTGAACAAGATTTTAAATCTTAGTCTAAGCTTGAAAGCACATTCATCACATGCAGATCCTTCCTAACACACTACTGTTATTTAAGCCTAGTGTCTCAGCTAGGAAGCACTACTTCCAATACATCTCTAAGTTACTTCCTGTACATCTTGAACTTCTTTACAATTTGCAGTTTTAATTTCTCTCATTGCTTCTTTTATTTCTTATCCTAGCCTCAAGCTTCTGATGACTCATTTTCACCTCGCTTGCTCTTTGGGGTGACTGTTATTTATGGCAAAACCAAATACGCTCTTCAAACTTTTTTGGTAAGACTTTTGTAAAAACAAAACAAAACAAAATTCAAAACCAAACCAAACCAAACCAAACAAAAACTGAACCTGCTCCTCTAGGAAAAAATACAAAAACACCCTGCCAAAACACTCCCCACCACCGGCCAAAAAAAAAAAAAAAAAACAACATGGCCAAGCATATTTCTAGAAGCAGAATAACTAATGCGACAGTCAAACATGCAAGCCTGCAAAAATATGCAATCAAAGAACTAAGTATGGATATGTTTTTGTGGAAGGAAAGAACACCAGAAGAATTTTAAACCTCATTTCAAGGTAGCTTTTTTTTGTCCTTGATGCCCCTTTCTGCTACTGCCCTACCAGTAACTTTCATATTTCATAATACTGCACAGTGTCTTTTCTGCAGAGTCAGTTTCAAGCTCTTAATAGATTGTCTTGAGAAGACAGCACACTGAGGACCACAGCCTTAACGTATAGCATAACAGTCTCCTGTGTGAAAATATTAACTATGTAATAATATACAGCAAGGTGGCAAGATGGTCAGATTAATAACTCTAAGAAACACTAAAATATATCAAATAAGCAAGGAACCTTTTTTTCTTCATAAATAAAAAAAACCATCAGTTTCACAGATTTTAGGACAAAAGTGAATATAAGCATTTACCCCTGTAGCCTCAAATCATCTGCGCAGATTTTTTTTTAATTATTTTTCTAAAGCTAATATAACACTGTGGATATTCTTAACATCTGGTATAGTGGGGATATCAACTGAAAGCTCAGTGTGTGAATCTGAAATGCACTAGGACACACAGAGCACCACTTATAATATTTGTATTTCTTCTGCTATTAATCTAGAAACAATAAAACTCCTGTTGGCTACCTTATCAGAGATGTGGACAAACTAAAGAAAGGATCAAGATCATCTCTGGTAAAAACAGGATGAACATCCCTGTGCTTTAATGTAAATGCTCAGCATTTCTAGCTCAATACAAAATGACTCATGAATTCCAGTAGAGCATCTGGTCCTTGGAGGATAACTTTTCCTTTCCACCTATATAATTCGGAACATACACTGTGTAGTCTATACGACTAGTTCTTCAGTGTGAAGTCTAATGCAAAAGATGTAAAGTTGCCATATACTGAAAATATTGATTGTGATAGGAAGCTATTTATTTATATGCAAAATCAGTTTAGGTTAGGAAACTCAGAGAAATTAAACATACACTTACCGTTGGGTGTAAGTTTGTTCAAATTAATTTCTTTAACTGGTAAGATTTACAAAATAACTGAAGGGGACTAGTCACAGAATCCAAAGGAATGATGCTTAACACTTGTAAAACCAAAGCAGAAGACTGAAAATGCAGTTGATGAGATAGAGTTCAGAGAGTAGTCTAGCAACTAATCCAGAATTTCCATCTCCTAATCTCAGGTTGTTTATGAGTAACAAGATCAGAAAAATCAATCAAAACTCATTCATTTGATGAATTATTTTTGTTATCATTCACTTGTGTGTTTACTTGTGTATCTCAAGAAATGCAGTCTGTCTGGATATATAATTTTCAGGTACTATTAATATCTAAGCTTTGGTAAACTGAAGATTTTCTCTTTAGTAATAGGAGAAGTGAGGCTAAATGCAACGGAAGTATGATGCTTTTATCCCTTACTCAAATAGATTGACTTGAGTTTAAGGTGTACTAATAATATCAGAGTGAATGGTAGCAAAGTTGCAATGAGAAAGAAAAGTTAATTTTATTATGTTAAGCAGACATAGCTAGAAATGCAAAAAAAAAAAAAAAAAAACAAATCGCATCTGGCCTTCGTCAGAATTCTGTAGTATGTGCCAGTTCACGCTATCCTGACTTGTGAAGGTTTTCATCACCTTTGCCAAAAGCAACCCTCTAGTCATTCATTTTGGCTGACATGACAATTTTTACCATGTACAGAGGGAAGATTCAAGGTGGTAGATGTAAATAATTTATGAACCCTATTCAGTATGTCGTTACTCATGGGAGTAACTGAACTAGCTTTCATACTTCTACTTGCTTCAGTAATTACAAGTAAAGAGTTCATAGTCTGATCCATTGTTTATCATTCTCTTAATACAAAGGACAATACAAAGGGCAATCCAATAAATCTTATTCTTGTCATTTTGTATTCCACATAGTGATGGACCTAGCATGTATGTTTGACATAATCCTGATAATATAGTTCATTATTATTACCGATGAACTTTTTCTTTGCTATTTTTCTTTCTGACATGTATCCTGAGCACAACAGAGATAAAAAATTTGTTCTAAAATTAGTCCCAGCTATCACAAGAGGCAAAACAAAATGGTCATACAAATTAAAATGGTCACCTATTGCAGATGCCAAATTCCTTAATAAGTTTCATTCCACCCTTGCAAAAATAAAAGTTCCTTTGGAATAATGGTGAATACATGCATCCTGTATTCTGCTTTATTAGGTATGAAACAGTTTTAAAACATGTAGAAAAACTACATTCAGAACATCCAAAAGAGTCCTATTCTTTTATATTTTGACTTTCTACAGAAAGCAGTGAATATTTTTTCTGCCCTGACTTTAGAAATCACAGAGTTTCTGCAGAGTTTAAGAATTCTCTTTGGTATAAAAGGGAAGCAGTGGGTTTTACTCTGGACCCAACGGGATTTTCTGTGCAGAGAAGTGAATATGTGCTGAAACAGTGTGTCAATGGCTTCAAATACTGAAGTGAGGTGTGCTATAAAATGGGAGGGGTAGAGGGAGAGGGGGTAATTGGGAAGATCCCAGAAGGGCAAAGTCCTATTCACAAATGGTTGAAATTCATCAGAACGAAAAAGCAAAATTGGTGTTCAGGTGACAAGAGACACAGGAAAAGTCACACGCCAACTCTAGGACATGAACAGAGCAGCTTGAAAGCTCTCACTGTCGGCTACCTGGAGAGTTCTTAAAGACATGTTCATGGCTTGTTATCTATGGCAAAAGAGCTGGAGGGAAGAAAAAGAAAAGGTTTATGATTCAGGGTTAAAAATTTATCTGAAAACCTTTCCACCCTTGACTACTATTGAATAGAAAAACTGGGTTTTATGAGAAAAAGGAGAAATATCTAGTCTATGTTAGTATGTATATACATAGTATATGTATATATAAACACAAATGTGTATATATACATACACACATATATAACTATATATGCATATACATGTATGTTTATTTACATATGTACATATAATGCATGCATTTTAATGCAAGTAAGTATTTGTTTGTGCCTTTCCCTTAGAGGTTCTAGAATGGTTTCTGTGTATGTCTTCTGGGGACTGCACCTCTGGCAAACATCTGTAATTGCACCAACCTCCACTAAAGAGTTATTAAATTGACTTGAATGTTCTAGGATTAATGTATAATCATGACTGCATGTAGAATTTAACCCAAAAGTTGATTGTTACGCTCATGTGTAGGATAGTGAAATAATGGGACCTCCTACTGACAAACAAATATGTCTTGGAGCTCAAAGTTTACTCAAGTAAAATAACAAAAATGAGTCCTCCCAGTCCATGAATTCACACTTCTATGACCCACCATGCTCCCTAACCTGTAAGACAGTAGGGAAATTGAATAATATCTGTGATAACTGCTTCTGCTATAAATTTACAGCATAGGTTACTTTCATTCAGAGTGTCTTTTCTACCCAGAAGTGTTTCTTTGCTTTAATGATATTGTTGCATACAACATAGCTTAAAGATGTCAGTGAGGTAAAGTTTACTGAGAGTTAAAATGGCTTTCTTTGGTTCAGCTGAAAAAATAAATTTTGGGATATTAAGAAGTTCTGTACCCAAAAGCTTACTTGCTTTTATCAGTTACCTCAATCAGTCTAGCTAAAAACATCACTTCTTGTTCCAAATTTTGCCTTCATCTTGCTAATGGATTGTTTCCCTAAGATAAATCTGATTTTCCTCTGCCTGTCAGTAGGAAGGCAGTTGAGTCCACAGGAAGGAAGTAAAGCATTCAGAGAGCCCCTGGTGGGACCCAGGCCCATGCACAAGGAGCATGAAGCAGCGTTCTGGGCATTTCTCCAGCTCTGCCCGGCTGAGGCTCAAATGGGACCTAAGCAATAGCTATGGGAAATCAGTTCTCGCTAATTTTATTCCACCTTTGGAGGTGAGATACCAATACTCTTCTCACAGGTCCTGCAGAGGATTGTGAAGATGTTATGGCATCTAACCTAACCGGTTAACCTAACGAACCACAAGTATCAAGGCAAGCTGCGGGGTGAGGGGTTTGAGAGCTACCCTGCAGAGAATAACTTGGCCATACTGGTGGATTAAAAGCTGGACATAAGACAGTAATGTTCTCTCACAGTCCCGAAAGCCAAGCATATCCTGTGTTGTGTGAAAGGAAGCATGGCCAGCAGGCCAAAGGAGGTGATTTTGCTCCTCTACTCCTCTCTGGTGAGGCCCCACTTGGAGTACTGCATCAAGCTCTGGAGCGCTCAGCACAGGAAAGACATGGACCTGTTAGATAGGGCTAGGAGGAGGCCACAGAAATGACCAGAGGACAGCAATACCTCTCCTATGAGGACAGGCTGAGAGAGTTGGGGTTGTTCCGCCTGAGAAGAGAAAGCTCCGAGGAGATCTTTTGGTACTTAAAGGAGTCTTATAAGAAAGATGGGGACAAACTTTTTAGTAGGGTTTGTAGCAATAGGGCTAGGGGTAATAGTTTTAAACTTAAAGAAGTTAGATTCAGGCTACACATGAAGACGGTACATGCCCTATCCTGGGGAAACATTCAAGGCCAGGCTGGATGGGGCTCTGAGCAACTTGATCTAGTTGAAGATGTCCCTTCTTATTGCAGGGGCATTGGACTAGATGACCTTAGAAGATTCCTTCCAACCCATACCATTCTATGCTTCTATGATTCTGACTGAGAGGAGGCTCTGAGAAGTCAAATTTCAGACAAAGGATAAGAATTCATGGGTCTGAGAAAGAGAACATATATGCCAATCTACTTAACTGAGAGTGAACAGGGATCAAAAGAGATTCTGTATTATTTAACCAAATTCTTCAGGACTGTAGAAGAAAATTTGTCTCATTTTCTTGATCTCAATTATTTTCTCCTGTTTCTGATCACTGGATGGTATTGCTCAGTTTCTTCCCTTTTATGAGGAGGAGGGACAAATAGCTGCTTGGTAACTGATCTCTTTGATACTATGTTTGCAGCGTGAGTATTACACTACCTCTGCCTTTTTTCTTATGTGAGCACCTCAGCTAATTCAGGAGTGACACTTTAATAGTTATACATTGTTAAATGTACCTTTCAAACTCAGAATGAGCTCTGTTGTTTTCAGCTAAACAATTTGTCATACAAGTCAGGTAATGTGCATAAAAGGGTACAGTTCAACCCTACAGAGGGACTGCTCTGTCACATCTAAGCAGAATGTGTTTAAATGAATGAATTAATCAGGGTTTTCCATTTCTATCTGCTCTAATTTCCCTCCATAAATCATCTTCATTTATTGCCTCCTTAATTGCCAAGCTATGACCTCGTGTTTTGTAACCTCTTCTTTTATCTCTTTATAAGCCTAAATGATTTGCACATATCATCTTTAATTGACACCTGAGTGTGACATCAGCAAATGGAGAGGAAATTGACTACTGAGAACAGCACAATGTCCTCGCCATTCCAGCTATTATTTTTCAGAAAAGCACAGATAACATTTGGGATTTTTTAGGTATCTTTGGCAGGATGTCTTTGGGTAGAGAGAATTCTGAATTCAACTAATGAGAAAACCAGACCATTTCTTAAATCAACAGCAAAGCAACTAGAATCTATTGTACACCTTGATGTCAATCACCAGTAAATTCACACAAAGGTACATGGCCACAATGGCACAAATCAGGGTTTTATAGTCCTCAAGGACCTGGGATATATTTTGTATCCTTAACCTGGGATTGTCAAGTATGATATATTGCCAAATTTCATACCGAGTTTTCAGAGTATAAATAATCACATAGTTGTAGCAGCAGAAGCTGTGTCAAATTGGGGGGGAGGAAAGAGGTGAGGAAAGGGGGGAAAAGTGCTTGAAAAATCTTTATCCCCTTTCCTAATTGCTGTTTGTCCATTATAATATCATGCACATTTTGATCAAAACAGATCTAGACACAAACGTTTTCAAAATAATTTTGACAGGTGCTGTGTTGAATGCATTCAAGTCAGAGATTGGCAGGTTGAAGTCATTGGTCTCCCAAAATGTCAGGATCAAGAAGCAAAAAAAAAAAAAAGATGTTGAACAATTTTGCTTCTCATGCTAGGAACCAGCTATGAAGCTATAGCCATGTATCTTCAGTGGATATTTATTGTTCATGGAAATTTGCTTTTGTTATTACTATATTTTGGCAGGTTTTCAAGCAAAACAGGGCTACACTCTACAATGTACTGCTGTATAAGATATCATCACACTGCACCATGTATTCTCAATGTACTGCAGGCATTTCAGACCTTGCAAATTAACTCAACATTTTGCTGACTTGTTATGGAGTAGTATGTCTAATATTTCCTGCTCCAATGTAACATCCGAATGAGAAAAACAGGGAGAAGAAACTAATTTCTCCAGTAGCATCTTGGGTTATAAATAGTTTCAAATATACTATGTAAGTCCTAGGTGCTATCAGGATAATTATATAAGTAAGCAAAGGAGATTATTCTTTATTGAACTGATATTTAGGTTACTTTTTTTTTTTTTTTTTAGCAAACATAAAGGGTTAGAGTTTTGTTGTTTTGGGGGGGCTGGTTTGTTTTTGGTTTTGATTTTGTTTTGTTTACAGCTATGTATTTTTCATCATTTCACAGAATCAATTTCAGTATGCAAAACAAACTGGACAGGAGTTCCCTCTGCTTGCAAACCGGCAATTTATTTTGAGTTGCAGCCAGATGAAATAATTGATCCAATGAAATAGGTAATAAATGCCTACATGAATGAAAATCATTCCACATGAAGAAGATCATAGAAGTGTTGGTTAATAGAATGGGTGTTTGTTTCTGAAACATGGATGTATAACCTTTCAACTTGCTCTTTCTGCTTAACATAAAAGTGTTTATGGAAGACATTATTATTCCCTCTTTGACTAAGTTGTTCCAATAGATAACACAACAGAACATTTTTAGTTAAACTCTGATCTAGATTATTGTTAGCCTTGATAGTTAGTGACATAAACATAAACTCATAAACTCAAAAACACTAAACCAACAATTTGATCCCACTGCTGGCAAAAGACTAGGAACAGAACTCTTGGTAAATTTCCTGAGCAAATGTGTGTCTAGCTTCAATAATTGTGCACATATAGATCTGATTCTGTATCCCTTCACCTAAAAACAGATGTAAAGTCATGCTATGTACATTGAGAAGCTTTAAGTTCAAATGACTAATATAAAAAATTGCAATCTCATACAAATAATAATTGGTTTTGCTGTCTTACAGCATTTGCTTCCCCTGTATCACCTTCAAATTTGTTGTAGTTTCCTTGTGTATAGCCCACAACCTGAATGGGATGTGCATGTATTTTTCAAAATCCAAAGTCAGCTTCCAGGGTGTCATTGTTCAGTGTAGGGCAACAATAAAATGTGGCAGAAGCTCTCTACTAGCGCCTGCTCTCCCCACTATGGAAAGGGAAAAGAAAGAAAAGGGAGACAGACTTAGAAGTTGGACAGTTAAAAAAAAACCAAACTAAACCTAACCTAGCCAAACCAAATCCTCAGTACATTTGCAGATGACACCAAGTTGGGTGGGAGTGTTGATCTGCTTGAGAGTAGGAAGACCATACAGAGGGACTGGGACCAGTGGGATCAATGGACTGAGGCCAATTGTATGAGATTCAACAAGGCCAAGTGCCAGGTCCTGCACTTGTGTCACAACAACCCCAGGCAGTGTTACAGGCTCGGGGAACAGTGGCTGGAAAGCGGCCTGGTGGAAAAGGACCTGGGGATGCTGGTCGACAGCCAGATGAACATGAGCCAGCAGTGTGTCCAGGTGACCAAAAAGACCAACCGCATCCTGACTTGCATCAGGAACAGTGTGGCCAGCAAGACCAGGGAAGCGATCATCCCCCATACTTCACACTGGTGAGGCCCAGCCTCAAATCCTGTGTCCAGTTTTGGGACCTTCGTGAAAAGAAAGACATTGAGGTGCTGTAGAGAATTCAAAGAAGGGCAACGAACCCGGTGAGGAGTCTGGAGCACAAGTCTGATGAGAAGTGGCTGAGGGAGCTGGGGCTGTATAACCTGGAGAAAAGGAGGCTGAGGGGAGACCTTATTGCTCTCTACAACTACCTGAAAGGAGGTTGTAACATGGACGGTATTGGGCTCTTCTCCCAAGTAACAAGTGATAGGATGAGAGGAAATAGCTTCAAGTTGCAACAGGAGAGGTTTAGATTGGATATTAGGAAAAAATTCTTCACAGAAAGGATAGCCAAAGACTGGAACAGGCTGCCCAGGGAAGTTGTTGAGTCACTATCCTTGGAAGAGGTATAGATGAGGAACTTAAGGACGTGGTTTAGTGCTGGAGTTAGGTTATGGGTGAACTCAATGATCTTAAGGGTCTCTTCCAACCAAAATTATTCTATGCTTGTTCAGACACTAGCCATAGACCAAGGAATGAGACTCCCGTGATCTCTCAGCTTTATAACGTGTATGGCATGGAATACTTCACTGGTCAATTTGGGTCACCTGTTCTGTCCACCACTCCCTGCAAGTATGACCCTTTCACAACCCCTCACTTGTGCAACATGAGCTCTATCAGTTGCAATGGCTGCTCTAGCAGTAAAATGTAAACCTGGGCCTTTCTGCATACCATTCCCACCAGTAGCTCAGTAAAACTGTGAACATGGGATATTATCAACTCTGGAGTAAACATTGTCTGAAAAACATGCAGCCAACTTCAGAAAAAAAACAGTTGCTTAGAAGAACTTAGCTGAAAGGAAAATCCGCTAAAAGAGAATTTGTCAAAACCAGGACACAGGAAATATTGACTCGTTGTTTAACATTTATAAAACAACAAGCAAAGCTATTGCAAAGAACATGAAAGAAACAGACATTAAATTTGTTTGGTAGTATGATAGTTTGATTTGCATACACCACCCAATCTGAGATCATTCCTTAGTTGCTGAGATTTCTGGAAACATTGAAAATAAAACAAAAAGAGCCTTAGGGAAGTAATTTTTTGCAGCTCAGCTGTCCCAATTAAAGTCCAGATAGTTCTGTATGAGCCTAAGAGAAAATTTTTGCTCTTTCCAAGGAAAAAAACAAAGAGATATCTAGCCCTAGATTATGTTCTTGGTCTGCCTAGCATCATCTCTTTAACAATTATCAACTGATCTCTCAAGTTTCTCACACAACCTATCAAATGATCAGTTTTCAGTTGCATTGATTTTAGCATTCTAATTTTTTCTATTCAAATTGCCTTAGTTGCTTAATATTATACTTAACTAATAACTTGATAAAAACATTCAGATGACATAAGGGTCTTCAGTTAGGAAGAAAGCATAATGTGTTGTATGAAATTTTACGTTACTGACAGTCAGTCTGTACAGTTCTTTCCCTGATTTGTCTTAGGTACAGTAGTACTTCCTTACTAAAGGTTACACAGCTTTTAAAAATCAAATTAGAGCAGGTATTTTTTTCTTCATAATAAAGTTTTGGCAGCATACCTTGACTGTTGGTTTTCTTGGCTTTAGACACATCTCTGTCTGTATTTCTTTCCTTTCCACCATTAAACCAGTAACTCAGATAAATGTAGGCACTTCATTCAGGTCTACTCTACCTATCTGAAGCCCATGGAGGCAGCAGATACTTTCAGAGTCTCAGCTGCTAAGCTTCTCCTAACCTAAGTTAAAAGAAGCCTGCATTCTGGAGCTGATCTGCCATTGTTGGTGATCTTCCTTTTTTGGCTCTCAAACTGATGCAAGTCCTTTAGTGAAAGCAGTGCAGCAGGTGACTGGAGGCAAAGCACTGCAATCTGGGTGGAGATCCCTAGAAAGTTTCAAGATGGAAAAATGTCTGAAGTCTACATTGTTAAATTAAAAAGTTAATAAGACTGAAGTCCTTCGGTGCTTTAAAAAAATATCCCTCTACATTACACTGATCTCAGCTGGGTTACCTCAGGATGTGGCCATAAAATATCAGGCATGTTTAAGAGCAGAACAACTCACCTTTAACTTCGCTGTTTACATCTGAGGGAAATTAATCTACCCACTGTGCCAGATAAACAGCTAGGAGCCCGAAGAAGTCAGAACAGTAACTGACAGAAGACCTAGAGGAGATACAAGAGTAGTTTTCAGGGCATAACCTATCTGTTTAATTTCTTTTTCTTTTTGTTCATTGTCCCTGGTCATTCAGATCTCTCATATTTACAGGACAATGTACTCTGTAAATTAAAGTTTACTTCCTTGCCTCCTTAAGACACAACAAACAAGGGCTCAATCACCTTCACACAGACTAGTCTATTTGGCCAAGAAGAAGTGATTTGATTCATAAAATCATAGTAGACTTACTAGAAATCCACTGCATCAAAGTCAAACCAAACTGATTACTTGAAGTGCTTTTACCTAAAAGCATACAGAACAGTAGGTAAAGCAAGGGAGGGTGAAATAATTAGATCACTAAATACTAGATTACCTGGAAACTGAGAGCAAGCAATCTAAGGATGAAGAGAAGGAAAGAGAGATGGAGAAAGCAGGTATTTTGACTGAACGTGGAAACCAAATACAAACATGGGGATTCAGAGAGTCATGCCTGCTTAAATGTTAAGAATTATCAATGACAGAGATAAAGTTCTGAGAAGCAGAGTCACATGCAACTGTTTTCTCACTGCTATTTACTGTCAAATCTGCTCAATAACAGAGGAAGGCAAGGACTAATTATGCTAATGAGCTCAAGGTGATCATATCAGTTAGAAAGCTACTAAAACCCAATAGTTTAAAACTTCTCTTTTTAAAATACTGGAATTGATATTGAGCAAAATTATTATGCTGCTGCTAAGTTTTTATGCACTTTTATTAGCACTTCCTTTCACAGAGTCTGGGCATTTGAGTATTAATGTATTTCAGCGAAGCTGGAGGCAGGAACACCTTTATTTCTTGTATGCATCCTAAAGCTAAAAACAAGGGATAAACTACAAATTCAGGTAATGGTACTTATAGCAGCAGTTAAAGAGCTCTAGTCTCTTCTAAATTGTGTTGTGCCAAGAGGAATTTTTACCATAGCATCATAATGATTTCTGTTTTTACAGACTCATAAAATGTAGGTACTGTCATTAATAATTACTGGCAGATCTAATTACAATTCTGTAGTTAAATATAGAGCTTATTTACATTAAGAGAAGTGAGTAAGAGTATAATTTTACCTGTGTTGAGGTTTCGATTGCGGGGTGACAATAAAACCGAGGCAGATGTAGTCTTAACCCCTCTCCCCGCCCTTCCCCTTTCAGCCCCTCCGTCTCCCCCTTCCCACTAAGGGACAGGTGATAGGGAGGGAAAGAAGGACAGAGAGAAGAGAGCCAGAAAAATTAAAAATGTTTTACTAATGCTACCAATAAAATAGAGAAAATAATACAAAATATACAAAACCAACCTTGAAAGTCTCAGCAACTGCTCTGGCAGATGAGGGGCTGGCACCCAAAGTCCTGGACTGGACTCTGCAACAAACCGGAGCTGGATTCAGTCTGTCACCAAGCCTCAGTTTGCAGGGACAACTAGCAAGGTCCTCTCCTAATGTTGGCCATAAGGAAAAAAGGGATGAGATCCTTGTGATCTCCCACTTTTATATGAAGTATTCATGTGAATGGGATGTTATACTCCATTAGTCAGTTTCTGGTCACCTGTTTCTTGTTGCCCCTCTCTCAATCCATCCATCCATCCTTATCAGTCCAGTGACCTTGCATACCACTCCTATATCTACCAAAACATGCATCTGGCTTTTTCAGGAAAGCAGCTAATATGAAGTCTTTAGCCTACAGGCAAATTCACTATAAGAGAAACTTGTTTTTAACAAAACCAGGACATCTTGACAGATCACAACAGAACAGTGTTGTGGAGGTGGCAGGGGGAACCTTAAAGTTTTGTTACATTTCATACTTGAGCTAACATGTCAGTATCCAATTTCTCCAGAAAGGCCTATGTTGCTAATCTACACAAGTGAGACTATTGAGAAACATCCATTACTTTAAATTAGTAAAATGCATTTTTCTAAGTACAGTTCTATGAAGTAAGTATGGCATTTTGCCTATATCTGTGTTTGTTTAAAATTTCAGCTAGCCAAAATAGGATTGAATTTTTCTTTGTGTTAAAAAAGCATCGAGCAATTAATTTAGTACATATTTGTCAAATAAATTTACTGTTACTTATAATTTTAATTATTTTCTCTAATTATATATTTAGCATTACAAACCTGCTAAAAGTTCTACTCTATGTTCCAATGATACCCAGATTATTCATTAAAGAAAAAAAAAATCAAAGAGATATTAAGAAGACATTTTGTTCAGCAAATAGAAAGATATGGAAAAGAAAGTTGAACAAGGTGTAAGAATCAGTTTTATTTTAGAGTCTAAAATGACTGGAAATACTGTCCAAGATAAGAAATGTATAACTTAGCTGTTGAGGGTGTATAGTGAGAACAATGTGTTTAGTGTGTTTCTGTTCCATGCTACAACACCCTTGAATGTCAGATCAGAGATCTTTCAGTTGGTGCCAAGGAAATGTGGAACACAGGATGCCTAAGCATGGACATTTTGAGTAGTTGCTCACTGCCCAGCTTGACAGATGACTGCTTGACAGAGACAAAGTGGAATTCAGTTCTTCAGTATTTTACCCTCACCACGACTATCTCACAGAGGACTGTGTACTGATTAGAAATTCAAAAGAATTGTATTCCACAGCATAGGCATTTTCTGCAAAAGTTGAAAGTCCTTTAAAAACTGATTGATTTTTACCAGTATTATAAGTGGAAAATGTCATGCTGTCAGAAACTGCCATTTTGACTTGCTAGGTGTTTATTTCCTTTGTTCTGACTTTTCTTTTGTAAGTTTAAAAACAAATATTCTGATAGAATTTATAATACAAAGCTTTCATTTTACCTCTGAACACAGCCCAATTGCCCAGTTTCAGAAAAAAATGTATTTTCTTCTTCATGTATGACTGCCCATAAGAGAAATCCAGCTGAAAACTTGATTGAGTTGTTTAAATGTTGAACTGTCCCCAACTAACTGTCTGAGTTCTCAGTCTTAACAGTCATTTAGTGCAATTCTTTTGAGTTCAGTATATTTATATAATGGAAATACTGGGCGAAGTGCTGTCATGAATTATATTCATTGTTTTTTCTCTTAGTATGTGTAAATTCAGTACCTGGAAGACATGCCCTGTCTTGTGACTAGTTCTTGCTATCTGATGCAGAATAGGAAGACAGTGATCAGTACCAGAGGTTACAGCAAGAATAAGAATCCTGCCAATGAACAAACTTTGGTGTTTCCTCACCTGAATTAAAGAACAGCTTCCTTCAGTGAGATTTCTCCAGATTATGATGGAAAATATTTGCCCTTAACAATTCCAGAGCATCAGGATGGGCAACAATGACTTTGTAGACACCTTCATTTGGTATATAATTTTCAAGCATACAAGTTTGCAGGAGTTTGTTTATGCATGCATCTCAAAATTTATTTGATATTCATAGGGAAAAACTCAGGCAGGAAAGCAGTGTTTGCTCTTCTGCCTTGCATACCTCAGCTGACGGCAACACTCTTAACCTCAGATGGAAATAGGTAGATTATCAAAAATCTCTTGAAGAATTTTTGTGTGACCAACACCTTCCACATACATGTTTTGATCTGTTTTCAGTAAAATACACATTCGTTTCTGTTACTTGGCAATAGCTGGCACTGGCAAATTTCACATTTGCTTTGCAGTTTTCAGCTACACCATATAACAGGGGGCTGATTTGTTTCACTGGTATCCACAGACTTTGTATCTTACTTGCCATGCATAAACATTAGATATAACTGACATAATCATTAAAAAGTTACTGATTGTCCTGCTTTTGTTTAAAACAAGACCAGTTCTCTTTCAGTGAATTTTCCATTCAGCTAAGTTCTTCTAAGTAACTGTACTTTTCTGAATTTGGTTGCAAGTTTTTTGAACACTGTTAGCTTCAGAGCTGATAACAGTAGCAATGGAATACAGAAGAGGCCCAGGTTTATCCTTATTGCTATGGCAGCCAAGGTTACTGATAAATTTTGCACATTCCATAAATGAACAAAGTATAAGTATACAGAGCATAAAGGTGGCAGATCACGAGGGTCTCGTGCTCTTGGTCCGTGTCCGGCACCTGAAGAGGACCCTGTCTATTATGCTTTCGATCTGAGGCCTAGTTCCAGTCCATGCATCCCTGAATCCAGTTCCTGCCTACTGTGGAGTCCAGCCCAGGACTTCCAGGTACCTGGCCTGCAGCCACTGGAGCAAAACCAGCTCCACTGCGAAGCTGCTGTGCAACCTTGGGAAATTCAATGTTGGTTTTGTGTATTTTGTATTATTTTATCTATCTATTAGTAGCATTAGCAAAGCATTTTTAACTTTCCAACTTGTAAGTCTCCCCCTTTTTCCTCCCCTTCACTTTCCTCAGTGGGGTGGGTGGGGAGTTAACAGAGAGCATCTGCCATGGTTTATTGACACCCTGCAGTAAACAGTGACAATGATCAATAGTAATTTTTCTTCCATAGTCACAAAGCATTCCTTAATCTTAGCCTAATTCTAACATATTTCCTATTTTTATGTATTGGAAAAGTGATTGCACACATACATGCAGTGTTGAAAGTATCTGTGTGCTCCCTCCTTAGGAGAGCTGAGGTTACCTGGTTAGTTGTTAAGTCATGTTCCATTCTCTCATGTTGCTGGTTGGAGGCATTTGTGCAAACAGAAGCATTTCCCTAACTTTTATATACACAAAATCAATTTACAGAACTCTGTAGAAACACAATATAATAACAATGTGAGTCAGGTGAACGAAAGTACTTTTGATAATGGACAAACCATGGTTTATTATTGTTTCAGTAAATTCAAGACATACATATTAAAAATGTCATTAATTGGAACTGATCAATAAGATAGAGACATTTCTGAATGTAATCTTTAGTTTTAGACCTGCGTGATTTCACGTCATCACTATGTTTTTCTATTATTCACAGCTGAAGCAGGCCAGCTTTTTTTTTTTTTTTCTTAAGCATCTGACTCTTAGCTAGTTGACTTCAAGCAGAGGTACTATTTTTGTTCTGCTTGATATCAGTGTTGTAGTACCCCAAACCCCTTGCTGTGGATCTGCATCATTACTGCAGAAAGAACTATAAATAATTATGTTTTATGACAAGCAAATAGTTTATTTAAATTAAGAAATGAATGGAGATAAAAAAATGCAACTTTTTACAATTTACCTGAGTCGTCTATTTAATTTTAGACAAGATGATTTAATGACATAATTACTGTTCCTATGTGATTTATACAATTTATCTACTTCTGCCAAAAGGCTCTCCCTGCAAGTTTTTCATCTTTTTTTCTTTATTGAAAGTATGCAGTGCAAGAAACATATCACAATTTCTTATTTAAGTCTGAATGGGCTACATAAAAAAGAACTTGCATTACTACTTTTTATTTACCTTAGTTAAACTGCATTATCGTTTCAATTTTGCACTAGTCTTTGGTATATGAACTCTTCCATAGAACTTACTGTTTCTAAAGTTATCAGAAACTGCTAATGTAAATATCTGGTAATTAATTTAACATTGCTAAAAAATGTCCAGATTATAATGCAGGTATTGCAGCTGTTTCATCTGATTTTTCATGGTGTTGCAAGAAAGCTTTTTTTAAAAGTACTCTTTGTTAGCTGAAACGCACTTTTTAGATACCAAGAACAACCCCAGTGATATATGTTCATCATGTGTGGGTTTGTGGGAGAACAGAGGGATTTTTTTTTCATCTTGATTAATATGACTTTAAAATTAGTCTACCAATGTCAGTGGGATAGCATCAGTGAGCTTCCATTACCTTTAACTTGGATCTTTGCTGCTTACAAGTTATTCCTGTCTGCCAAATCTTAAAATCCATCAATTACTTGTTTTCCTTGGCACTTATCTTCTGGACGATAGTTGTCATGCAGAGATAATAATGCGGAACCTGTAGTCATAATTAGCTTTGGAAGCACATGGTTAATGTTTGAACTTGGATGTCTCTATTCAGGTTCAAAATCTTCCCAGACCACTTCTACACAATGGCTGGGTGTCTTGTACAGAGAACTGACTGGAGAGCACATTAATCTATTGCAGTCCCCATGTCTTACTTCTTCACATGCAGTGGGAAAGGGAAGAGGTCAATAAGGATGCCAAGGTACTCTGATGAGGAACTGAGCTGGGATCTGTTTAGAAGCTCAAAGGTATTCTGTAACTGTTAGGTTAAGACAGATTAGTTTACTAGCAAAATTAAATCACATGAAATTGAAAAAGTAACAGTCTTTGCATGCTGGTTGCAAGTAGTTGACATTCATACAAGTGGCAAGCACTCACCTGTGGGTATTTCATACCTTCACAGAAACAGAAGATAAATGATGAAACACTAAAGCCAATAGTATGCGCTGAGTACAGTTAAAACACCTGAATTTTGTTACTCTGTGAAAGGTGAAATATCACTTGGAAGTAATTTACAGATAGGTGTTAAACACACTCACTTATTCATAAGGCCCTCACCTCAGAGAATCAAAGGGAAGGAATATTTTATATGGAAATGAAGTAAAGTTCTTCCAAAGAGCATGCAAGCTATGTTTTGTTTTTTTTTTTTTTAACATCCCAGCATACAAATTCTTGTATTTAGGCCATAATAAAAGTATAATCACTTCAAGTCTGTGCCTAGGGAACAGTTTCTGGACTGAGCTTCTCAAAACAGTGACTTAGAGACTCAGTTAACACTTCTTTATTGAATATGTCATATGAATATGTGAATAAATGAATCTTATCATGTGGTAAATACATACACTTATCCTTCTTTTTGTACTATGGTTTCCAAGAGCATTAAATGTGTAACAAAACCTTACAGACTTGACATCCTTCATATGCTAAATCCAATCTCTGACAGTTGAGGTTCTTTAAAAGAATATATTTCTGGTACTTATATAATATAACTTCCTGCAAGACATCCGGAGTTGGTGCTTTTCTTAAAGAATGCTGATAAGCATGTGGATAAATGAATCACTGCACTTTGTCATCACTAATTTCAGTAATGTGTGGAGAGGTTATACACAACTGTGTGTCATGTGGCCATCAGATAAGACTAATATTTATAATTGTTAAAATTTTAATAATATTCAGAGGTTTTTCTCTACTTACAACATCACTAGAGTGTTTTCTGTATTATCTCTTCAATAATACATATATGAATACAGAGCTTTTAAAAGTTTAAATAGTAGTTCAAAATTGCCAACCGGGGATAACTAACTGAACCTTGCAACTGAAATGAATATGCACTTGTACCTTGAACACAATGGCATTATGTGGGAGCATACATTATCTCCTTTGGTCCTCATTGCAGACTCAGTTTCAGTCAGATGGGTAATAGGAGTCCTTCCAGTTAATTTAAATGGATTTGGATCAGGAAATGGATGTTATGACTGTAAATTTTCAGTCAAAATTATTCATCCACTTATAAGCAAATTCAGTCATACACAGTTAGTTTTATACTCACATGCAGAAGTGCTGCTTCATAACTATTCTCTTTAAAACAAAAATAGAGAAATCATTGTGCCTGTCTCTGACTTATGATTGTCTTTTATAGCCTGTAGCCTGTCCAGTCTGTGATTGTTTTCAAAGTAGTTTTAATTTCATTTTCTTTGTAGCACTTTGTGAGCCCATCTTAAATATTTAATAAAAAATCTAGACATTTTACCATTCAATTTGTTTAGTCAAGTATTAATTTATAAATATGGCCTAATATAAATTCATGTGGAAAAAAGCTGAGTGTAATCCGTAATGACACTGCAAGTCTACTAATAGGTAGAAATCTCACCAAACTTTACAAGGGCAGAGTCTAGTGGATTTTGCTTATTCTCCTGTTATTCTTTCTAACCAGTGTCTGGCAGTCTTTGCAAAATGAAGGAAGATGTCTGCTTCCCAAGGTGTCTTGTGATATTTTGTCTCTTAGTAGTGATTCCCTGGACACCTCTTCATATTTGCTGGCCTGTGACTGGCCAACTGATCATAGGCTGTATAACACTGCTTTAGATGCTTTGGACTTTCCTGTCCCCCTGTTAACATTTTTACTGCTGTCTAACTGAATTCCTTTGCTTCAGATGTAAGGATCTTTTATCTAGATATAGAATAGATAGCTTATGGTCCCAGGTGGTGAGCTGTTAACTTTTTTCTTACCTTTTAAAAAAATTTTCCTTTATTTTTTGCCTTCAAAGGGAGAAGACACTAGTCACCAGAATGCCATCCAAATTCCATGCACCATGCATCCTTTAAGCTTATTAGTTACTCATTCTATTTTTCTGTTTCCCAGCGAGGTGTCTCAACTATTGCATGTATTACAACAATTCTAATGCAACTTTCATAGCCCCAGCATTTCGACTACTTACTACTGTCTAAACAGCACATATTCTGTATAGTTATGAGTCTTTGTTTCCCCCTAAAAAAAATCTTAAATAGAAGGATGGAGACAAAAGGAAGAATAAATGAAAAAGTAATCTGTATCCACTGGTATATCTTGTTCAGGCAGTAGAAGGTGGCAAATTAAGTTAATGAACTGGTAGGGCTGAATGTGACAAAAAATAAAAATCCCACTACTGGGGACAAATTAATGTTATTTAAAGCATAGGTACTAAAAAACTAGGAGGAAATTAAGAAAGTTGATCACATGCAAAACAATCAGGTGAGGTTAATCGTATGTAAGCCCCACAATTTTCACTTCAGCATATTCTAAGCATGGTTTTGAAGAGAAAAAAAGTAAAGAGAGGAACACCACAAATTATATATCTTTTCACATTAGTCTTTAAAAATCATCTCTATATGCTGTCATGAAAAGCAAGATCACATTTACATTTCTGAAGAGCTTTTGCAGAAATAAATTACTGGGTTTTAAGAAACATTAATGTAATGTATATCAAATGTAAAAAAAAAATAATCAACTACTAAAACAAGGAATGTCCATTATCAGATGTATTATACCTCAGAGCCCTTAGAAAGCTTATCAGTTTACCTAGACAAAACCAGGTAAGGATTAAAGCACTCCCATTTGCTTTAGTCCTAAAAACTGAATTACATAAGCAAATACATTGCTTTGTTAGCAGTACCCAGTGCCCATTCTGATATGATCAAGTACAGGATTAGCTTCTGCTTAAGAGATTTGAGTGTCATCAGCATCAATATGCATAATGAAGTCAGTTGACTGTTTTTATATTATGGTCCACTCCACACTGAAAGCATAGTCCAACGAAATGTCTATGTTGCTAGAACCACAGTGGAAAATCTGAAAGTGCAAATGCATCTGATAATACCTTACCTAGTCCACAAATTGCTTGAAAAACATTTATATACTGACATTTCCTTATTACAGAAGAAATATGTCCAAGCTTACACATTATGTTCTCCTTTTCATTCACAGTGGTTTTCAGAAGATATTTTTGACACATGTCCTAGTGTTAGTTTGTGGAAACTCTTCTAATCTCTGGACGGTACCAACACGTGTAGGTAGGTGTGTGTCTGTTCATATATACATGTAGAAGAAGTAGAAAAATATGAAAAATACCCTTTTTTTTTGTTTGTTTCTTTCCACTTTGTTCTTATCAGGAAATAAAATATTGCATATTGTGCAATATATAAATTTTAAGAATATTTCTTTCTGAAATGTTTTAATAGTCATTATTGAAAATACACTGGAGAAAAAACTTTGGTTTTTAACCGAAAGCTCCAATGAAATACTGAGAGGACAGTAACAACAATATTGTGCTGAGATAGACAGCAATCTGTCATTCTGAGGTACTAATATAAAAATGTCATTCCAACAAAGTAAATATGAGCTGCTGAAATAGTTTAATCTCAATTTGATTTTAAAACAAAGTATATACCTTAGGTTACTATTTTTTTCTTTCACTCTCTCAGTCTTCCCTCTTTTCTTACTCTCAGTTTCTTTCCCCCCATGCCTCTTGTTGTGGTTTTGGTTGGGATAGAATTAATTTTCTATGTTTTCATTTTGTGGTGAAAACAATGCTGATAGTACAGTGCTTACACAGAGTTAAGTACTTTTCTGCTTCTCACACCACCCCACCAGTGAGTGGGCTGGGAGTGCACAAAAAGTTGGGAGGAGACACAGCTGGGATAGCTAACCCCAACTGACCAAAGAGATATTCCATGCCATATGATGTCATGCTCAGTATATAAAGCTGGGAGGAAGAAGAAAGAATGGGAGGACATCCAGAGTTATGGCATTTTTCTTCCCAAGTGAACATCACATGTGATAGAGCCCAGATTTTCTGCAGATGGCTGAACACTTGCCTGCCCATTGGAAGTAGTGAATGATTCATTCATTCATTCATTCATTCATTCATTTATTTATTGTGTGCGGCTTTAGTTTTACTTCTTAAACTTCCTTTATCCCAACACATGAGTTTTCTCACTTTTACTCTTTTGATTCTCTCCCATTCCACCAGGGAGCTAAGTGACTGTGTGGTGCTTAGTTGTCAGCTGGAGTTAAATCACAGCAGTCCTTTTTGGCACCCTGTGTGGGGTTTGAAGGGTTTGAGATGACAACAGGTTTGATTGGAATGTGCTAGATCAAAATTGAAGCTGTTATTGCTGTTGACCTATTAATTGACAGGCTCCTGTGTACGCCGTAGAGCTTGCTCACCTTACTGTAAATTAGAGTCTTGTGCTCGTTAGTGGCTGTTTTTTTGCTTTTGCTGCTTACTATACTGCTTTTCATCCTATTCTGCTGTTCCTGGGAACATTTTGTAACAGCAATGGCGATGCGCCTGGGCTGGCAGATGGCCAGGGCATCACTGCTGTTTCTGTGCTGCTGTACCGGGCAGGCTGGAACTCCAGTGTGAACTTGAGCTGTAACAGCTCTGCAGGAACCAAGGCCAGTGAAGAAGGTGGAGAAGGAAGTGCTTCAGGCATTAGAGACTACCCTGTATCCCATGGTGCAGATCATGGTGAAGCTGGCAGTCCCCCTGCAGCCCATGGAGGTTAACAGTGGAACAGAGATCTACCTGTAGCCTGTGGAGTGTCTGAAGGACTGCAGCCTATGGAAGGGACTCATGCTAGAAAGTTCATGAGGAACTTAAGCCCATGAGAAGGGCTCATGTTGGAGAAGTTTGTGGAAAACAGTTTCACATCAGAGGGCCCGCACACAGGAAAAGGGGAAGAGTGGAGGAGTCCATGACATGAGGAGGAATAGGCATCAGAAACAATGTGTGATGAGCTAACTGCAACCCCCATTCTCTATCCTTCTGCACCACTCTGTGGGGTGGGAAGAAGTAGAGAAATCAGGAGTAAAGTTAAACTCTGGATGTGAGTTGCATGTTATGAGAATTTCTATAACAGGAACTCCTTGTTACTAGCCAGGCTAGGAGCAAAGGGGGGAGTTCATTGCAATGCTAAATCCTGTAACCTGCTCCAAAGGGACCAGGAGTGGAAATTGTAATGGGGATACCTTTAAATTGTTATAAGTCATTATTTGATTTTCATGTTATAAGAATCACTATAGCAGGAACTACCTGAACCAACAGAGGACAAGCTTTACAAGCTGGGCAATTATAGCTTTCCAATCAAAGTTTCCCATCTGTCATGTGCTAATTCAGGTCAATTGTAAAATAAGAGTCTGAGGTCTCCCTGTTATTCATTGCATCCCTTCATTTTCCTCAGACAGGCCATTTCTTGTCTCTGGGGCTGGTCGGTTGTCTTTCGCTGACCAGCCTCTACATCAAGCTAGGTGTTGTCTATCAGCTGCTATTTTGCACCTGCAGCTGGGAAGCTGAAAAAAATCCTTTGCAATAACCAAAACATTAGTAAGTTCTCACATTCTGCTGTTTCTTGTTTTCAGCTGTATTGTGTTATTCTTTTACCTACCTCTAGGGATGCAGCTTCTGCTGCTGATGAAATCTCCCTTATCTTCTGCCTTGAATTGACTCTGGAGCCCTTCTTTGTTTAACTACGCAGAAAGTTCAAACTTCACAGCTTGTAGCCTAAAGCTTATTTGTGCTAAGTGAGTTACACTAAATAGGTTCTATATAAGCAGTGTCTAAGCAAGGTCTATAAGAGGCAGTATAGCAAATAGTTCCATGAGCTGGTCTGAACATAGGCTGAGACAGTTTGTATTTCCTAATACTAGTCTGAGGCTCTGTTTTGGAATTGTGCTAGAAACAGTGTTGATAATACAGGCATGTTTTAGTCATTGCTGAGCAGTGCTGACACAGAGTCAAGGCCTTTTCATCTCCTCACCACCGCCTTGACAGCTAGTGAGCTGAATACACAAAAAATTGGAAGGAGACAGCCTGGACAGCTGAACAAACTGACCATATGATGCCATGCTCAGCAAAAAAAACTTGGAGAAAAGAAGAAGGAAGTGGGGGACATTTAGAGTTACCGTGTTTATCTTTCCAAGTAACCATGACATATGATGGAGCCCAGATTTCCTGGAGGAAACCCACCTGTTTTCTCAATTTATTCTTCTGAATCCCTTCCTCATTCTGTGGTGTTTAGTTGCTGGCTGGGCTTAAACCACAACACCTCTGCTACATTTCTGCCCTACAACAAAGCTATTATTTTTCAAGATCAGGTTTATTGGAAGTATTAATCCCTACAGACACCCAGGAGTAACACAGCCATGAGTGTGTTTCTGAATCATTAGTAGGATTAGTTGTTACCAGTGACTTCATATTACCAGTGACTTAAGACTTATACTAGTAGGATAAGTTGTTAATAGTTTTTACCTCTGTGCTCCTGAGAAACAATGGGTCAGCAGAAGTAAGTAGCAAAGTGTTATAAGAAGAAAGTGTTTTAAAAAGGATGAAAAAAATATTATTCTGAAGGATGTGGCACACGTAAAATGCTGTGGAGAGTGATAGGGAAAATACAAAAATGAGAACCAAGAAAAAGAATGGAGAGAGATGGAAAAACAATTAGTCAGAAAATTAGGAAATTACATAAGGGTACAGTAAAATCGCTGTTTGAGGCAGGAGAGAAATTTTAAATTATCTTATGAAATTAATAAAAATCCAGTCAAAGGGATAACGTATGAAGGTGAAAGATTTGTATCTCCTAAAGCATAAAAATAGCCTGGTTACACATAAAGCTCAAGAACTATAAACGTCATGAATACTGAAATTATACTACTTGTAATGGAAAATGATAAGTATGCTAAATTCAGATTTCTAAGTTGACACTGAGAAAGGTAGTTATGAGACAAATTTGTAGGCAGAGTTTGTTGATCCCAAGTAGTTAGGGCAATGTATAATTTTTAGAAAATGAAAGAAAAAGAAAAATAGATAAAGTCTCAGGAAAGCATGGAATATAAATAGAGTTAAATTCAACACTTTTAAAGCATTATTCTAAAAATACGGAAACACATAGAGCTCCAAATAATTTACTGTCAGTGACTTTCTGCAAAGAAAGAAGCTGAACAGTTTGTGTTTTTTTTCTTTGGCTTTGTTCAGTTTGTGTCTGGTTTTGGGTTTTAATTATTACAAGAAGCATGTGGAATTAGGTCTTATAGATTGTTGCAAGAGTAATTGCTGTTTTGGACCGTGAAACGTAATTCATTATAACTAGGTTCAAACAGACCTTTATTAATCAAAATAGGAACCATTACAGTCAACACATTTTTGCCAACGAGAAATAGTTATTCCTGTAGCATAAAAATCCAAAATTTGATGAACTCTTGGAAAGCATTTTCTGCATCCTGCTGGTGGTGGAAGCGTTTTCCCTGCAAAAAACTGTTAATATACTTGAAGAAGAGGTAGCTGGTTGATGAAAGGTCAGGTGAATATGATGGATGAGGCAAAACTTGTAGCCCAATTTGAGCAACTTTTGAAGCACTGGTTGTGTGCCATGTGGTTGGGTGCTGCTGTGGAGAAGAATTGGGCCCTCTCTCTTGACCAATGCTGGCTGCAGGTGTTGCAGTTTTTGGTGTATCTTATAAATTTGCTGAACATACTTCACAGATATAATGGTTTTGCTGGTATTCAGAAAGCTGTAGAGAATCAGACAGGCAGCAGACCACCAAACAGTGACCATGACTTTTTGTGGTGCACATTTGGCTTTGGGAAGTACTTTGAAGGTTCTTCTCAGTCGAACCACTAAGCTGGCCATAGCTGCTTGTCATGTAGAGTCCACCTTTTATCACATGTCACAACCTGATGATTCATTATTATCACACAAAATAAGAGAGGATGACACTTCAAAATGGAGATTATTTTTTTTTTTTGGTCAGCTCATGAGGCACACACTTGCTTTTTTACCTTTCCAGTTTGCTCCAAATGCTGAACAACTGTGGAATGGTTTATGTTGGGTTCTTTGGTAAATTCTCATGTAGATGTAATATGATGAGCTTTGATGATCGCTCTCAATTGGTCGTTATCAACTTCTGAATGGCCAATGGCTGGCCACTACACTCCTTGTCTTTGACTCTCTCGTCTCCTTTGTGAAACTTCTCAAACTACCACTGCACTCTACATTCATCAGCAGTTCTTGGACCAAATGTGTTGTTGAGGTTGCAAGTTGTCTCTGCAGCCTTATGAACCATTTTGAACTCAAATAAGAAAATTGTTAGAATTTGCTTTTTGTCTAACGTAATTTCCACAGTCTAAAATGAATATATAATATCAAGTAATAAGTCAGCAGCAAAAAAAACCAAACAAAACAAAACAAAACAAAAAAAAACAACAAAAAAACCCCACATAAAGTGAGAAAATCACATTGAAATGATGTATAACATTACCACATTTATCTAAGAATATACTCCAATATCAAACGGCAAATTTCAACAATGCAAAAACTACAATTCCTTTTGCACTAACGTAATAGAAGCTTTTGTAAAGCATGATGAGTGGGAAAACTTTTAAGTTTTGTTTGTTTGGCAGAATATCTTGATATGCATAAAACTAAGTTTTTGTCAGCACAGAAGGATTTTCTCTTACAATTTTCACTGTAGTGCTGTATTAGTAAGATGAAATCACTGAAGTATATTAAGCACTGCAAAGAATGCATTTAGAAAGGCTGTAGATTACTAAGTCAAATGTATATTTTCATAACTGTTCAAAGCACCAGATAAGAAAAAACAAAACAAAACAGTCGAAGAACTCAGGTATACCTTCAGATAAAGGGCATAGAAAGAAAATGGGAATCTTTATTCATAAAAGGCTTTGGGATTTGTGCAGACAAGTTAGCAAAGATTTATTTCTTTTGACATGGCATATCTGTTGGTGCAATGAGGATCACTTGCAAGTTCTAGGCTTTATCTTTATTCACTAGCCTCAAATGATTAATCCAAAATATACTGTGAAGAACCATGATGTTTCTTACCAGGACCACAGTTAGTCTCTCAGTAACAATCTCTTTCAGTCAGCAGGAACTCAAACTGTGTATTCTTTTCTTACACGACTATGCCTGCATATTATTATTTTTTTTTTATTTTTATTTTAGAAACTTGTTGATCTACTGCAATTAACTTCTACATTTTTCATCTCTTAAAGAATTTACCATATCTCACAGCACTGATCTATTGATAAGCACAAAAGGCACTCACAAGCTGCCCAGTTCCATAGAATTTATTTTTCTGGAGCAGTGGCGATTGTACCTGGCAAATGCTGCTACTGGTCAGGTCAGTACTGAGTGGAGAACAGACCTGCAGCTGTTCAGTGATCTGGATTTACACAGCAGCCTGCAGTGACAGAGAGTTCATGTGAATGACAACCAAGGGACATCTTACAGATACTGATTTTGCTGGACAAAAATGCGAGGGACAACCTGGGAAGTGGACACTGCAGCAACCTACCATCCAGGGACATAGAAAACTCACTTTTTTGTAAGTTTGAGCACTATTTGCCTGCTTCCTTTAAAAGTCCTGAAGAAGATTACCACCACAAATCCATCATTTAAAAGCTCTCTTCCAAATTGTTACAAAGGTTTCTAAATGTTTCTCCTTAAAGGGACTCAGAGGCAACCCCCAGTAGGCTGGAGCACACGCATAAATCAAGACCTTGTTATTAGATGTCCCTCTGTAATATCTGTGTATCTCTTCCCAGGCTTCAGGATAGCCTTAAAAATTATTTATGCTGTCTACAATTTCATAAAGAAACAAGAAGAGCTCTTTGTGGTTCAGAACAGGTATGGATCAGGATCTACTTCCAAGTATCTTTGTGCATCAGAAAGCAGATATGCATAATAAGCATGCCAAAAACTACAGCAAAATCTTCCACCATGAATGATACAAGGGAGTTCCCAAATTCTGAACTGAAAAAAAATTGCAGAAGATTTTTGTATTATCACAAAAATTATTTTAAGAATATTATATGGAAAGAGCAGTTGCAATAAATCTTTAGAATCTGTAGATGACTTCCAAGATCCCTGGTCCAGGTGATGAAATCATGGTTACACAGACTATGGCAAATTTGTACAAATATACAGCTAAATACTTGGTCGCATCATGAGATTGTAAAACAAATTACAGATTGGAATAATGTCCTGTGGAAATAAACAATGACATTTCTAATGCCAAGTACTCAATTAAAAATAAGCTCTAGTGAGAAATTATAGGAAGTTATGAATTTGAAATAATTGATATTAATAAGGAGCAATGAGCTTCAGGTCAGAATATATTTTTCAAATATTGAAAAAATTCACTTCAGCATTTCTGGAACAACATTTTTACATTAGACTAGATTCTCAAGGTAACTTATGTACTGTTCAAAGATCGGGAAACTCAGTCCCTTTCTTAGACCTATTTTAGAACAAGGTCATGAAATGCACTCTTCATACATTTCATTTGAATGATCTTTTTTAAAGTCTGTTTGATCTTATTGTTACAAATTATCTCTGTCTCCTGTTAAAACAGTTCTATTTCTTCCTAAATACCTTTGTATTATGTTTGGCTATAAGGAGAAAGAGCGGAAGGGGAAAGCGAAGAGGAAGAGGAAGCGAAAGGAGAAAGGGGAAGGCCAGGGGAGGGTAGGGGAAGGAATGGGAGGGCAGGGGCAGGAGAGGGCAGGGGAGGGCAGGGCAGGGGAGGGTAGAAGAGGGGAGGGGAGGGGAGGAGAGGGGAAGAGGGGAGGGGAGGGGAGGGGAGGGGAGGGGAGGGGAGGGGAGGGGAGGGGAGGGGAGGGGAGGGGAGGGGAGGGGAGGAAAAGAAAAATTATAAGTGATCATTTGGCTTCTCCCTAAGAGAAAAAGACTTATTTTTTTTCTACCACATTAGTAAATAATAAGTATTAAATAAAAGTTATGTAGGAAGCATTAGCCGGCCTGAAAGAATGAGCTCCTCAAATTGCTCTGCATTAGCAGAGGTTCCAGAAGAAGCTAGCAAAATGTTGTGACGGTCTGGAAAACACATCTTGTACCGAAAGAGCTAAGATTGAGTCAATTGTAACAGGTGAAAAAGAAAGCATAAGAAACATCACTGCTTCAAAGACAAAGTTAGTATCAAAATACAAAATAAAGTGTGAATTCTTCATGGTTTGCTTAATTACCCACTGGAATGATTTAAACAGGAACATGATAGTCTCTTCAACTGCAGTACTTTACTTAAAAATTCATGTATTTCTAAATCATATGCTCTAGCTCCAGATGAAGTTGTAGGCTTGATGAGAAGCTTACTGGGTGAAGTTCCTTGGCCTATGTCATGCAGGAGGTCAAACAGAATGAGCATGATGGCCTGTTTGAGTCTTGAATTCTACAAATATCTAAAAATGCAGTCATTAGTTTCTCTGTCACACTGGAGTTACACTCTCAACATCTTCCTTTTACCTGTCACTTGCTCTACTTTTTTTTTTTTTCTCCATGGCTATATTTTTTGGAACTTCATTGTACAAAATGGTCATTAACTGTGATGCAAACACCAATGTTTCCATGGAAACCTCTGTCCACTGCAGAATATACTAGAGCAATTTTTGAACCATTTGTCCATTTGATTAATTATGTCTTTGTGCTGAAGGCGGCTTGGCTTGATTGTCTCATCATGTATTAGAGAAGCTACTGCTTTAACAAATGGAGCTATTGTTTTGGGTCTATTCATCTTGGTACATCCCTGAGAGCTGATAGACATTTCAACAAAATGACTGTCCCTTAATGAACTGCAGCTTGTCAGAATTGTTTAGGGTTTCATGCTAGGCACAGACCACTGTCATGACAGCTTCAGTTATTATGGCAATGAGTAGGATGTCTATAAAAGAGTCTATAGAAGAGAATAACCCTGGTTTTGATATCACATAGTTTGTAATTATCAGCTATATATACTCTATATGATAGATCCATAAGAGATTCCAAAGCTTTGAGACAATTTCCTTATGAACTAGTTGTTCAGTTACAAAGAAAGAAGAGATAGAGAGAAGAGATAAAATACTTTTCATAACCCATAACCTTTTCTTTTTCTTTTTTTTTTTTTTTTTTTTTTTTTAAGTAGAAACAGAAAATAAACCCACAAAACAAACCGGAAAACTCACAGAAAATGTCAGCCAGTAATTGTTTGCAGTTTTGCTTTGTTGATAAATATCAGACACTACAGCTTTCTGTAGTGAGGCAATTTCCATCTCTATTATATTCTTTTAAACATTAATTTTCCCTATTACCAGTACTAAAAATCTACAAGGAATATGATACAATTTGAATTCAATATGCATGGCCTTAAAGGAAAACTTTTTTTTTTTTTTCCCTAGCAAATTATTACATAAATCTATGCAGAATGTACTCTGGTCCTTGCTCTGTCAGGTCCTATAAACACTTTTCCAATTTTAGTGGCCATGTTCGCGACTGTGTTGTTTACATTAGTGAATATCCAGCTCTGAAATGTAAGCAGCTTTGACGGTGTGGGATTATGGCAGACACATACCTGCTTATTTATGGCAACAGGTTTCACATACTTTGAATAATAATAATGAAAATATTAGAAATCTGTATTGCTTTCCACAATGGCCTGTAATTTCACCAACAGAGATACTTCTCAAAGGAGGAAAAATGAAGCCAGTTAGAGTCAACAGAACAAGAACTAAACTGGCTCTAACCAGAAGCTAATTATGAAAATCAAGATAGATTTTTTACATATTTTTAAAATGTAGATTTATAATTTCCATTCTTAGATATTCCATTCAGTGAACAAGCATGAAGAGTCACTGTATATGACATTTGCTTTAAATATTTCTCAGCGCAGAATCAGTGATTAAGCTGTGCCCCTAATAATCACAGATGGAAGTCAGCACCCTGTAGCTACCAACAGCCACATTTAATCAGTTAATAACTGTGGATTAAACTTAATTCAGATTAATTTGTATTAGTATAGAATTTGTAACTCAATTGCTTTCATATTAATTTACATGTTGTCTAGACATGACATCATGTTGACTCTTTGTTTGGCCCAAACACTAATTATGAACCATGTAGCTAATGGATGCAAAATTTTCAGTTTAAAAACAAAATAGGATTTCTGTCTACACTGTACCAAGGACAGTTCAATATTACAGTTTAGGGTTGTAGGCTTAGCATTGCCTGGGAATAGCACTTCTTCATTTGCACTTCAACCTCCTTAAACAAAGCGTGTTGTTCCTACATGAAGAATGTGGCTGTTGGAAAATGAAGTTGCTATCATCCATCAAAAATTGTTAGCCTCAAATTCTTCTGGGAAAAGCCCAATGAAGAAATCAGAAGGGTTAAAAAAAAAAAAAAAAAAAGAGAGAGACAGAAAACCTGCTAACAATAATAACTGCTGTGGTGCAAATTGGACTGAACCACTCTCAGGGTTCTTTTATTTTATCCTTTATGACTGTATTTATTCTTGGGGGCCTTTTGGGGGGCCTTTCACATGAACCTGAGCTCAGTTATCACTCCTTCTGACAGTATTTGACTCACTCATTTTCAAAGTACATTTTAAAATAAAAGAACAACAGTGGAACACATCCTTGGCTTTCATTAGCACGATACGTGCTGGTTTTGTGGTGTATACTCTTTTCTTTTTAAATTTCTTTTGGTTTAGCGAGGTTATGCTTTTATATATATGCACATAAGGTCCAAGATTACTTAAGATATGTTTTACAGACAGGATGCATTCATACTTAGTGTTACACTCATTAATAAAACAGTATTTTTAAAAAACATGGAAAAAATATCAGAATCACTCATTTATTAACTTGAAATTTTCATCAACAATAGTGATAATAGTAAAAAAAAGTATGTGATTTATATTATCCTGTAAATTTTACTATCTTGCTTTAAATTTTAGTTTGTTTGTAGTGCCTCCATAAAAATCACCCTGATTAATGCTTCAAACAAACATCACAAAATAACTCAGAATAAGAGACTGAGTTGATAATACCAAGCTGAAGCTTTGCTATTCCAATCTGCCCATTTATCTTAATAGAGGTGAACAGATGTAATAACGGAGCCATAAATTAAGACCAGACAAACTGTTGTTTTGTCTTTATTTTTTTTCTTTTTTAATCTGAATATTCCCCACATAGATTTTATGGTTTGAATTAAAAAACAACAACAAAAATCTTCATGTTTAAATATTGGTCTAATAATTTTTATCAACTACCGGAAAAGCTACTACTCAGGTGGAATTTTTTACCTGCTAGATAAATACTGTTAGACTTGCTTATCTGTGGTGTAGTAGTGTCACCCAGTGGCCTATCCTGTCCCTCACCAAAGATTACTTTCCCTAGGCTGTGTGTCGGTAGTGGATCATTTTGCATCCATGCAAAACCTGTTGCAGCATATGCTACTCTTGAAGCTGTAATAAATCATTCAGCAGCATGACACTCCTGTTTGCATGCACTATGCTGAGGATGCAATTTCAAAATGCCTTCCACAACTAATGCTGCACTTTTATGCCAGTGGCACACCTGACAGGCAACATTCTTGCTTTGTGCTTGCATAAACTGAGTTCTGTACAAACGGATTGCACACACTAAGTTGAGTTATCCTTCTACCAACAATATTAGGGCTCAGATATTTGAACCTACAATAGCAAAGGACATTTTTAATTTATGCCTGACTGTGACAGGCATATGTCCTATAAGTATAGAAGGAGTGAACAAGAAAAACAGGTAAACCAGTGAGACACAAAATTTTGATGTGTAAGGTTCATAGTTGCAGGAGATCTTATTTTCATAAATAAATGTCTAAATTAGTATCTACTAATGAACTAGTTTCAAAATCGGGGTGTATTAGAAGGGGTGTGGTTAGTAGCTTGAGAGAGGTTCTCCTCCCCCTCTACTCTGCCCTGGTGAGACCACATCTGGAATATTGTGTCCAGTTCTGGGCCCCTCAGTTCAAGAAGGACAGGGAACTGCTGGAGAGAGTCCAGCACAGGACAACAAAGATGACTAAGAGAGTGGAGCATCTCCCTTATGAAGAAAGGCTGAGGGAACTGAGGATCTTTATCATGGAGAGGAGGAGACTGAGGGGTGACCTTATTTATGTTTACAAATATATAAATGGTGAGTGTCACAAGGATGGAGCCAGGCTCTTCTTGATGGCAACCAGTGGTAGAACAAGGGCTAATGGCTTTAAACTGGAACACAATAGGTTCCACTTAAATTTGAGAAGTAACTTCTTCTCAGTGAGGGTAACAGAACACTGGAACAGGCTGCCTAGGCAGGTTGTGGAGTCTCCTTCTCTGGAGATATTCAAAACCCACCTGGACACATTCCTGTGTAACCTCATCTAGATGTTCCTGCTCCAGCAGGGGGATTGGACTAGATGATCTTTTGCGGTCCCTTCCAATTCCTAACGTTCTGTGATTATAAATTCTGAGACTGAAGAAGAGTAAAATATTTTATGTTTTTTATACACCTAATTAAAAAGTTCTTACAAATTATCCTGTGAAATAATGATTTTGAATCTAAAATGCTTCTATTAGCTTTCATCCTCAAGAAATAGAAATTTTATCATACAGATAGATTAAAGTGTTTAAGAGTCTTCTTTCTTTATACCATACATGAGCTAAGTAAGTGTTAATTAAGCTTTTGTAAATTAATCATGATGCACATTAAAGTTCTACAAACAGTCACAGAAAATACTAGAACTCAAAATTATTTCAATATCTGTATTCAAGGCTACTGTGAAACGTGAAAAAAAGCAGAGGCGAATAAAGTGACCTCTGTAAAATTAAGATCAACCAATTAAGATTGACAGTAATGTTAGAACTCTTCTTACAGCATCCTGTTTCCCTCTTGCATAAAGGCTGCACATCAGGAGAATAAGCAGTTCCTGCATGATCAATGAAATGTGAAGAAAGACTTCCCAGATGCTGCTGAACTGCTCTGAAAACATAAATCATTTGCTGTCTTTACCTCTGCTTTTTATATGAGTTATATTAAAAATGTCACTTTGCAGTTATCTGCTCTTTAAAGCAGGTGGTGATGGTTTAGTAAAAATATAAAATAATATAGGTGATTTCTTGGACAATCCCAGAACTCAACTAAGACAACATTAGCATACAACTGGGCACTGAAACCAAACTTCTCAGGGTTTCTAACTGCATCTTCGTGCCTCTGCCACTAATGTGAGAAAAGCTCTCATGAATGCCTTTCTGACAAAGCTGTCTCTGAGTGTAGGGGAACAGAAAGGAGTAGGCAGTCTTGAATTGAAGGAGCCCTATGAGTTAAGCTTTGCAGGGTCCCTGCATCCAGGTTATAGGTCATGTATGAGTTGGCACAGACTCTTGTGGGGCAGAGTAAACCTGACTGCAGCTAAGCATATTGTGTTCCTTTTCTAATATGGCCAAAAGCCTGGATCATCTTTAATAATTGAGGAAGAAGCACACAGAAGTGAACACCTTTGGCAGGAATGGGTTTTCTTCCTTACAGACACACCTAGGACTGAATCCCTGTCTCGATGGATCTTCAGATCTCTTGTCAGCCCTGTACCTCAGACCACACAATGAAACCCATAAGTAAACAAGAGATTCACTGTGATGGGGAACTTCTTCACCAAGATGCAGTCACTGCCACAGTAAGTAAGGAAGAGTGGCATTAGGCTGTTTTTCCAGGCTCTTTGTCTGCATATCTACAAGGGAATTGTGCATACAGTATCTGAGATCCGCTTGTGTACCAAGAGACAACTGTATATTCAAACAAGCAAACATTAAAAAAGCACCTACTTAGGTCTCCAGGGGAAATATTTAATTGGGTAACTGCATTCTTCACAGATGCCTATAATTTCTAGTTTCACTTGTAATATTCCCTGTTATTTAACATTGTTAAATCCTCTTTTTGATACCATTGTCTCAGGACAAAATCATCTGACTATCTGTTCTTCAAGCCATGGACTAGTCTGAAGGTCTCACATGACAGCTTTGACTCTCTCCATGGACCTAACTAAATCTGTGATCTGAAGACATTGACATCCAGTCTTCTTGAAAATGAGGGCAGGGTGAGATGTTTGGTTTGTTTCTTTTTTTGTTTGTTTGTTTGTTTTGTTTTGTTTTTCTTTGGAACAAGAAACCTTTTTTATTATTTATTTATTTTTATTTTATATTTATTTACAATGTTTTGAAAAACACATCTCTGGTTTCCTGTCCACAAATGTGATCTGAACTTGACTGCAGATTCAGCTGTGAGACAGTTCTTTGAATGCACAGAGTTATGAAATACAAGTGGCTATCTAACCGATAAATGATTCACAGCATTATCTCCCAAGAGTGTCCTAGCCACTATACACTAGGTTATTGTGGTGTGGATACTTCTAGGATGTATTCTCGGAACTGCTCTGTTCTGTGTAAAATACCACCAAAATCTTGATAAAGATCTTTGACTATAGTGTTTTCCACTTCTAAGTCACTATCCCAAAAATTAAGCTAAAGACCTGCTAGCCCTCTTTCTCTTGCTCATGATCTTCAAATGGGGATCACTTGATAGCAAAGGTTAAAGTATTTCTCTCTAAGGATTATCAGCAATCCAGAGGAGAAGGAATTTGCCTGAGTAAACAGAGCTCTGGTCTAAAAGCCTGCTCTGAAATAGAGTAAATTTGTGCTTTAACCTCCCACCTCATCTCCACCTCTTTGTATCTTTCCTGAGCACTGCTTAAGTCAGAGACTTCATTTCCACTGCTATACATGGTACTTTTTGTAATCTTTCCACACCCCATTGTCCTCTCTACAGGAAATATGCCCTTAACTCTGTTTCCATCAGCAAACAAGTCTTTGTAGTCTTTAGTACCTCATTAATCTTGTCCTGTAGAACATCACTTTCTACTTGATGTTCCCATGTGTACATTAAAAATAAAACCACGAATACATAATTTATTTATTCAAACACCAATACCCACATATTTACAGACATACACAGACACACAGAATTATATATATTTGCTATGTATTTTTCATAGTTGCATCTTAAATAAGACTCATGCATAAAAATGTTCGCAAGTTAAACTCTTGAATATGTGACATTTAAATGGTTTCACAGTGGGTCAAAATGCATTTCCTTCTATTTCCATCAAGAGGGAAAAGATTACATCAGTATTACAATTTTTTTGTTGTTTTTAAAAAAGTATATAGACCTGATAACATTGTTTAAAGCTGTGAAACAGATATGTATATGCATACTTTACATATAACATGTATAATCTGTCATACATCATTTCCTGAGGAAGGTGAATGGCAACTTCACTTTTAACTGTTTGTCAGAAGTACGATTATCACTTTCTACTCTGTTATTGAAGCAAGGTGTTGCAGGGAGACAAATCTGTATTTATGTGTCTGTTTTTCTCCAGTCTGATTTCCTACTTTCATGTTCAATATAAGACCAGCCTAACCAAATAAGTCCTGTGGGATTTACACCTGATAGTATATTAGTACATTGGCTGATTTTCAAACAAATGTACAATGAATGAGAAGACTGAATGAAGCATTATTGTACTGTTCTGGGAAGTGGGGGAGAAAGACCACAGAGTCCGTGTTTGGAATTCATTTCTACCAGCAAGTGTAACAACAGGGGAAAAGTCTTTAAATGCCCTTCAGCACAAACTGGCAGGCAGGAGAGACAGAGGAGCCTTGTGCTCACATCTTTCACTGTAAGATGTCTGTTATCTCTTTCCCATAGCTGTCAATGTCAACTTTGATCACTAATATATTATCTTGGCAGAAAGATAATCTAACCTCAATCCTTAAAACTGCTTATGCAGTGCACATCTTCCTAGTGCTGTCTCTATATAATAACCCAGCTGTATTTCAATTCATTTAATAAAGTACATTAATTAAATCAGCTCTTCTTATAACAGAAATGTTAACAATCAATCAAGAGCCATTTGTTTGTCCTTACATTAATGTATCATTTTTTGCATATGATTTCTTCCAGCAGCATTTCTAAAGGGATATTATCTACTTTGAAATCATGTTTAAAATATTTTACTTTCTAGGGCATTCTACTATTGAGTTATTGATGTATCTTATAGGAGATTCTGGCAGAGGAAACGTTTATATTGACAGCATAGATGTAAAAGCGTAGCCAGCACTGACCAATGGATTAATTCTTGTTCGTAGGGAACCTAATTTGACATAATTAAGGCTATCTAATGCTTTCCATTAAAATACCCTGCTTTACATATCTTGGTCAAACTTCAGCTATTTAGGTTAAAATTGTCCACATTGACTGTTTGCCTGTCAGCAAAACCAGATCAGTCATTTCCCAAAACAAAGTTAGGAAACTGTATCTCCCAGTTTAAACAGTTTTAGGTTTGTTTTGAAATGGTAATAGGTCCATGCTTTGGAAAGGACTCAGCTATCCCTCAGTGTCACAGGAGCATAACACTAGCCACATGTCATTTTTTATCTCTGTTAAACAGGTTAAAATATGGTAATATCTTCCCTTCACTTTGGTCTCCTAATTGGAGTCCAGCCTAGTGATATGTAATTGAAAATCCTCACGTAAGCAATTAGGGAAAAAAGTGCCTGCCTGGCTGGCGGTGTGTCCATCAAAGGTAAGCTAACAAGGAAATCTTCATCACTTCCCCACTGAATGGTACTTTCAACCCTGATATAGATTTTTACATTGATAAATAATATTATAATGAATCTCCAGTAATTGTCAAAACTACTTGTATTTTCTCTGTAGAAAATATGTTCCATGAAGGGATAAAATTTGCAGAGATCCCTCATCAGAAACTTCTTGCTGTATGTCAAGGTACAGGTGTGATTTACACTGAGCAAAGGTAAATTGCAAAATGATGAAATGTCTGCTGGTGAAAATACCAGAAAATTCTGTTACAGATAAACAAATACATGACAAGAGAAAGAGAGAGAGAGAAGCAGGGAAGGAGGGAGGGAAGGAGGGAGGGAAGGAGGGAGGGAAGGAGGGAAGGAAGGAGGGGAAGAAGGAGGGAAGGAGGGAAGGAAGGAGGGAGGGAAGGAGGGAGGGAAGGAGGGAGGGAAGGAGGGAGGGAGGGAAGGAGGGAGAGAAGGAGGGAAGGAAGGAGGGAAGGAAGGAGGGGAAGAAGGAGGGAAGGAGGGAGGGAAGGAGGGAAGGAAGGAAGGAAGGAGGGAAGGAAGGAAAAAGGGAAGGAAGGAAGGAAGGAAGGAGGGAAGGAGGGAAGGAGAGAAGGAAGGAGGGAAGGAAGGAGGGAAGGAGGGAAGTAAGGAAGGAAGGAAGGGAGGAAGGAGGGAAGGAAGGAGGGAAGGAAGGAAGGAGGGAAGGAAGGGAGGAAGGGAGGAAGGGAGGAAGGGAGGAAGGGAGGAAGGAAGGGAGGAAGGAAGGGAGGAAGGAAGGGAGGAAGGAAGGGAGGAAGGGAGGAAGGAAGGAAGGGAGGAAGGGAGGAAGGAAGGAAGAGAGGAAGGGAGGAAGGGAGGAAGGAAGGAAGAGAGGAAGGGAGGAAGGGAGGAAGGGAGGAAGGGAGGGAGGAAGGAAGGGAGGAAGGGAGGAAGGGAGGGAGGAAGGGAGGGAGGAAGGGAGGAAGGAAGGGAGGAAGGAAGGGAGGAAGGAAGGGAGGAAGGAAGGGAGGAAGGAAGGGAGGAAGGAAGGGAAGAAGGAAGGAAGGGAGGAAGGAAGGGAGGGAGGAAGGAAGGGAGGGAGGAAGGAAGGGAAGAAGGAAGGAAGGGAGGGAGGAAGGGAGGGAGGAAGGGAGGGAGGAAGGGAGGAAGGGAGGAAGGGAGGAAGGGAGGAAGGGAGGAAGGGAGGGAGGAAGGGAGGGAGGAAGGGAGGAAGGAAGGGAGGAAGGAAGGGAGGAAGGAAGGGAAGAAGGAAGGAAGGGAGGAAGGAAGGGAGGGAGGAAGGAAGGGAGGGAGGAAGGAAGGGAGGGAGGAAGGAAGGGAGGGAGGAAGGAAGGGAGGGAGGAAGGAAGGGAGGGAGGAAGGGAGGGAGGAAGGGAGGAAGGGAGGAAGGAAGGGAGGAAGGAAGGGAGGAAGGAAGGGAGGAAGGAAGGGAGGAAGGAAGGGAGGAAGGAAGGGAGGAAGGGAGGAAGGGAGGAAGGGAGGAAGGAAGGAAGGAAGGAAGGAAGGAAGGAAGGAAGGAAGGAAGGAAGGAAGGAAGGAAGGAAGGAAGGAAGGAAGGAAGGAAGGAAGGAAGGAAGGAAGGAAGGAAGGAAGGAAGGAAGGAAGGAAGGAAGGAAGGAAGGAAGGAAGGAAGGGACTCCAAATACTCCATAGAGCAATTGTTAGATTAACCAAAACCTGACTAAATAAATCCTCCTAGCTTGAACTGATACATGAAAAATCAGACAACAAATCAGAGGGGCCATCCTCAGAAAGTATAGATCCTTCCTTGGTAGTTTGTGGGAGATTCAAAACTTGCAATGTAATCACTTCAATCTTAAAATCTGTAAAACCACGTATGCAATAATTTCTTATACAACGTTAACACCATTGTATACTCACATCAATTTTTTTTTCCAAAAAATGTTGTCAACAAATTAGAAAGGATGTAAAAGTGAAGAAATGTTAACATGGCACACATTGTAAAACACAACTGTAGAAAACAACTTGAAAAAGAAAAAGGAAGAAAAGATATCGAAGTTATGCCTTGCAGAAATATGATGGTGAACTGGTCATTTCAACAGCTCTTTGCCTTCTAAGACCTTGGCACAATGGATTTTAAATCTGGAAGAACCTGAAGGATTGTTAGACATTTCTTGTCTACTGTCAAACAAAGTCCCTTCCAAAGAAAATTCTCATAGATTTTCTGAGCAACAGTTCCCCAAGGTGGAAGTAGCACTCTCCATGAATTCCACTTGACCGGGTAAGATTCTCTGGCCTCTTTTACCTTATGCCAAATGTAGAAGAACTTGATGAAACTTGTGTTTGTCACCAACTGACATTGCCTTCACAGATACTGACAATTAAAGTAACAGACAAAATAGTGAATTTCAAGAAATTACAGTCTCAAATGGCTCTACAATCACGTTTACTATTAAGCTGATTATGTTCAGCTAAGCTTAGTATTTCTTACTTAGAAAGCATAGATTGGTGCTCATTTATTTCACCATAAATGTTTATTAAAAAAATAAAGGGGGGGGGCAGGAAGAAAATTTCTTAGGAACCTGGAACCTTAAATTCAGAATCATGCCAAAAAATACTAGTTTGACACAGAAGAAATTCAAGTTAGGTGTCAGTGGGTTAATGCAGTTAGCAAAAAGGAAGTCACTAAAGCTCCAACGAATGTGCTCAAAGATACTGTAGATGTTACGTGAGGAAATCTAGTACAAAGGCTGAGTCTTGCACCAATTGACCCAGAATTTCCCTCCAAATATAAGCTCTATGAACTGTGACGATTGTAATAAGTGGTGGCACTTGTGGAATTCCTTCGTGCCACCAAAGATGAACTATTATATAAAGGCTGTCATGCGTGATACATCATCTACAAATTTTTTGAATTGTTACTTCCCTAAAAAATACACAAAAAAGCATAGAGCTATTTGATATAATAGAAATTCACTCTGAGGCTCCCCACGAGTACCACTGCCTTTATCATATTCACCTCTGCTGACGAGACTGACGCCAGGAGTGTTTAAAACACCAAAAACTCAGGAAAGAAAAGACATTCTGTGGTTAAGTGGAAAAGCAAATATTCTTGGCATGATTTGACTCATTCCGCTTAGTAAAAGCTAGTAGAAGGGGCACTGGGTCAACAGTATGATTTTGTTTCATTTCTTGTAACTGACAAAAGTTAATGGAATGGTGTAATTTACCTGACAACTCCTTGAATTCAGCAGCATTTTTAAAATGTCAACACATATTTTTTATATATTGTTTTTCACACAGTCTACCAGAATGGTATAAAATTCAAAGGCTACAATCACCAACATTTCAGCTCACTTTTTCCCAGTCTTCGCCTCCTACCCCACGATCAACCCTATCCCACTCTTTTACCAGTGACTACAACTCAGACAAAGATTAAAACACTCTAATATTTTCTCAGTTAAAAGTTATGTTCATCACAGCAAGGACAAGAAATTGTATACTTGGAATATATGTAAAGTATCTTAAGAGGTGTACTGAAATGAAAATTCCTGCCTGACCTTAACATTGTTATTACAATGCCTGGTCACGTAAGCTCACTTCATAGTGACAGAGAATGTCATTTTTTTTCACACAGAATCACAGAATGTCAGGGAATGGAAGGGACCCTGAAAGATCATCTAGTCCAATCCCCCTGCCAGAGCAGGAACACAAAGATGAGGTCACACAGGAATGTGTCCAGGCAGGTTTTGAATATCTCCAGAGAAGAAGACTCCACAACCCCCCTGGGCAGCCTGATCCAGTGTTCTGTTACCCTCACTGTGAAGAAGTTTCTTCTCATATTTAAGTGGAACCTCCTGTCTTTCAGTTTACACCCGTTGCCACTTGTCTTATCATTTGTCTCACCCTTTACATATTTAAAAACATTAATGAAGTCAACCCTCAGTCTCTTACAAGCTAAAGAGACCCAGCTCCATCAGCCTTTCCTCATAAGGGAGATGCTCCACTCCCTTAATCACCTTTGTGTCTCTGTGCTGGTCTCTCTCCAGCAGTTCCCTGTCCTTCTTGAACTGAGGGGCCCAGAACTGGACACAATATTCCAGATGTGGTGTCACCAGGGCAGAGTAGAGGGGGAGAAGAACCTCTCTCGACCTACTAACCACCCCTCTTCTAATACATCCCACGATGCCATTGGCCTTCCTGGCCACAAGGGCACAGTGCTGGCTCACGGTCATCCTGCTGTCTACCAGGAGCCCCAGGTCCCTTTGCCCTACACTGCTCTCTAATAGGTCATAATGGAAGCTGGGGTTTTTCTTGCCCAGATGCAAGAGTCTACACTTGCCCTTGTTGTATTTAATTAAATTTTTCCCTGCCCAACTCTCCAGCCTGTCCAAGTCTCACTGGATGGCAGCACAGCCTTTTGGGGTGTCAGCCACTCCTTCCAGCTTGGTGTCATCAGCAAATTTGCTGACAGTGCACTCCATTCCCTCATCCAAGCGGTTGATTAATATATTGAATAATACTGGTCCCAGTACTGACCCTTGAAGCACTCTACTAGATACAGGCCTCCAACTAGACTCTATCCCACTGAGCACGACTCTCTGGCTTCTTTCCTTCAGCCAGTTCACAGTCCACCTCACTACCTGATCATCCAGTCCATACTTGCTCAGTTTAGCTGCAAGGATGCTGTGGGAGACTGTGTCAAATATTTTTCTGAAATCAAGATAGACCACATCCACTGCTCTGCCATCATCTAGCCGCCTGGTTATGTACTCATAAAAGTTTATGAGGTTGGTCAAGCATGACTTCCCCTTGGTGAAGCCATGTTGACTTCCCCTAATGACCCTTTTATCCTTGATATGCCTTGAGATGGCACCAAGTTGTTCCATCACCTTTCCAGGTATGGAGGTGAGGCTGACCGGTCTATAGTTACCCAGGTGCTCCTTCTTGCCCTTTTTGAAGACTGGAGGGACATTTGCTTTCCTCCAGTCCTCAGACACCTCTCCTGTTTCCCATGACTTAACAAAGATGATGGAGAGTGACCCAGCAATAACTTCAGATAGCTCCCTCAGCACCTGCTGGTGCATCCCATCTAGACCCATGGATTTATGGGTGTCCAGATCGCTTAATTGGTCCCTAACCCAGTCCTCGTCAACTGAGGCATACTCCTTCATTGTTCTGACTTCCTCTGGGGCCCCAGGGGTATGGGGCTCCTCAGAACAGCCTCCGTCAGTGTAAACAGAGACAAAGAAGGCATTCAGTAACTCTACCTTCTCTGTATCTTCTGTCAGCAGGGCACCCACCTCATTCATCAGTGGGCCTACATTGCCTCTAGTGTTAGTTTTATCTGCCATGTATTTGAAAAAGCTCTTTCTGTTGTCCTTGACCCCTCTCACAAGATTTTATTCGAAGGAGGCCTTGGCTTTCCTAGTTGCCTCTCTACATCCTCTGACAACAGCCTTATATCCTTTCCAAGTGACCAGCCCCTCCTTCCATGATCTGTAAACTCTCCTCTTCCACTTGAGCTTGCCCAGCAGTTCCCTGTTTAACCATGCAGGTCTTCTGGCTCCCTTCCTTGACTTCCTATGTGTTGGGATGCTCTGATCTTGAGCTTGGTAGAAGCAGTCCCTGAAAGTTAGCCAACTATCTTGGGTCCCTTTACCTTCAAGTACCCTTGCCCATGGGGTTTCCCCTAGCAATTGTTTGAAAAGGCCAAAGTTGTCCCTACTGAAGTCCAGGGCTGCGAGTCTGCTTGGTATTCTGGTCCTGCCACATGAGATTCTGAACTCCACCATCTCATGGTTGCTGCAACCAAGGCAGCCCTCAAACTTAACTGTTTCAACCAGACCCTTCTTGTTAGTGAGGATGAGATCCAGTAGTGCTCCTCTCCTGGTTGGCTCCTCCACCATTTGCATGATGAAGTTATCATCAATGCAATGGAGGAAACTCCTGGACTGTGGCTGGCTGGCTGAATGGTCCTTCCAGCAAACATCAGGGTAGTTAAAATCCCCCATGACAACCAAGGACTGTAATTGCAAGGCTGCACTCAGCTGCCTGTCGAAGGCCTCGTCAACTTCCTCACCCTAATCTGGTGGCCTGTAATAGACACCCCTGCCAGCCTGCCCCTTAATTCTCACCTCACTCATCTGCCACTGGACAGTACTCAATACATTGTAGTTGCTCTCTCATGTAAAGACCAACTCCACCACCTCACCTTGCTGGTCTCTCTTTCCTGAGAAGGACATATCCATCCATGACCACATTCCAGTCATGTGAGCTGTCCCACCATGTCTCTGTAATTGCAACCAGATCATAGTCTCCTGACGGAACACAAGTTTCTAACTCCTCCTGCTTATTCCCCATGCTGCGTGTATTGGTGCACCGGCATTTCAGACAGTGAGCTGAGTACACCAATTTCACTCTAGGGGTATAGGAGGTGTCCCAGTCTTTGTCAATTCTAGAGTGCTGCCCCACTGGTGCAAGCCCAACTACAACCCCATCCCCCTTCAGATCTAGTTTGAAGGTCTCCAAATGAGCCCTGCTAATTCCTGTCCCAGTATCCTTTTGCCCCTGTGAGATAAACCTTTCCCACTTATCACTGTCCAGACTGGTGTCTTATAAAACCAACCATTATCAAGCACCAGTCCTGTAGCAAATCATTTGTGGACTGAATTTTTCTATTCCATCCCACATTGTCACCTGAAAATGGAAGGAGGAAAGAGAAAATCTCTAGTGCTCCAGACTCTTTCACTAACTGTCCCAAGACCTTGAAATCTTTCTTCATTCCCCTCAGACTATGGGATGCAGCTTCCTTCCCACCTGTCTGGAAGATCAGCAGTGGGTGTACCAGGTTGGGGAGCACCCTGTTGATATCCCTGATCTGGGGTCCTGGTAGACTACATATTTCCCTATGACGGGGGTCAACTCTGCATGTAGAGCCCTCTGTCCCTCTCAGAAGGGAATTGCCTACTACAATTACCCTTCTTTCTTTCTTATCAGAGGCAGTCTTGAGGTGTGGAGTCAACCACCTCTTCCTATGTGACTTTGTAGGTGGGCCTTGCACCACATCCTCACCTACCTCTTCTTCAAGATCCAGGGCCTCATACCTATTATGGAGGGACACCTGGGGAGGCAAAACAGGTAGGGAAGGGGGTTGACTGTGACACCAAACTGGAACTCGCTTCCAACCCTCGTCCTCTTTTTGGTCTCCTACCTCTGTCCAACAGTGACAGGGCAGGGGCTGTCTTGGGTCTCCCCCCTCTGCCCAACAGGGCGGGAGGTCCATCACATTTTGGAGGGTATCTCCCTGGAACCTTTCTGACTGGCACACCAGGGAGTTACTCCAACAGTTGGTCTCCTTTTCACATTCACTGATGGTTCTCAGTCTTTCGACCTCCTCCACAAGTTTCACCACCATGCTGAGCAGATCCTCCACCCACTCACACCTTACACAGGTAGAATGCTGGCCTCCCTCCACTGGCAGCTTCTGTAATGTATTTTCCCAAATTCATGAAGAATAAGAAACTGTATAGCTGATGTCAGACAGAAGGCCAGACTTGCTAAATTGGAATGAGGTAACAAAGTTCCTAATGATTAATCAGCATTCAATAAAATATGATTTATCTGTTGTTCTTGTTTCATAAACTTACACTGTTAATGTAGATAAATAATATTCTTTAAAATATGCTTTGTCCTCACAAGCTCTTTCAGCAGTAGAAGAATTATACAAGATTCTCAATAATTTATTTAATCTGATGGTGCACATATAACTGGAATTTGTATATGTACCAAAAGAAAAAGGCAAAAAGAGAAAAGGAAAAGTATCAAATCTGTTCATAGCTGCCTCCAGGATACCAGTCACTAGTAAATATGGTACTACAAACCTGGAGAAAATTATAATAATTAAGAAATACATTTAAAATGTAAATTAGTTTATTTGGTCATATAATCTACACTCAGAACACATCAAGACTGCAAACTGTCTGAGAAGTGGTTTTGCAAAGTAAGAATATCTCTGTAATACTGTAAACAATTAATTTTCCATTACTTAGGGGAAAGGAAACTGTACTGGAAACAATGGTCATAATAATTCTGTTTGGTAGCTGTAATTTTTTTTTTTTTTTGCACCATGTGCTGTTGATGGAAGATAAGAAAACATCAGTTATTGCTCTGTCTTCCTGAATATCCTGAGCAGTTTTTTCTGGATAATAATTTCTTGAATATCCTGGGCAATTGTTTCTGGATAATATATTTTTTTTCTTTTTTTAATTATAAAACTCAGATTCAATTGGTAAAGATACAGAAATGTGTAAGAACTTCTATTTTTTAACTGATGTGTTTACAGCTCTTTCTGCCTGGCTCACATGCCAGTGATACAGAGGGGGCACACACTGTCATCTTCAGCCACTGAAGGAATGACACAGCTCAACACTTGCTGATGACCCAGTTCTTTGCAAAGAGTAGAATAGTAGCACCCCAGATCTGAACAGCACTTATAACATGTCTTTCGCCATTCTGTATCAAAGAGATATTGTTTAGAAATGAGTGATCTATTTTAAAGAAAAGGTGCTAGAGACAGTAGCAGGTTAAACTGGAGAATAGGTCTACCCAGCTAGAACACAGCAATGAGAAAAAGTTCTCTGAATTTCTGAGTTAAGAAACATCAATCTCCCAGTTATATTTTGATCATTTCAGTTAGTACAGCTCAATGTCTAATGCTTAGATTAAAAAATTGCCATGTAAATGTGACCTTTTTCCTGCTGAATGCTACTTCCTAATATGTTTCTGTATTAAAATTTGTTCTATTCTTGAGAGTCTTTTTAATTATACAATATAATCATACAATTATATAATAGTTTGGGTTGGAAGGGACCTTCAGAGGCCATCTAGTCCAACTCTACTGCAATAAGCAGGGACATCTTCAACTAGATCAAGTTGCTCAGAGCCCCATCCAGCTGTCAGCCATGAAGTTTTCTCAGGAAGGGTACAAGAGGAATCACCACAGCCATACTCAGCCATTAGATGGTTTGCCTTCTGGTTGTCCTCTTAAGAGACAACTGAGAAACATTTGTCACCACTTTGGTTAGCCTGGCTTATTCACCAGATGGATACGATGGTGTGAGCATTGCCACTTTGCAACCCATTCCTTGAGTCCTTCAGTTTAAAGCTCACCTCACCAAGTTGTCCAGCCTGTTGCCAAAGTTTCCCTTGACTCAACTAGACAGGTGGATTCCATCCCTCTCTAACAGGTTATAGTCATCAGTGAATGTACTGTTGTCATAAAAGCCAAAACCTTGACAATGGACCAGCTACAAAGCCAGGAGTTGAAGTGCATTGCACATCTATTTCTGGCTGCCCCCATTCCTCCAACTAATAAAATGGAAGGAAAGATAACTTGGGCACAAATATTTTTACTTGCATGCCCAGGGCTTTACAGTCTTTGATTCTGCTCAGGTTCTGGCCCACAGTGTGAAAGAGAAGCAGTGGATAGTAGTCTGTGCTCTTGACAAGTTGTGACAGCCTCTTGGCAACACCTTGGACCTTAGCTCCTGGAAGGCAGCATACATCTCATGACTCCCTGGCAGGCCAGCAGATGGGCCTCTCAGTGCTCCTTAACAGAGCACCACCCACTACAAGGACCTGTTGGTTTTTTACAGTATCTGTTAAGGGCTACTGGTACGGTTTACCCTTGCAGACCTTGCTCATGGATGTCTTTAGCCGTTAAAGATTCATATCTAGTTGTGATGCTGGAGGGTGGAGATGGAAGAGGAATTTTGCTTTTGTGGGTCACCAAGGTCCAAAGTGCCTCATTCTCAGCGGTGTCTGATATGTAAGCATGGTTCTGAAACCACCTATCCATGTTTCAGATCCTCTAATATTGCACAGCCTTTAACTGTTTTCTGCAACATGGCCACCTGATGTAACAGATCATCAACCTGTGCACACCTTATGCAGGCACTTACCTTTTCTCCAGGAGAAGGGTCTAGGCACTCTTTGAAACCTACTGCCTGTACTGAAGTCTTCTAACTTACCAATTCAGTCTGGATGGAAGTGTCAGACATCTCAGGGGCTTTCTCTGCAGGAATGCTGACTTTAATGCTGAGATGAGTGCCCACCATTGTAGCAGAGACCTAGAGCACTTCTTTAGGCTGTGGACCTGCAAGTAGGTTGCAGCATGCCCTCTGCATGAACTGCTGTGCAGCAAACTGCTACACCATGACCCAGCTGATATGCCAGGCTCTGCTTGTCCACCCCTGTTTGCTCACGCTTCCCAAGGACATTTAAATCTCCCACAGTTGCTCCTGGCAATGCCTGACTGCAAGAGCTTCCAGCTCCTGGAGCGGAGGGATGTCTCTGTTCTTCTGCAGGTTTCCCTGGCCCTGGGAACCGCCCTGTCCACCTCCACCTGACACTCAGCCACAGAACTGACTATTGCCACTGGTGCTTACCTCTCTGAGTAACATGTACAAATGTTATTTAAAAATCCTTTAAATTTCATGATACATCTCGTCATTCCAAACAGGTCAGGTCCTATTGTGTCAGGAAATATATAGACAAAAAGATAATGTTTTGTCTGCATACTTTTTGAATTGTCTATAACGTTCCATAAAATGTATAACGCAGTGGTCAAGTTTAATGTCTGTTTTATAAGAAAAAAAGAATGACAGCATTGATCAGTTTCCAGATTCTCTTACACACATGGTGTTTATTAAATATTTTTAAATATAGCACTTTTTCATTATTTTCTTAAAGTAAAAAGAAGGCAATTATACATATTGTGTGTGCTAAACTATATTTGGCAAAAAATAGACATTTGGTAATAAAGCGATAAAAGCCTACTAAATGAACATTTGAAAATTAACTTTTCATGCAAAATATGAATATTTTCAATTACTGAAGCTATGAAATATATTCAACTACTACCATTATTATTTTAGTTATATTTAAGCTAAAGGACAAGAACATCAGTAGACTGAGTGCTAAGTTTCTGCTTACACTTGGGTTAAAAACTGAAACAAACAAACAAAAAAATAGCAGCAATTCCCACCTCTTCAAAGACAAATTGGCAAGGTTTTTAACATGAATAATTAGATATATCTAAATTTTGAAACTTGTGCAAATAAGGATTTCTGCCTGTGGATCCATGCTATTAGCAATGCTCTGAACTTGGTTAAGGTATGCAGTTCCTCCTTACTTATGATTAGTACTGTGCTTACTGCAAGCAAAATGGATTGGAATCATCAGTAATGTAACTCAGTAAGCTTGATCCCTTCCTGATTTTTATTGAAGCAATGAAATGCTTTTAGACAGATATTTGAACACTGTATACTTTTTCCCAAAAGATTTTCTGAGTCATCACACTTTTTAAATGAATACATATTTATAAGATTTTTAAATAAATGTTATTACATTTGACTTCTTTGAACTCAATGTCAGAATCTTGGCTGTTATGTAAACACATATCATTAACTTTTATTTCTCAATGACAATGTTAAAATATAATCAGGCTAATTTTTAGAAATCTGTTACAGACATTTGCTCCCAGGCAGAATATTTTTTGCCAGGTTTCAGCCTGCAGCATATTTTCATGGTAGATTTCTGAAAACAGATATCTCTGAGAGAAATGCTGACACAACCTTCACTCCTGTATAGTAGTGTGAACTCACCACTCTAATAATTAAGGAATTAGACATGACAGAGAGTGTGAGTTTCCTGAGATAATCACACCCCTGGAGTATTACAAGTCATGATCCAGAGACAAGTGTTTTTAACCCCCCAAGGGTGTGATTATCTTATGACAACCACACCCCCTAGAGGAGATTTAAAAGTCACGTAAAAATCTTTAGTGTAAGGTAAAAAGTGCTTGTATTGCAGGACTAGGAAAAAGTCTGGATATATATAGGGCTCTGTGGCTTCCACAAATTAATGAAGAATTGCGATATACAGCACCATTTCATACAATTACCCATCAACCCGGTCCATTTAACTGGAAAGTATACCTAAGTAGATTATTGTTGTTTTTCCCCAACCTCTAATGCAGCAAATACTGATTCAAAATGTTTAAGATGACCTCAAAACTAAAACTCTAATTTCCATTTGAGACTGCTTTACTTCCAGGATATGACAAGAATGGTCTTCCCAAACACTATTTCCAATTCCACCATGAAATCCATGCCTGCACAAGACAGTAAATTAACTATCATCTCTCACTTACTTCAGAAACTCATGTGGGATGCTCAGGAACTCTGTGAGACTGCAAAAGGAAATAAATGCCTTCTCATGAGTCTACTTCAAGCAGAAGTGAAAAATGTAGTTACTTGAAATCCTGTAACTGTCAGATCTTAAAACAGCCTCATCTGTTAATCACCTTGTCTTATCCCTTTGACAGTAAGACTGGAAAACAAATGATTGACTCTCTGTTGTGAAGAGACCAAGGGAAGTTATTTGTGAAAGACCCTTAATGTTGACACCTGTCCCACTTGCTATCCCTGAAATATCATCCAACATTATCAAACACTGATGTTTGGCTAATTAACACAAGATGTTTTGAAACTGACCTCTGCAAAGAGTTCCAATGGTGATTGTGTTTATGCTGACTGAATGTATGATCTCTCTTTAGTTTACAGGAGCCCTGCACATACTGCATAGATCTTGCTGATATGCACAGTCTGTGGGAATTGATGTTTGTCTGGATGGCCATTACATTTGTTTTTCTACCCAATAAATTGTTGACCACAGTCATTCCACCATTACATCAGGATATCATACACTCACAGTCAGCTAGCACAGAGACCCTTAAAGCAGGCAACACACGGAAGACTGGACAGAAGCAGCCAATTGTTCACTTCCACGCAGCACATGGTCCTATGTTAATTACCACTGTAATTTAAGAATTGGCAGTTAGTTTGCAGCCTTTTCATTAAAGTAAATATAGGTACTTTTCATTTGCATTATTAAGATGTTGAGACTCCAAAGAACAAAACCAAAAGAATTTGGTTTTGGGTATCAATCAAGTTTTAGGTATCAATCAGTTTCAGCTTAATTTTATTGTTCTGTCACTCTAATTTGATATAAATACAAGTCTCCTGAAAGGAAGATTATTACACCTGTAGCTATTCTCAGAGCTTGCTGCCATGAACTTACTGGAGGTGTCAATATTGGTAGTAGCCTGAGCTGCAGTGATCATGCCTTGGTGGAATTTGTCATCTCAGGGGATATAGGCCAAACAAAAACTATAGTCAAGACCACAAACCTTAAGGAAGTGAACTTTCAGTTGCTTGCAAAATTGGTGGATGTGATCTCCCGCAAAATTCAGAGATAACGGAGCAGAAGAAAGCTCACAGATATTTAAGGACATTTTTCTTAGAGCACAGGAACTATTGATTCACGTGTGCAAGAAACTGGGCAAGGAAGGCAGGAGATTAACATGACTAAGTAAGGACCTCTTGGTCAAGCTGAAACACAAGGTGGAAATGCATAGGCAGTGGAAGCAGAGATATACATTCTAGGAAGAGTATGAGGATACCGCCTGGGAATATTGAGATGGGATCAGGGAAGTTAAGGAACAAATTTAGCTGTAGTTAAATCTGACAAGGGCTGTGAAGAATAATAAGGACTTCTGCAGGTACATTAGTCAGAAAAGGAAGACAAAAGATATTGTACTTCCACTCATAAATAAGACAGGGAATCTGATGACAACCGGCACGGCTGAGGTACTCAATCAGTTATAGGAGAAGATCAGGTTCGAGACCATCTGAGTAACCTAGACATATGCACGTCCATGTGATCCACTGAGATATATCCCAGGGTCCTGGGAGAATTGCTGATGTTGTTCCAAAGCTGCTCTCCATCATATTTGAAAAGTCATGGCAGTCAGGTGAAGTCCCCAGTGACTGGAAAAAGGGAAACATTGCACCCATTTGTAAAAAGAGTAGAAAGGAGAACCCTGGAAACTACCGACCTGTGAGCTTCACTTTCTGTGCCTAGTCAGATCATGGAACGGAAACTATATCAAGGTATTAGGGTGACAACAAGGTCATCAGAGATAGTCAACGTGGCTTCACCATGGACAAATTGTGCCTGACTCATCTGCTAGCTTTCTGTGGTGGAGTGACTGCATTGGTGGGTAAGAGCAACAGATGTCATCTCTCTTGACTTCTGCAAGAAACTTGACACAACACCCTTGTCTCTAAATTGAGGAGATATAGTCTTGGTGGATGGACTATTTGCTGGACAAGGAATTGGCTGGATGACTGCATCCAAAGAGTTACAGTCAACAGCTCAATGTACAAATAGAAGTCAGTAACAACTTATGTCCTTTAGGGGTCCATATTGGGTCAAGTACTATTCAATATCTTTATTAATGGCATAGACAGTGGGATTGTGTCCAGGCTCAGCAAGTTTGAAGATGACATCAAACTGAGTACAGTTGATTCACTTGAGGGAGGTGACGCTATCCAGAGTTACCTAGAAAGCTTTGAGGAGCAGGCCTATATGAAATTCATGAAGATACTCAAAGCCAAGTACAGGGTCTTGCACCTGGGTCAGGGAAATCTCCAATATCAATACAGGCTGGGTGATGAATGGATTGAGAGCAGTTCTCCAGAGATGGGCTTTGGATTATCGGTAGATGTAAAATTAGATATAAACCAGCAATGTGCACTTGCAGCCCCAAAAACAAACTGCATCCAGGGCTGCATGAGGTGTGTCCAGCAGGTTGAAGGACGTGATTCTCCCCCTCTGCTATGCTCTCATGAGACCCCACCATGCGTAGTGCGTCCAGTTCTGAGGTCCCCAGTATCAGAAAGACATGTACCTTTCAGGGCATACCCAGAGGAGGGCCACAAAAGTGATCAGAGGCATGGAACACCTCTCAAATGAAGAAAGGCTGAGAGAATGAGGTTGTTCAGCCCGGGGAAGGAAAGGCTTCAGGGACACCTTATAGCAGCCTTTCAATACTTAAAGGGGGACTACAGAAAAGATGAGTAGGGACTCTTATCAGGGAGTGTAGTGATAGGACAAGGATCAATAGCTTTAAACTGAAAAAGAGGAGATTTAGGTTGGCTATAAAGAAGAAATTATTCACTAAAAGGATGGTGAGACACTACAACTGGTTGCTCAAAGAAGCCGTGGATACCCCATCCCTGGAACTGCTCAAGGTCTAGTTGGACAGGGCCTTGAGGAAACTTATCTAATGGAAGATATCCCTGCTTATGGCAGGGAGTTGGAACTAGATGATTCTTAAACAGTCCCTTCCAGCTCAAATCATTCCATGATTCCGTGATTACCTGAATTATACACATTAGCAAAGGCCTAACAAAGACCATGTCAGACTTTCAAGATAATATTTGTACTTTCCTAGTTGCTATTTGAAGTAATTAATACACTATCATAAAACCCAATGCTTACATATACCATGTTTTGCTTTTTGTAAACATCATACAAATGTGAACAAGAATATTACAGAAAACCCAAGAAGGTAAGTATGAATTATTACTTTCCTTTGTAATAGTTTAACCCTAGACAGCAACTAAGAATCACACAACTGTTTACTCACTCCTCAGCAGAAGGATGAGGGAGAGAATCAAACAGGTAAAACTGAGAAAACCTGTGGGATGAGATAAAGGCAGAGAAATAGGTAAAGCAAAAGCCATGCATACAGGCAAAGCAAAATAAGGAATTTAATCAATACTTTTCATCAGCAGGCAGGTGTTCAGCCATCTCCAGGACAACAGGTCTCCAATACATGCAGCCATTACTTGGGAAGACAAAAACCTTAACTCCAGATGTGCCCTCCCATTTCCTTCTCCTCCCAGTTTTTTATTGCTGATCATGACATCATATGGTATGGAATATCCCTCTGGTCAGTTGGGGTCAGCTGTCCCAGCTGTGTCCCCTCCAAACTTCTTGTGCACCAGCAGCCCACTCACTGGTAGGGTGGTGTGAGAAGCAGAAAAGGCCTTTGACCCCATGCAAGAACTGCTCAGTGATAACTAAAATAACCCTAGATTATTGACACTGTTTTCAGCACAAATCCAAAACATAGTGCCATACTAGCTACTATGAAGAAAATTAACAGCATCCCAGACAAAAACAGCACATCATTTTACAGTCAAGAGAGAGAAAATGCAGAGCAAACTGGCTGGGTGTGGGAAACTGCAGCGGGTCTGTGGAATCCTTGACAGAAAATATGGGAGTAGAGATCAGCCTTGAGATATTAAGATTTACTCTTGAGAAGGATGGGAGTAAAGGATAATCCGGAGAGAGGAGAGATGTACCCGTGAGAGAGAGGGGATAGAAGGAGGCACCCCCCCAGGAACAGGGGGGGTGAAACTTATCTAAAGAAGAGGGTACTATATTATCCACATGGAAGCTGCTTCTGAAGAAGTAGGGTGTTAGCCTTCCGGAACTGACTTTAAGAAAAATGTTACTAAGGGGCAAAGCACAAGGTTCAGAGGTTGATCCTGTGACAGCATTTAGTGTGTCACAATGGATGGACTTGGGAGATAAATTGTTTGATAGTGCTACCCAAGGGTCCAAGGAAGCAACTGAACTGTTAACAACATGGCGCTTGTTATTAGATACTCTGAAAGAGTTAAAACAGCAACAGGCAGAGGCGGCGGAGGGGGATGGTCTTCCTGGCTCTCCTGGGCCAGATTGGGAGAAAAAAGCAAGATTAAGTACTACTCCGACCCCCTCTGTTACTAAAGATTCGTCAAAACCGCCCAAGTCCATATTATCTGACACGGATAAGGATCCGCGGCACTTTCTTGGAAAGTTAAAAGGAATAAAGGAGGAGCGTATGCATGTGTGGCCCCGAGATCAGAAAAAAATTATGAAAGAGTCGTATACATATGTGTGGCCCCGAGATCAGATAAAAGCTATGAAAGACTCACATGAAAAAAACAGCGTTGGGTTGTGCATGGTCTCGGGAGGGGCCCTCAGAGCACTGGTCGGAGCACCGGTCAGAGCAGTGCGTTCGGCCGATTGCTCCGCCATCATCGATCACGGCTCAAACCTCTCCTCTACCATCATCAACCGCGGTTCCGCCGTCTGCATCACTGCCATTAATCACAGTTCAACCCTCTGCCCCGCTGCTATCAGTCGCGGAAGAAAAAAATGGACATTTTTTTTCCTATCCCCCTTTGCCTGGAGATTTAGGTGGGGAGGAACCCCCCCGTGGTGAGCCAGACCGAGCCAAATAATGTAATTCCTACAAATTTGGGTCCCCCCAACCTGCCCCCGCCTCCCTCCCACACTGAATTCCTGAGGGTGAGGGTAGAGTTTCAGAGCATAAACCGAACTTACTAAAAAGCTGGGATTTACCCCCAGTTTCGATTGCAGTTGGACCACGGGACCCTGTGCGTTTCTGGAAGAGACACTAATTGACACACCACAACTACAGGCAGGATAACTTTCTGAAATCCTGAGGCAGTCAACAGACCTCGCATATCAAGCTATGATAAAGGTGCCTGAAACCAACAATGCAGCCAAATCATTTGCAACTATTAATCAGGGTCCCAGTGAGAATTACATGCAATTTATTGACCATCTTCAAGAGGCCATCAATAAGCAGGTTGAAAACTAAGAAGCTAAGGAAGCATTGGTGTTGAAATTAGCAGCAGAGAATGCTAATGTTTGCTATCAACATGTTATCTGCAAGTTTTACAGTACATATTATGTGTTTCTGTGTATTGCCTCTCTGAAAATCAAGCAGCTTGTCAGGAATGTGAGTTAATTGTTTTACTAGTTGTTTTTAAGTGCGCCGTAAAACTCTCTCCCCACTTTTTCCAGTCGTGCTGCAAGCAGCACCCCTCCCTCCCCCTTCTCAAGGTTTTTACTTGCAAGATGGGGTCAGGAATAATTGTTTTCAGTTGTGTTCCTGAAAAATCAGTATTGGGAGGTGTTTTAAAACTTAGGAAAGCACTCGGAATTATAAGATCTTGTTAAATATTGAAATCAGCGTTCGCTGCTGTTTACGTTAAATGATTGGGAAAAGTGTCCGGAGAATAGAATTTTGTTGCAATTAATGTTGTTTTTAAGGTGAGAAGAACAGGACAAAATAAATCTCTACAAGAGATCATTAGATCATTACAGACAGTTTTACAGCTGGAACGGTTTGAACATCAACAAGCTGAGAGAGAGTTAACTGATAACACACAGGTCACAGTAAACTTGCTAAAGTCTGCAAGATGCTTTCCTCATTAACCTGTTTTCTTTGTGGGTATCGGTTTAAGCATGTTGCAATTTTGCTAGGTCTTTGTTATACGGTACGATAAGTTCACAGTCTGTTAAATCATGAGAATTCATTGACTGAAAATGTGCGTTTTGTGATAATACAGAAGCTCATAAGTAATTTAGTTCTTTACTGCGTGAATGTGATGGTAAAATTTTGTGTGTAGTAGCTGTTATTTTTTTTTCTCTAGCATGCTACCTTTTTTCCGGTATTCAGACTTGCGCAACTCTGTGACAAGCTGTGTCTCATCTCGGTGTGCTGGATTTGGTTTTTCCATATGCACATCATGTAAAAAATCCTGGTTTTGGAAAAACAGCTGTAGCGCATCAGATGAGACACTAAAAAAAAAAAACCAAAACAAAACAAAAAAAGGCCTTGCCCCGTCCAGCTCGCTGTGGCTGGGGGGGCGGGTGCTGATATGGGGCTCCAGCATGCACTGACTTTTTTTGTCAGGGAGACCCAGAGGTACCTCCACCTGGCTGAGCAGTGAGCGGCCCAAAGGTGCAATGCAAAAAATTGAGATATTGTCTTAAATTAGTGTAAGTGTGATCCATCTGCATATTTGAACTTGGTATATGGTTTTCATATCTGAGCTCAGTATTTTAGTTTGCATATTCATATTTGGTATCAAAAGAATCTTGTTTGGGGAGATAATTCCAAAATGGGAACCGGTTCCACTGCTAAAATTCCACCTTGCCTCCCCTTAGGATGCATCCTTACACATTAGAATGATTGCTTATATTGTTAGAAAAGTATTTAAATTGTTAAAATGCTATGCTAGCTGTGAATTTGGAAGAGGTTGTATTTAAAAATTGCTAGAATATTAACTGATTTGGATCTAGGAAAATAGACTAATGGATTTATGTTTATTATACTGGTTTATACTGGTTTTTTAACATCTCTAAATTGTAAAAGGTAAATGGAGCTAAGGAATGTAACTATTTCTGAGCTACTTGAAATTGCATATAAAGTGTAGTTGGAATGAAATCGGAAAACAAAACAGCAAAATATCCCAGGCCTATGTGCAGCTCATCATAACTGAGGAGTTTGCCAGAGCCTCCCACTTCGTACCAGTGATTATACCAGCTGCATGGCCTTGACTATATCTGAACTGCGGCGAGAAGAGAAAGAAGAAGAAAAAAAAAAAAAAAAAAAGGAAAAAACCTGTTTTCCCGCTGCTAAGCAGAGAAAGGGGGGTTTTACTCCCCTTGCTCTGTCCTTTTTTTGCCTTAAGTATTGTCATCCATTTTTGTTGTGGCACTGTGTTGTTTTTCAGCTTTGAATCAGGGGTTGTTGGTGTTGTTTATTTTTGCTTCTGTCTTGTTTCCTAGGTTTTGGCACATCTGGGGAAAAGAGCTCATAATTTTACCTCCTTGCTGAAGTCAGTCTTTTCACACTGGTCAGCTTTGGGGGGTCACAGTGTTCAGTGCTTCTCTGGGTCAGACTGGTACTGATTTGAGTGTGGAGTGGAGCCAGATTGGTTTGATGTGGAGTTCAAACTGATGTGTTTTCATGCTGGGCTGTACGTCTTGCCATCTCAGATGGGGGCGAGAGGGAAGTTTTATTCCCCCCCGCGCCCCTCCCCCAAGCAATGTTACTGCTAGAGAGCTGTAATACTGCATGAAGGAGTCTGAGGGTGAAATGTAAAGGCATCACCAGTGGATACATAGTTCTAATGAAACTGGAAAATGAAACCAAAAATTTGTTAAGAGACTTATTCTGTGGTAATTAGTTGTAAGTGACTTCTTAGTAAATTCACCATGCTAGTTTTTGAGGTCATGAGGGAGAACGAAAGAAAGGCCGTTTTTTGAGACCAATGGAATGCCAGATTTGGAACAAAGTTTAAATACATGAATTCTTATAGTTGTTAGAAACTCCTATACCTCTCTTAGGTTAAGATTTGTTAAGTAAATTGTAAGCTCAAATAACGTTTTCTGAGAATTCTGTTTAGTTGCATAGCCTACAAGAAGCTGCTTGGATGGCGCAGATCTGCTTGCTGCAAGTGAGAAATCTCCAAGGAAATTTCAAATGCTGTATTTCCACTAGTATTAACAGCCAGTGTTTCGATAATGCAAATACTACACTGATAGATCTGAAACAGGACTTCGATCTGGTAAGGGAAAACAATATCCAATAAATATGACAGCCAAAATGGACTTGGAAATTTTAAGGAATAAATTTATGACAACATTACAGGCTGACTGCATTCGATTGGACTTGCAGATTTGTCTATTTATAGCTACAACATAGAAACAACCTGTGGCTATTGTGGGACAGTATGATGAGATTGCTAACAGACTGATATACTGCTTGTTACTCTGATCAAGAAAAGCAGGGAATGAATTTAAGTTTCAATAGGCCATGATCCTTTTGTCATATATGTACCATTTGTGAAATTTAATTTTGATTTTTTTGTTTGTAATCTATGTCTTTGTAAATTGCACTAGCTGGTTTTCTTAACGGCACAGCTTTTGGCATGCATAAATGTAAAATGTAAATGGCTGCAGAACCTGCAAGTCTTTAACATCAGGTCATAGGCCATACTTGTATTTGGTCTGATCCTACATACTTGCAAAGTTTTTGTCAATGGTTCTGGGAAGTCTCATAAAGCTGTAGTGGTTTGGTGTGAAGATAACAATTGGCATCATTCTGTAAAAATTATTGAAGGTTCAACCCAATTAGCAGAACTTGGCACAGCTTTACATTACTTAGAGCTTTTTAAGGAGGAACCTCTAAATTTGATTTGTGATTCGGAGTACGTAGTCAAGGTCCAATGCACGTATCTGCTTCTGAACTGTGTTTTTGTTTTGATTTTGTTCTTTTTTAAAACAAAAAGGGGGGAGAAGTAGGGAAAACACCACAAAACCAATTGTCAAAAGCATTGTATGTGATGAAATATTTTGCAAGTGTGACCCAAAACCATGCTAAATCAGAAAGAACCTACATTAGTTATGGTCAAATCACTAGTCAATGGAAAAGGCCACATCAATTGATAACCTGGGGAAGAGGTTATGCTTGTGTCTTTACAGATCAAGGGCCGCAATGGTTGCTGGCATGAAACGTGAAACTTGTGTTATCTTCCTGACAATGATTGTTGCAGTTGCTGTGTTTTGGATGCCCGCACGGACAAAGACTAACATGTGGAGTACTTTAGCCAACATGACTGACCAGGACTCCATATGCCTAGCTATGGCATCTCCGGAAAACCCGTTCCACACATGCTTGGTTGGCATCCCCCTTGACGACTACAGCAGCATCACACAACTGTTTCAAAATAGTGGTCGGTGTAGAGGCATTGCAACAAACTGTAATAATACTAACATGGCACTTTGGATTAACTGTCTCCCGGAAATAGACATTGAACCACAGGAACTGGAATTGCTGGGATCTGTGCCCATGGATGCTTGTATCCAGCTGGTTTGTGAAAAGTGCCAGGACAATATGCTAAAGCATGAATGGATAAAACTGCAAAATGTTAATGCTACCCTTGGTGACTATAGAAATGAAACTCGTTGGTGCAGTGCTTCGCAGAAGAATCCAAGGGATGTCATTGATAATGTGGGACAGCGACCCCAAAACGTCTTGCATGGTGTATTCTTGATCTGTGGAGATAGAGCCTGACCAGGAATTCCTTCTAATGCTGTTGGAGGACTGTGTATTTTGGGACTATTAACTCTCTTAACACCCAATGTATCTATGATACTAGATCACAGAAGAGCAAGACGAGAAAAACACTTTTTGCGTGTATATGAGTCAAAATGTGATGATAATGTAGATTTTTGGGGATCAAGGTTAAGGGTTTTAGGATCTCTTGTATCTGGTGTTGGCACAGCTAAAAGCTTTAAATATTTTAGAAAATTAGGATGCTGCCTAGTTAAGCAAACTAACAGAACTTAAAAGGCTTTAAGCGGACTTTTTTTAGATGTAGATTCTGTAAGACATGCCACATGGCAGAGTAGAGCTGCGATAGACTTTTTGTTATTAGCTCAAGGACATGGGTGTGAAGATTTTGATGGGATTTGTTAAATAAATTGCTTAGTGGTTGAGGGTTTTTAGGATGGTTGTTATCAGTAGTGAAAACAGGACTGATCATTTTGATGATTGTTGTGGTTGTGTTACTAATGTTGCCATGCATGATTTCGCTGCTGCAAAGGGCCCTGCAGCGGACAATGAGGGCAGCATTTTTAGCACAAATGAAAAAAGGGGGAATTGTGGGAAACTGCAGCGGGTCTGTGGAATCCTTGACAGAAAATATGGGAGTAGAGATCAGCCTTGAGATATTAAGATTTACTCTTGAGAAGGATGGGAGTAAAGGATAATCCGGAGAGAGGAGAGATGTACCCGTGAGAGAGAGGGGATAGAAGAATAACATGGATGATAGAAAAATTAACCAATGAGATGTTAGTGCTGTAACTTGTAACCAATAGTGAAAAGACACATGAACTGGTAGAATTATATAAAAATGCACTTGTAGCAATAAATGGCACCTATTACTTTCATCTTGAAAGAATTTGGTCCATGTCGTTTGTCTGTCTCAACCACGACAGCTGGGTTTGCCGAAGTCATCACAGAATTAATTAGAGTTCTGAAGCCTTTTACTCCCACTATTCTGTGCTTGTTCTGTGCTTGTTCTTTGTTGTCAGAACTCTGTGTTCACTTTTGTTGTTTTAGAGTTAGACTGCAGGATACATTATGGGATCTAAGATCATAGGTAATTCCAAGTAGAACTGAAAACAAATAGATTTTCATGGTTCCTTTGGTTTGCATTTTAATGGTACTAAAATTCCATGAACTTTGATGTTCAGGGAAAGGAAAAATATTTGTAGAGTTTAGGAAAAGATATAGAGCAGACATTAATTACAATTTGAGAACCTATAGATTTGCATTGTTTCTGTGTAGTTTTCATAGCTCATGTACTTTCTAATAACCACAGAATTTGGAAATTGGAATGGAGGAGAACTACCTTTTCCAAAAACATCTGAGCATTTCTATTTACCACACATCTCCACTGAGAGAGCACAGAAAAAAAGAAACTAGGATCTCCTTTGAATCCTATTTTCATTCCATACAAGAAAAAAATTGCAATATATGCAATGTATTGCATATAACTTGCTGAGCATTTCACCAAAGAGGTCAAGGTTGTGCTCAGTAATCAGTGTTATTCTTTGTTGATTGACTGATAACAGGGTTCTACTAGCCATTATAAACAGAATAAAATTTCTTAGCTATGGTATATTTTTAAACTCCCTTACTAGACCATGTTTTACACTATGACTTCCTGCCTAGTAAAGTTCTTACAAAACAGCTCACTAATGTCACTGCTAAGCAGTGAAGCCACGATAAACTGAGAATAATCACAAATGAAATTCCTGATCAAATTTCATTGTATGTATAATGTTAGACCTGAAGAGGCAATGCAAGCTGATCAAGTTGACAGTCAGTCAGCATTTTCTTAGCAAAACAGCCATGTTTTAGTAGGAAGGCAGAGAATTTTTGTAACGTTTTCTGTGATGTAGTTAAACAGAAAGACCTAGTAGTGTTCTGAAGTAATCAAAATAATGGTAAAGGTTTCAGGAAATGACATTAAAACGTTTCATCCTTTTCCAGGAGTTTACAGGGAATACTGCAAAATTCTCTAGTAATTTTGTCTGTACACAGAGCTATGTCATACTCATTTAGTTCCCTCAGCTCTCATATATGGGTTGCCATAATCTCTTTCCTTTTCCCAGAAGAAATATCATTCTTTCCATTAAGGTTCTGGTTCCTTTCTTTTTGTTAGAGATTGTCATCCAGCCTTCACATCCAGAATTATCTAAAACTTGTTTGCTCTATAAACTTGAACTGTTAGGAAACACTCTTTCTAATCCATCCACCCAACTAACTGTAACTTCCCAGCAGACTTTCCATATTTCCTACCCTACTGCTGCACATACGTTTATCTTGTGCCTTCCTCTTTGCAAGGCACTGGTGATCCTAGCAGATTTTAGTAAGTCAAAATAGGAAAATTATATTGCATGTTGGTACTTTTTGGTTTTTTAATCAAAATTTTTGTACTTAAACTGACAAGATACTTTTTTTTTTTTTTCTTAATTTGGAAATTGTAGTGAGAAACCAACTTCTTCTAGGGGAAAATGTGAGAGAAATATATAGAAGAAATTATTGAAATGGTAGAGAAAACCAAATATTTTGGTTAGTAGAATATTTTATTTAAGCTTGAAAAGCAGAAAGAAACCATTAGTTGGAAAATAAATTTTAGAATTCAGAGACAGAAATATTTTAGAAGTAGTTTTGTTTTAAACTTCAGTATCATCTGCCATTTATCTGAAATCAGAAGAAAATAACAAGAAAGGAAGACATGCATAGAAATCTTTAGCTTATTATTGAAATAAGAACAGCTGTCACCATGCTCAAGAAATGGAACAAACTGTCATTAATTTGGAAGTTGGTCAGAACACCTCTATATTTAATGAATACAGTGTTTATTCAGTTCACACTCTTCTCAGAGAAGAAATTATGGAAGTTCAATATCTTATCAAAACATATCCTTGTTTTAAGTTCCCTGTTCTTCTCTTCCCTACTTCTCATCTTTTAGTTCACTAATGATGGATTTCAGAAATAGACTCCACCCAGCTTCATACAACTTTCGATCAAAAGAAGTCAAACTATTGGAGACCAGATCGGTATTTAATGTCCCTTTTGAAGGGCGGATGCAGCCTTTAGACAAAGGGATATATATATTGTTTTTACATGTAAAATATTTTCAATGTTTTCATTATTAATTATGTCATATATTCATTATATCGTTATTTATTATAATGGGTTTAATAGTTTCAATAAATAAGTGCTTTTAAACCTAAAAAAGGGTAATACTTGAGTCATTAAAGTAATTCTTAAATCTACAGAAAAACAACTCATCTGTTTTTGTGCCTCTGTGAAAAGATTACCACAAATGCGATTTTCTAACAGACCATCTAATCAGTCAGCTGATCGGAGCCAGCCCAGCGAGAGCCGGAGCCGGCGGGTATCAGCCGACCACGAGGTTCAGCCGAGATTAGGAAGCTCAGAGGGAAACGTACAGGGACGGCGTGATTCCCGGCGAGTCCTGATGCCCGCAGCCCCGGCAGCCATTGCGAGAGAGCGGCTGACGTGACGGGGGGCGTTCCCACGGTGACGGTGACCACACCCCCTCCCCTTGCCTTGGAAAAGCCTTTGGGAGGGCAGCGACTAGTCGCTGGCCACCAGGTGCAGGGAGGAGCAACCAGCTTGTGTAGCGGGTGAGTCCCACCCACACTGAGCTGCAGCAGCGGGTGTGGGAGCTTGTGCAGCAGGGTGCAGAGAGCACTTGTTGCTTGTCAGCCCCTCTAACTTATTGCCAGCATCCCAGACTGCTGACGACCATGGTCGCCTCCAGGAGGAGAGCTTGTCTCAAACAGACTGTGGCAATGCAGACTGAGGTTCTGTCCCGAACGGTGGCTGTTCAGGTCTCCGGCTGCAGGGAGTGCCAGAGCCCGCTGCTGCCGGGGAGGGAGGCCAGCGCTCCACCTGTGTGAGGGGTCAGCAGGTGCAAGATCTGCTCGACATGGTGGTGAAACTTAAGGAGGAGGTTGAGACGCTGAGGACCATCAGGGAGTGCGAAAGAGAGATCGACTGGTGGAGTAACACCCTGACGTGCCAGTCGGAAAGGCCCCAGGGAGGTACTCCCCAAAAGGAGATGGACCTCACGCCCTCTCGGACAGAGGCGGAAGTCCTGAGACGGCCCCACCCGTGTTGCTGTTGGGCAGAGGTAGGGGACCTAAAAGACGATGAAGGTTGGAAGCGTATTCCGGTTCGGCGTCATGGGCAGCCCCCCTCCCTGCCTGCTTTGCCTCCCCAGGTGCCCCAGGTGATAATAGGTTTGAGGCCCTGGATCTTGAAGAAGAGGTAGGTGAGGAGGTGATGCCAAGCCTGCCTACAAGATCACATAGGAAGAGGAGGTTGACTTCACAACTTAAGACTGCCTCTGATAAGAAAGAAAGAAGGGTGATTGTAATAGGAAATTCCCTCCTGAGAGGAACAGAGGGCCCAATATGCAGAGTTGACCCTCATCTTAGGGAAGTTTGTAGTCTACCTGGAGCCCGGATCAAGGACATTGCTAGAGAGCTCCCCAAACTGGTGCAGCCAACAGACTACTACCCGCTGCTGGTCTTCCAGACAGATGGAGAGGAAGCTGCTTCCCGTAGTCTGAGGGGAATGAAGAATGATTTCAAGGTCTTGGGAAGGATGGTGAAAGACTCAGGGGCTCAAGTGATCTTCTCTTCACTCCTTCCGTCTTCAAGTGACGATGTGGGATGGAATAGGAAAATTCAGTCTCTAAATGGTTGGCTCCAAGACTGGTGCTACAGGCAGGGCTTTGGATTTTTTGATAATGGTTGGTTTTATAAGACTCCAGTCTGAACACTGTCACGTGGGAAAGGTTTATCTCGCAGGGACAAAAGGATGCTGGGGCAGGAATTAGCTGGGCTCATTTGGAAAGCTTTAAACTAGGCTCAAAGGGGGATGGGGTTGTAGCTGGGGTTGTCCCAGTGGGGCTGCATTCTAAAACTGATGAGGACCAGGTGGCCTCCTATGCCCCTAGGGAGAAATAGGTGTGCTCTGCTCGCTCCCTGAAATGCCTGTACACCAATGCGTGCAGAATGGGGCATAAGCAGGAGGAGTTAGAATCCTATGTTCGGTTGGGAGATTATGATCTGGTGGCAATTACAGAAACATGGTGGCACAGTTCACATGACTGGAATGTGGTCATGGATGGCTATGCCCTTTTCAGGAAAGACAGGCCAGCCAGGCGTGGTGGTGGAGTTGCTCTCTATGTGAGAGAGCAACTACAATGTACTAAATTCTGCCCAGGAGCGGATGACGAGCGAGTTGAGAGTGTATGGGTCAGGATCAAGGGGCAGGCTGGCAGGGGTGACACTGTTGTGGGCATCTATTACAGGCCACCAGATCGGGCTGAGGAAGTTGATGAGGCCTTCTATGGGCAGCTGAGAGTGGCCTCACAGTCACAGGCCCTGGTTGTTGTGGGTGATTTTAACTTCCCTGATGTTTGCTGGAAGGACCATTCAGCCAGCCAGCCACAGTCCAGGAGGTTCCTCCAGTCCACTGATGAGAACTTCCTCATGCAGATGGTGGAGGAGCCGACTAGGAGAGGTGCACTGCTGGATCTCATCCTCACTAACAAGGAGGGTCTGGTCAAAGCAGTAAAGGTTGAGGGCTGCCTGGGTTGCAGTGACCACGAGATGGTGGAGTTCAGCATCTTGTGTGGCAGGAACAGAATAGCAAGTAGAATTGCAACCCTGGACTTTAGCAGGGCTAACTTTGGCCTTTTCAAGCAATTGCTGAGGGAAATCCCATGGGCAAGACTGCTTGAAGGAAAAGTGGCCCAAGATAGCTGGATTGTATTCAGAGATTGCTTCTTCCATGCTCAGGGTCAGAGCATCCCCACACGTAAGAAGTCAAGGAAGGGAGCCAGGAGGCCTGTGTGGTTGAATAGGGATCTGTTGGGTATGCTCAAGCAGAAGAGGAGAGTTTACAGGTCATGGAAGCAGGGGCTGGCCACTTGGGAGGAATATAAGGCTGCTGTTAGAGGACGTAGGAAGGCAGCTAGGATAGCCAAGGCCTCCTTAGAATTACAGCTGGCGAGAGGGGTCAAGGACAGCAAAAAGAACTTTTTCAAATACATAGCAGATAAAACTAATACCAGAGGCAATGTAGGCCCACTGATTAATGGGATGGGTGCCCTGGTGGCAGAAGATACAGAGAAGGCAGAATTACTGAATGCCTTCTTTGTCTCTGTCTACTCTGCCAGAGGCTGTCCTGGGGAGCCCTGTACCCCTGAGACCCCGGATGAAGCCAGGTCAATGGAGAAGTTCGCTTTAGTCGATGAGGACTGGGTTAGGGAGCAATTAAATAATCTGGACATCCATAAATCCATGGGTCCAGATGGGATGCATCCGCAGGTGCTGAGGGAGCTGGCTGAAGTCATTGCTGGACCGCTCTCCATCATCTTTGCTAAGTCTTGGGAAACGGGAGAGGTGCCCAAGGATTGGAGGAAAGCAAATGTCACTCCAGCCTTTAAAAGGGCAAGAAGGAGGACCTAGGTAATTATAGACCGGTCAGCCTCACCTCTGTCCCTGGGAAAGTAATGGAACAGTTTATCCTTGGTGCCATCTCAAGGCATATCAAGGATAAGAGGGTTATTAGGGGCAGTCAGCATGGCTTTACCAAGGGTAAGTCATGCTTAACCAACCTCATAGCCTTTTATGAGAATGTAGCAAGGTGGATGGATGATGGCAGAGTGGTGGATGTGGTCTACCTGGACTTCAGTAAAGCCTTTGACACAGTCTCCCACAGCATCCTCACAGCTAAGTTGAGGAGGTGTGGTCTAGACATTAGAGTAGTGAGGTGGGTTGCAAACTGGCTTAAGGAGAGAAGCCAGAGAGTGGTAGTCAATGGTGCGGAGTCTAGTTGGAGGCCAGTATCTAGTGGAGTGCCTCAGGGGTCAGTACTGGGGCCAATATTATTCAATATAGTCATTAATGATTTAGATGAGGGAATAGAGTGTACTATCAGTAAGTTTGCTGATGACACTAAGCTGGGAGGAGTGGCTGACACGCCAGAAGGCTGTGCTGCCATCCAGCGGGACCTGGACAGGCTGGAGAGTTGGGCGGAGAATAACCTGATGAAATTTAACAAGGGAAAGTGTAGAGTCCTGCATCTGGGCAGGAACAACCCCAGGTTCCAGTATAGGTTGGGAAATTACATATTAGAGAGCAGTATAGGGGAAAGGGACCTGGGGGTCCTGGTGGACAACAATATGACCATGAGCCAGCACTGTGCCCTTGTGGCCAGGAAGGCCAATGGCATCCTGGGGTGTATTACAAGGGGGGTGGTTAGTAGATCGAGAGAGGTTCTCCTTCCCCTCTACTCCACCCTGGTGACACCACATCTGGAATATTGTGTCCAGTTCTGGGCCCCTCAGTTCCAGAAGGACAGGGAACTGCTGGAGAGGGTCCAGCGTAGGGCAACAAAGATGATTAAGGGAGTGGAGCACCTCCCTTATGAAGAAAGACTGAGGGAACTGGGTCTCTTTAGTTTGGAGAAGAGGAGACTGAGGGGTGACCTTATTAATGTTTATAAATATATAAAGGGTGAGTGCCACGAGGATGGAGCCAGGCTCTTCTCGGTGGCAAACAATGATAGGACAAGGGGTAATGGGATCAAGCTGGAACACAAGAGCTTCCACTTAAATTTGAGAAAAAACTTCTTCTCAGTGAGGGTGACAGAGCACTGGAACAGGCTGCCCAGGGGGGTTGTGGAGTCTCCTTCTCTGGAGACATTCAAAACCCACCTGGACATGTTCCTGTGCGACCTCACCTAGGCGTTCCTGCTCCAGCAGGGGGATTGGACTAGATGATTGTCGAGGGTTAAGATTGCGGGGTGACAATAAAACCCTGGGAGATGTATTGTTAACCCCTCTCCCCGCCACTTTTCCCTTTTTCCCCTCCCTCTCCCCTTTTCCCACTAAGGACAGGCTATCAGGAGGAAAAGAAGATCAGAGAGAAGAGAGTTGGAAGAGTTAACAATGTTTTACTAATGCTACTAATAAGAATAGAGAAAATAATACAAAATATACAAAACCAATCTTGAAAGGCTCAGCAACTGCAGAGCCGGCACCTGAAGTCCTGGATTAGACTCTGCAGCCAACCGGAGCTGGATTCAGTCTCTCACTAGGCCTCAGTTCGCAGGGACGACTTGCAAGGTTCTCTCTTAATGTCGGCCATAAGGAAAAAGGGACGAGATCCTCGTGGTCTCCCACTTTTATATGAAGTATTCACGTGAATGGAATGTTATACACAGTTGGTCAGTTTCTTAGTCACTTGTTTCTCGTCACCCCTCTCGCGAGATGTCCATCCATGCTTATCAATCAGTTTGCATTCCATTGCTATGTTTACCAAAACATGTGTCTGGTTCTCCAGGAAAATGCAGTTAATATGAAGGCTTTAGCTGACAGGCAAAATTCACTGAAAGAGAAACTTGTTTTTAACAAAACCAGGACAATGATCTTTTGAGGTCCCTTCCAATCCCAAATATACTGTGATACTGTGATACACTTACGGTTTCAAACACGCTAAGCACTGACTTAAAGAACTGTCAAAATATGTGTTGATCCTTGTTTGGTGGCACTTTACTAAAAGCAATCTTATTCTGCAAAAAAAAAAATCTCAAAATATCCATTGGAGCACTGACCAACTTCAACAGCTTCCTACAGAAAGAACTGAAATATACATCAGCCAATTATACCCAACACAGTGCTCACCTTAGATTTATGGTTGGAAACTGGTAATGCTGGAAAAACAAACAAAGAAAACAACACGTTTCAACTTTTCAAACACTTCTGATTCTGCTGCCATTATTATATTTTTCATTGTTGACACAGTAACATAAGTCTGATTTAATACTTTATGGACCTCAGAGAAACTTAAGCACAACTGCAGTATTCCTTGGTTCTCCAGTGTTTGGCAAGATTGCTATTGTGGTTTTAGAAATTACATTAATGGATTGAAATATTAAGAATGAGTTTGGTTTGATTTGTACACTCTCTTTCTGACCTGCCATGGCTGAATGGAGATGTCAAACTTCAGGCTGACACATCTAGACTCTAAAACACAGCATAATAGTATCATAGAATCATAGAATCATTTTGGTTGGAAGAGACCCTCAGGATCATCAAGTCCAACCACAAACTAAGTCTAGCAATAAACCATGTCCCTAATAACTTTATCTAAATGCCTTTTAAACACCTCCAGGGATGGTGACTACACCACTTCCCTGGGCAGCCTACTCCAATGCCTGACAACCCTATCAGTGAAGAATTTTTTTCCTAATATCCGATCTAAACCTCCCCTGCTGCAACTTGAGGCCATTTCCTCCTGTCCTATCACTGCAGCGCTACAGGCTTTGGGAAGAGTGGCTGGAAAGCTGCCTGGCAGAGAGGGATCTGGGAGTGTTGACTGACAGCCAGCTGAACATGAGCCAGCAGTGTGCCCAGGTGGCCAAAAAGGCCAACAACATCCTGGATTGTATCAGGAATAGTGTGGCCAGTAGGACTAGAGAAGTAATTGTGCCACTGTATTTGGCTCTGGTGAGGCCCAACCTGGAATCCTGTGTTCAGTTTTGGGCTCCTCATCGTAAGAAAGACATTGAAGTACTAGAGAGAGTGCAGAGGAGGGAAACGAAGCTGGTGAGGGGCCTGGAGCACAAGTCTTTTGAGGAGCAGTTGAGGGAACTAGGGCTGTTTAGCCTGGAGAAAAGGAGGCTGAAGGGATATAACAATTCTCAATCTACAAATGAGATACTATGCTGCCAGTAGTAGCTAACTTTCTGGGGCATGTAGTTCACAGCTTCTGCAGTCTGGTTGCTTCCTGTACTGGATACAGGTCATGCAATGCTGTACTACACTGCAGAAGCACTGCATTGTGGTCTTCCCTTCAGCATGAAGAGATTTGTCTGCTCTAGAAGATTTACTCTCATACCTATATTCACTGTCATTAATGTTTGCTAAGGTATGTGTACACTGGATAACTGTGACACTAGAGCCAGTGCAGAATTACCAGGATAATACACTTTGTCTTGTTAATCTATCTCAGAAGCAAAGCATCCCTCATGAAAATGTTGGTTTATTCTGTGGCTATGTCTGCCTAGCACTGCACTAGAAAGTGTAAATATATAATTAACCTCTTTGAAGCTGATTAAATATTGCAGATATTAACACAGAATACCAAGAAAGTTCTGGATGTCAGTTTCATTTTCCTGGTTTTCTTTAAGAGAACAGCCATTCCCAGAGTATCTAAGAAGCTTCTAAAGAAATGCACAAAATCTTCACATTGACACATTGCTGATCTCTCATATATCAAAAGCAGCAAGAAAATCCTGCTGAAATCTTCTAAACTTCCACAAACTTTGAAATTTATCTCATACGTACCTGAATAAATACATTTATTTAATATAATGTTAATTATTTTGGAACCAGTAATAAAAATAAATCAATTATATTTTAGATAATATAATTGTACAATTCTGTAACTTATTATTGTATTAACTGTACGATTTATGCCAGTATTTTCAGCATAATAACAAGCTTCCAGGCAAGCCTTGATTTTACCTGTCCTCACAAATTCTTTTTACTTTTTTCTTATTCCCTCTTCCCCTTTATTTAGCTCTTCCTCTCTTCACATCTTCCTCTCTTCACATCTTATCTGCATAAATACTTGGGTTCCAACCCATCACTTTGTATTAAGCTATGTCGTATCAAGTTGTTATATTAAATCATGTTGCCATGCACAGAAAAATCAATGCCTTTCCAGACCGGATTCCCAGAAAAACACCTTTACAGCCAAACCTGTCAAAGATCAATGCTTGATTTCAGATTTCTTTCAGTAACCAAAATGGTGTCTGGATGTGGCATTAGAAAGAATTAAAATTACAGCATGTCTTTGGTATATAATAGCAAGGTGTTTTAAACCCCCTTACTTGGAATCTTCCAATTTCCTTGCACCAATTTACATAGAATCTCTCTTGGGCTGACATAATTACTGGCTTTAGACTAGGACATTGAAATGGAACCTTAGAACTGCCAGAATCAATAATAACTGGCATAATGTCCCAAGGGAAATGAAATGAAAAAAAGTGGTTGTTAACTTTCCGTCACTACGTCATGTCACTACAATTGCACATGTGGGTAGTAAGTGCAGACCTAAATATTGATTACGATCATCTAAACATATTGTACTGTTAGGCTTTAACAGTCATAGAATTTTCTGATTCAAGAACTATAGAAGAAAATAAGAGAGAGAAAAAAGTAGGAATGAATTGCGGAATGAGAGATGAGGAATCTGGAGCACAGGTTTTGTTTTCTAGATAGTTCTTCTACAAAGGAGATGTGCCTCTGTTTCTCATTGTATGCACTTGCATGGCAGCAGAGGTAACAGAATGTTAAGTGTTCCTGTGATGGGAAGAAGTCTAAGTAAAATCAGAAAAATTCTTTTCAGAGGGATTATTGCCTCATTTAGCCTGCTCAAGATAAATGAAGTTAATGGATTTTGCCAACCTTTTTTCCTTCCTTCCCTCTTGGTCTCTCTTCCTTTCCCTCAGTATAAGACATAAAGTAGGTGTAGGGTTAATAGTAGAAAAGGAATAATTAAGATTAACCAACTTTTTCTCCATCTCTAATTGTACAAGCATTCCTAATGAGCTGAAGCCAAAAATTAAATTGACTGAGTGCTTAATTTAAAACATTCTTCTTCACTTCTGCTCATAAATTGCTGTCTGCCTTAAATCTGCGCAAAAGCAAAAGTATCACTGAAGAACTACAGTGTCTAACCTCCATGTTCAATAGAAAAGGTTGGAGAAATAATTTTCCAAGGGGACTCATTGTCACGATCCATTCGGTGATGGACTCGTGATGGTTCATTTACCTTGATCTTGAAGCGCAAAATTAAGGCAACCAAAATGCCGGGGGGTTATAATTCAATCAAACAGTGTTACTTGATTATTTTGCGCATAAAGTGGCACATGATAGAGAAAGTAGAGAGAAGGGGAAAGAGAAAAAAAAGGGGGAAAGAGGATTTAGCTACCACCAAATGAGTCCCAACGGCGTTCCTCTGGTCTCAGGTCCCGTAAGAAGAGTCCTGCCAGTCTTCTGTCATAATCCGGGATCCTTTGGTGGGAAGATCTAAATGGTGTCCAGTCAGGAATCATCTTTTATGCTTCTTTGTCCCACCTCACCCCCGTGGATTGAGGCCAATCTCTGCCTTTGTTTTGCAATCTAGGCTTAACTATGCAGACCTGAAAAGTCCCTGCTTCACTTGCCAGAACCTGTCTGCTCCTGCGTCACCTCACATGCAGGGGTCTCTTTCTGGTCCATTGGATGACCTCAAGACCCTTGGCGAGCCTCTACACATGCTCTTCTTCGTTGGCCTTAGTAAAAGGGAGGAGGTGTGGGCAAGCCAGTGAAAATCCATCTCCTGGATGGCAGCTATTGTCCTCAGGTCCAAGAGACCAGTATAACACAATTCCTTTTAGGAGGTGGGGGTAAGTTTGGCTGCAGCAGCAGGTGAAGTCAATACAATAGCTATTGTTACTGGTAGCCCACTGGGTCAGAGAGACCTGTACAGCACAATTCTTTTCCTCAGGCCTCTCTCCAAGTCATTGTCCATTTCTTTCTATCAGGGCATCTGTTCTCCAAGTCCCTGATGGCGATGTTCAGGCAAATACTATTCTTCGGACCAACTCTTACACCTATCAAGAGAACTGGGGAGATAACATCCAAATAAGAATGAGAAAGAGGTCAGGGAATGCCATGAATAACATGTAAATGTCAGTGGGAGAATAGAGAAGTAAATTTATGCCTGGAGAGGAATAGGGAAAAAATATGAAAGGCTAGGAAACTGAGAGAAGAAATAAAAGGAAAATAAGAGTGGTGCAAAAAACTGAAAGAGGAAGAAAAACTGTTTTAATACGTGTGTTACACAAGAGAGCTGACACAATACTGCCTCCAGGTTCAAAAAAGTTGAAACCATTGAAAAGATGAAAATAATGGGTTTGTGTTGTAATTTCTCTCTGGAAGTCCCTCTCTGGCTGTCACAGCAAGTCTCCCCTTTTCTGTTTCTACTTTTGCCCATCATGTCATTCATTGGGTCTGTACCTGCTATGTATGACGCTGTGAAGATTGCTGTATCTTTATACAGCATAACACTGGCTAAGACAGAGATACACTCCTAACTAACATTAATCCCAGAAATGTGTTTAGATGGGACTATCAGAAGGGCAGGCTTCTGAGATGGGGCAGAAAGAGGCTGAGGTCTGCTAACCTGTGCACAGAAGAAAGAGCTGTGCAGAAAAACAGGACCAGCAGAACTTTCTGAAACTATTTTGAGCAACACTTTAAGAAGTTAGATACAGTTTTACTAACAGGTTGTACCAATCTGGAGTCTGAGGATGTTCAGTGTCATCTGAGAAGGCATCAACAAACAAGTAAAAAACTGAAAGAGAATGAGAGAATCTCTCTGTAGATATGGTGTACTAGATTAAAAAAAGCCCTTGTGATAGCAATGATCTGAGTGCATTTGAGGCCAAATTCAACAGAAAACAGAATGCCTAAGGAAACTGTAGGATTTCGACAGAAATTCCAGCATAAGGAATAGCAGACAGCTACCTTTCAGTGCTGTCCCAAATATAATTGATCCAGTATTAAGCAGGAGAATTAACAAAATACTCCTTGTAGTCCCTTCGTCCTGCCCTACAGTTTAGGCACAAGCAACATGAGGTTTGCTTGCCTGTGTTCATGTCTCCTTTCAGTGCTGCTTCTGCAAAAGTTCACCCTACTTTTGCTTTTGTTTTAGCCACGCTGGAAGACTGAGATTTTATTAGTTTCTCAGAGTATGCTTAGCATAATTAGACCATTGTGTCCTAGGAACATGAAAGCTTTTCTGGTTTTGCAGATGGGGAGCTATTTAAATTATTTTATTAGATAACTCAATGTATTAGATTTATTAATTTATCTTTTAACTAGTTACCTTTAGGAAGAAACTTTGAATCTTCTTATTATGTCTTAATATGTTTATCCCTCTTTGTACATACAGATTTTAATAACCTGCCAGGCTGGGTAACAACCCCTATGAGTGAATTTCCAATTTTCTGCCACCATTCCTTACTTGACAAAAACATTCAGAAGCTTTCCCTTGGAAAAAAAAAAAATAATAATAATAAAAAAAAAATTGTGTTTCTTCAGTATTTTGGGCATTTTTTATTAATCTAATACAGTGCGATACTTCTGAGCACAGAATCTCAGTATTTATTTTTATTTTTCCAATCATATTATCTCTGATTTAGAATCCTTGACCTTTGCTCTTGTAAAGTAATTGTATCTCATCATCATGTGACCCTGCATTTCTCTTTCAAGCCCCTTTGCACTCTTTACCTGTGAGAGGCAAGGTGGAAAGGAAATTCAGATATTCAAAATACAAAAGGAGTGCATAACTGTGCCAGCAGTGTCTAATTTGCTCTGTCTCTGTAGATACCTCTTCCCTTCTCTTTCTGAGGAGATAGTGGAAGAGGGGTTGAAGTGAAATAAATTAACAAAAAAAATTCAACAAGCTGAAAAGCACCAAGAAGATGTTACAAATCCCCAGTGCACAGGAGACCACTCTCTACCTCCAAAACCCCTCACACACACATTATTTAAAGCATGTATTTAATAATGAAGGTACTCCATAAACACAATGTAGGCACAAACACAAAAGTGCTTGTGTCTAAGTGAAATTATTGTGTTACTAACTAGACAGCACAGAAACACGCAATGTAAAGATTCAAATGCTAGTATGGGCAGACAATGAAACATAATTCTTCACTGTGGTTTATTTTAGTTTAATCTAGCTCTGTAATTATGTTTTAATATAGTTTTTTAGTACAGAGTAAAAAACAAAGCTGAAATACATGATAAACTAAGTCAGTGAGCGTGTTCGTTGTTGTAAGTAAAGCAGACATGCCAGCTGTTCAGAGATTACTGGTGTGAGCATAGAGGGAAAAGGCAACACAGAAAAAACTAGCTGCATGTTTTGTCTTTGGAGATGAGGAAAAAAAAGAGTTTTCCCTTCCTCTGATTGAAAGGCTCTTTGGTATTCAGCTGGAATAACTGGCTAGTACTAAAACAATTCTGCAGAACAGCTCATCTTGAACCATATGCAACAGATAAAAAGACAGCAAAATGTAGTTTTACAAACACGATCAGGTAGTTAAATTACATGTAATGTGGGTGAAATTTTTACTACCTTTTTCTTTTCACTAGCACCAAAGCTATGAAGCCAAGAGCCGTAGATCTTTAATGTATTAGACAGAGACCTTTCCCCTACTCATTGAAGGAATCTTCAGTATGCTCTATACTGAAATCTGTGCCTTGCCACTTCATTCACATTAGGGTATCTCTTCTATTCAACTGGCTATTTTGGTTGCACACACGAATATTGCTATCATGCTCATATTAACATGTATGAAACAATAGCCTGAGTGGATTTTTACTTCGACCTCTACTTCTTTTTCTTGTTAGCATGCTTTCCCTACCTGCTTCATTTCTCTTTCTGTTTGCAGTTCCAGGAGATTATCTTTTACCTTATAGCCTGAGTGCATAGGTTCTAATTGTTCTTCTGGTCGCAAAATAATTCCTTTCTAGAACATTTAATGGAATGAAAATACCTGTCTGTCATAATATAGATACCCTAGAAGGAAAAAAGTTCTCTCACTCAGTCCTGTGAGAGTGAGAAACCACTCACTTGTTTGCCCACTGAATCTTCCTCAGAGTCTGGCAGCTCAGTTGTCACATTCATTAGCTCAATCCCTTTTAAACACACATAACAAAACCTGAATGTCAATGATTTCTCATGTGTGCTTATGAACACACTCATGTGTGCTTATGAACACACCTTCATTTCATATTTCCTAGAGAAACAGGCACAGTTCAGCTTTCTTTGATATATTTACCTCCAAACACCCATCCTCTTCTACTTGCTTGTCGGGATCTACACCAGCTGTCGACTGGTGTAAAATCTGCCTATCGAATGAGAATGACTCTGTAGGAATTTTGGCTATCGTATGATGGTTTAGCAGAAAGCAGACATCAAGGCAAGGAATCTCACCTATATTCTTGAAGCAATTCATTTAAATGGCAAATTCACAGTTCTGGCAGGCAAAATCCAAATAAAACTGAATGATCAGAGTAAGTTTAATGACAAGCAGCTCCTAGAATTCCTGTAGTGCCTCATTGAGTCTTTTTAATAAATGCAGTCTCTGTTTGGGTATTGTGAAATCAGTAGTTGACTGTCATGTAGTGATAAGGTTAATGGACAAAACATTGTGGAAAAAGCAGTTTATCCAGCCACAGGAGATGACACAATCAGTAGAACTGCGATTTACATATCAACAAACTAAGGAGCCACAGACCAGGCCAGCTGGCCCATACAGGAGGTGGGGGACATGCCAGAGGGCATGTAACTTCACCTTCTGATATGTCCAGCATGGCACAAAGGGGAAAAGCTGAGACTCTTCAACATGGCCAGAGACTTGTTGAGACTTGTTAATCTTTCATAATCACCCTTTTCCCCTAGACTTTCCTCTCCTTTACAATAACACCTCCACAAAAGACCAAAAGTTACACAAGCAGGCAACTCAGAGGGCTATAAAGGCCCCACCTTGTGCAAGCACTGGCAGTGCCCGCCCACCATCCTGCGGACCACTCTGCCCACCAGTCTCACCACATGAGCTGAACAAGATATCAGAGGACGCCACACATGGCTGGACCCGAGACGGCAAACTCCATCACATATAAAGCATCCATAAGGATGGTAAAATCTTTCTCTCTCTATTTTTTATTCCCCGTACTTCTAATTTCTTGCTTTCCTTCTTATATGTAATGTAGTAACACAAGATTTACAGCCCCACATATGCTGCAAACTTTTAATGTTTACCACTTGAACCTACAATAATGTAAATCCTTCTGCCTCTGAATCATATACCATTTGGGCCAAGCTGCAAAATAAAAGCCTTTTGCTTGTGGACCTTAAGTACTGTGTGTACTGCTTTCCAACCAAAGAGGACCCACAAACTTGAGTCACTTCTCCCCGCTACTCATAGCTGAGGGCAGGACATGACACTGACATAATTCTTAGAAAAAGGAATTTAGAGAAGAAAAGGCTGAACAAAGAGAACCAGTGGCTGAAGAGGCTGAAGAGAGATAAAAAGAAATAAGAGCAGATATAAAGACTGGCAAAAGGAAGCTAAGCTTATGTGGAGGAAAGGGTAGGATGGATACGATAAAGGAAGAAATTAAAAAAAAAAAAAAGAGTTAAAAGCTCAGAACAATGAGTTTTATTTGATACGACTAGTTCATAAAGGGGTTCCAAAAGCAGGCAACATGGACAGAGTGTGGTGAGAAAGGCAGAGAAAGATTTTTTTACTAACCATGTTTTGGCAGTATAGCACAGAAAGTAAAAGGTGTGAAACCTGAAGAGAAGTCATAAAAGTAAGAGAACAACAAAGGAAAGGACATGTTACCAAAACAATCTGTAATCATAAACAGATTGACTTCCTGACCCTCTGAGTAGGGTAGGCAGGTAAGTGGCCCTGAGATTATGCATTAAGGGCTTCAAAGACACATTCAGGTGAATGTTTCCTCTTTGTGAAAATTCCTCAGCTTCACACAATCCTGGAACTACTTCTTTTGATTAGGCTATAGCCAAAGAGATTGATTAATTAACAATACTAGAAGAGGAAAGTCTTCAAACAGAGAATTAAGATGAATATATGTGGAAGTAAGAGACTTTGCTTTCTAATTAGCTTGCTGTATGTCTTATTTGGGTTTTCTACTGTTCAATTAGATGTCTAGTCTTCCGTATACTTCGGAGTAGGTCAGGACAGTATTCCCTCCTTGTACATTTAAAGAAACTGACAAATATCAGATGTATTAAAATTACATAGAAGCTTGAAAATGGAAACCCAGATCCTGGATAAGATGTTTGACATCAGTTTGGATAAGAAGATGCTCTCTAGCACCTTCCCAAACCCCTGCACATTAGAACTATCTCAGTTGAGTTATATGGACAAATAATTAAATTAATATAAGTTGCTACAAATTCTCACAGACCTTGATAAACAGCTTCAGAGAAAGATAACTTCTGAAAGTCAAACTGCAAAGGTACTGGGAGACACAATGTTAATTTTTATTTGGGAAAGCTGCTTGCTTAAACACATTCAAAGTGACCCTGGCAGCTGCAGATTATAATTTGTCACAGAGATTTTTAAATTCAGTGAAACAAATAATATACTCAAACAATGTTTATTTTTGGCAAGCCAGTTAAAGCTCCATTAATGCTGGCTGTTTATGGATTTGAGATGGCAAGTGGAATTGCTACTACACAGCTGACTTAGACATTTCTAAGCTTTTTAGAAGAGTAACCCAGAATGCACAATCACTCAGCCAGTAAGGCAAGGGCTCTCAGCCTTGAGAAGTTACCTTTGGTGGTATCCCAACCAAAGGCGGGGCTTCTGGACTGCAGACCCACTGCTCTGAGGAGGATCAACTCAAGTGGCCCTCTGGCAGGGCTCCATTTATAATCTAATTGAATCCGATTTGTGATCAAGTATGGTCATATTAATCCTTGCTGGTTGAGCGCCTTCTCTTCCCCATGGCAACAATCACTACGCAGATGTGGCGAAAGTCAACCTGCACAAGGTAGTTGCTACATCTGCAGTCAGCACTCATTACAACTCAATGTCTCGGGGAGCTCAATCTTTGCTATGGTGGGCGCACCTTCCACATCATTCACAGAAATCCATTGTTGAGAGCCTGATCATATCTCCACAATCTCATTGCAAAACATATCTCCACATCATTCTGGAGAGCAGCTGTTTCAGAAACTCTATATTGCAAAGGTCAATGAGCACTTTTCAGACCCTCAAGGTTCTTACCACTTTGAGCTACTGACTGTAGTAAGGTTATGTCACTGCTCCTGCCTGCATTACTGCTTTGCAGCAGGATGTTCCTTTGCTCACAGCAGTGCCCTGTAGATTCCAGAGCAGACAGGCATTCTTCAGGAAACCTCAGAAGAGAATTGTTCATCTGCAGTGAGTATGACCTGTTTTCTGCCATACTCAAGCTTAAACATAATATAATTTGAAAATTTCCATTTCCCAAATACTTGCATTTAAATTCAAATATTTCCATGCGTTACAGCATTCATGATTCTTTTCTCTGACTTTTTTATAGAGGAAGGAAAGGAGGTAATGTTATAAGCCAGTTTATCTTGAAAGTTGTTGAAGAACAATAATGCTTGTTTTTTGTTTGTTTGTTTTTTAAATTTTAGGAATAAGCTGTGAAGATTACAGAGGCCACATTAATAAGTGTAAACTGAAATTCTGAAAGCCACAGATATTTTTTTTTCCCACTACAAAGAAAACATTATTTTTTTTTCACTTGCATAGGTTAAAAATTTTGAAAGTATGTCCATTTTGATTTAAATAACATTCACTAAAAGCAGACCTATTTTTAAATGTTTTGCGATGTTTCGTTCTCTTTCTTAACTTAGAGATCCAGAAAGTGAGAGATGGATCAGTTCTTACCGGAAAACAATTTTTAGAAGAGACAGTAGAACATAAGTACACATACTTTTCTGTACATAAATTTAACAACTCACCTCATTAAATAGAATTTCAAAACACAAACATCATTTTCAACAGGGAGTCATTCTCAGTGAAACTTCTCTCTTGCATGCAAGTTCAAAGTAGTCAGATAGAGAGCTCTTCCTTTGCCAGAGCTATGAGGTCAATCAGGCTCTATAACCACCTTATTATCTCTGCTTAATACAATGTGCTAAAAACAAATGTGTTCAGGAAGTAATCATGTAAGTTATCATACACTTGTTAATTCTTGATTTTAAAAGTAATTCTTGATTATAAACAATACTTTAAACAGTGAATCACTGGATTTCCTTATGTTTGGGCAAGGCACGGAGGAATCAGGAGATGAATGGAGGAGTTGTGTTAAACTGTATTAATGAAAGGTCTCCTTCAGCAATCAGAAAGAGCACACAGCACAAAGTGAGCAAAGGGCACACAGTAGGAAGTATGTTTTAAAATATATCATTTGAAAAGCACTGTAAAAACTGTGAAGTAATACAAGTGTTCCATTTAGATAGATTACTTGAGCCATTTAGCTGTTCTTTGGAGACACTGGAAAACATTGCTCTGCATCTGTTTGGGCCAGTGTTTGCATTTAAAACAATATGATTCTTGACAGGGGAGCAGTTAAGTGGACTGCATGGTGTTATCATGGCAAAGTACTGTAAAGATGCCCTAGGAAGATTTCTGTGTGGTACACACACCTTTTAAAAAGTGGGTGTGAAAATCTGACAAAAAAACTTATTGAAAACCACTTCAGAGCTTGTGAAGTATAAGTAAACAAATTTTAAATATTTTTGAAAAACAGACCTTTTTTTTTCTAGTAATACAGCAACATCAGCCAGGGCCTCAGGGAAGTCTCTCCTGGGATCTTCAAGCCGTGGACCCCACCAGGCACCTCAACAGCAGTTGGTGAGATCAGTGGAGATGGAGGGGCTGGGACAGACCGTGAGGAAGGCAAGGGCCACCCCCTACTCTCCTAGGAGCTGTTTTTAACATGAACCTCTTACTCTTGGCCCTCATAAGCTGCTCTACAGCCCTCAGCCCCTGTGGTTCCCTGATAGTCACATTTCTCCATGGTGTTACAATATGCACAGACAGCTTTCTTGGGGAAACACTAGTCCTGTCAACCAAATGATGTGATTTCAAAGTTTTCCCAATTTATGTGAAATAAGTATAGTTATTTTGAGGGTTTTGATTGCGGGGTGACAATAAAACCATGGTAGATGTATTGTTAGCCCCCTCTCCCCCCACTTCCCCATTCAGGCCCTCCATCTCCCCCCTTCCCACTAAGGACAGGCGATTGCGAGGAAAAGAAGGACAGAGAGAAGAGAGTTGGAAAAATGAAAAATGTTTTACTAATGCTACTAATAAGAATAGAGAAAATAATACAAAATATACAAAACCAATCTTGAAAGTCCCAGCAACTGCAGAGCCGGCACCCGAAGTCCTGGATTGGACTTTGCAGCCAACTGGAGCTGGATTCAGTGTCTCACTAGGCCTCAGTCCTCTCCTAATATCAGCCATAAGCAAAAAGGAACGCGATCCTCATGATCCCTCACTTTTATATGAAGTATTCACGTGAATGGAATGTTATACTCGGTCAGTTTCTTGGTCACCTGTTTCCTCGTTGCCCCTCTCATGAGAGGTGCATCAATTCATTATCAATAACTTCACATTCCATTGCTATGTTCACCAAAACATGTATCTGGTTCTCCAGGAAAATGCAGCTAATATGAAGTCTTTAGCTGACAGGCAAATTCACTAAAAGAGAAACTTGCTTTTAACAAAACCAGGACAAGTTATAATCCCTGGGCTTGTCTTATTTCAAAATTGACTCAAGTTCTGACCGACAATACAGAAGTTCAAATAGCTTAGATGAGGTGCGGGCGTTGGCATAGTACTTGCACACTACTCATGCTGCAAACAAGATAAAAGATTTAGATTGAAGCAATTGCTGTTAGTGAGACCAGAGGCTTTTATGATACAGAAAAAGACAACAGAGAGGTCTCTTATAAGAGTTCATAGTACCATTTCCTTCATTACAATGTGACCGGCATTGTGCACTTTCCCTCATTAAAATACACCCACACTGACAAGGATTGCTTTTGCTTTACTTATTTGTGTAAGATTGAAAATACATTAACTCTAGGCATCTGGTTATACATGGCAACATTGTCATTGAATTTATCTTTTTGCAGTCCATGAAGTGCACTGATGAATGGAGATACATGGGAGAGATGTTACTGAGGAAAAAATCATGAAACATCAGAAACATTATTCAGTGTCTGCTAAGTGAAATGCCTCAGCAGTGTTTCTCATATGTGCAATGAAGTCCCAGTGCAATTGAGGTAATAGTACTTACATGGGTCTATACCAGTATTCCTATAGTGACTGTAACATGTTGGTCATAATACTTTTAGGATGGCAGTTTCCTTTGCATCAGGGTTGCACTTATGTTTGTTTTCACAAGCAGACCAGGAGACTTGGAATATGTTTCATTTTTTGTCAGGAGAAATAGAGTGACAGAATCAGTGATCTTTATTAGGCAGAACAATGCAAAATATAGTTAAATAACTGAAAAAGATTAATTGCTAATCTTATGCAGGTTTCTGTGTGCAATGAAATCTGTTATTCTTAGAAGTAATCACTGAGAAAAAATAGGGGACAACAATCATAAAAATAAAGTCCTGGATGATGTCTTTTATCAGCACATGAAGTAACTAGTGTCTGCCTGTGTTGTTGCACTTACAATATGTATTGGAAATATTGAGACTGCAAGATGTCATACCAGATTTACTCACTGTGCTGATTTGACTGAAATTAAGTTAATTTTCTTCATGCACTTAGAAACTTCTCTTTTTCGCAGCTAGCACCCTGGTTGTTTAGATTTAGTTTGAGAATAATAAGATAACACCTTGGAACAGAATTAATATTTTTCTTCAAGTAACTTTCCAATGTTTTTTAGTTGGAATTAAGAGAATGTAAGAATTTACTGTTATCTTAGTTGTCTGGAAGCCAAGGTCTTTCTGGGCTCTCTGTCTATCAGTGTGAAGCAGCAAGGAAAGGGGCATAGATGGGATAGACATTGACTGACATCCAGGCCGACCAATGAGAATGTTCCATTACATTGGTGTCATGCTTTATATTTAATGGGAGATGAGTTTTCCAGTTCAGGAGACCTGTTTGGGTTCAGCTCTGCTTCAGTTGAGTTCTGTTCAGGAGTTCCTTTAGTTCAGTTTTAGTGTTCTACCATTTTGCAGAGGCCCCTGGGCCTTTCTGCCTTTTCAGCCTTTTCTCTCTCTATTCCCAGGATCTGTTCAGGACCAGAGTGCTCTCGTCCTGGGAATGGCTGCTCAGCACAGATGGAGTTTGTAAGGAGTTGAAGAGTATTACTTAGTTTGTATTTTATTTTCATTTTAGATATATTAGTAGTAGTACACTAGTATTGTTTTGTTATTTTATTGGACCTTTTTATCTCATTCCATGAATTTCTCCCTTCTGTTTCAATTTTTTCCCCTATTTGGGGGCAGGATGATGAGGAGTGAACAAGCAGCCATCATGGTTTTGTTTGCTAGCTGGGGCTAAACCACAACACCCATGGAACTGCTTCTTTCTCTGTTCATTTTACATGAATGATCTTGAACCATGCTTGTGTATTCCTAACTGTGCTCTTTATGCTTGTCATTCACATAGGACATCTGTGCTGTGAACACAGGATCAATAAGTAAATAGCCATATTATTTAATATTTAATCCTGAATTCCAAGACAATTTAAAATGAAGAAATGTTAGGCAACGAGAGATCTTTCAAGCTTGGATTTCTCTTCATGGACGATCGTTCTATGACCCTCCTCCACATGTTTTGCTTAGAAAAGATATAATTAGTATGCATTTCTTTGCATACAATTAACCAATATGAAAAGCAGAAAGAACACCACTAAAAGAGAAGGGAGGGTTAGATATTTGCAATGTAGGAATAAGTTTATTTTCTTCATTTTCTCCACTAAAGCATGAGACTATCTCAAGATTACACCATTATACTCTACTTATTAGACTATAGTTAGTTAGATCTTATTAGATTATATAAATATCAGAAAAAAATCTCAATTTGTGTAAGATATGAGCACCATGAGAAGAATCCCAGTTGCCTTTGAAAACTGAGGCAGTCTGAAATGGAGACCCCAAAGACTCTGCAAAGCTTCTAGGGTATGGGTGTTTGTAATGTGTCACAAATAGGGCAAGATCACACATCTTGATTTCAGAAGAAAGAAAAGTAGGGCACACAGGATGGGTAACAGCCATGTTGTGTGCCATTAGGTCTTAGGTATAGATGACTGAGACACTGGTCTTCAGGTGTACTGCAGTGATAAATTATTTTAAAAGTAGTTTGAGAATTCAAATAAAAGCTGTATAAATATATTTTTTTTAAAAAGACTAGCATGTAATTTTTTACACTAAAATACTACACGTAGCAGCAGCTAAAGAAATAGTATCTACTTGCATTATTCCTCCCATTGAATATAGTCAATTGTTTCATCTGCCCTAAAACTATTAAGTGCTCTGTGGCAGTTGCACACCTCCCTCTTCCTTCAATGTGGATGCATGCACCCTCCCCCTTCCTTCCCCGCCCCCCCCCCGCCTCCTGAAATGGGGCAGTTAACAGCTCCTTTTGTTTAACCCTCTGTCTGCTAGCTAGGAGAGGGGAAGAGGCACCAGACAGTCAGAAAGTTTCTGGGCGCCCACAGCCAGAGAGGGAGAGTACCAAGAAGTTTTGGGGCTCCTATAGCCAGAGTGGGGGAGCAGAAAAGCTTCTGGAATGCCCACAGCCAGATCTGACAAGACTATAAAAATGAGGATCCTGCTGAGGCTTTCCTTTGTGTGGTCCTCTCAAGCTGCGGGCCAAATGCTGCTGTCGAGACCCCTCCCCTTCGGCTGGATCGCCACCTAGGGTAACCTCCCAGGACTGGGAGTGCCTCACCGCACCGTGTGGGTGAGTGATAACGTAATAGTTTCTCGCTGCATAAGTGGGCATATTTTGCTTGCCAGATAAGCAAGTGTGTTAAATAATTCCTCGCCACTTGGACGGATGTTTTCCTCGCTAGACGAGTGTGTTTTCCTGGGGTCAGGGATGGCTCTGGCGTTGTTTTTCGTGAGCTACGTGTATGCACACTGTGGATCTCCATTATTCTTATTTGCTGCACCCCAATAATTTCCTCAACTGATATTCGAACCTGTATTTCTGTTACTGGAGTGCTGATTGCATAAACCCCGTTTCTTATTGGTTAATTTGCTGCACCTTTTTGACCAGAATAAAAGTTTGGTTTGAACCTTGTTGTCCGCCTAAACTAACTTCAGGGTGCCTCTGTGACATGCTCTATAAACTTTGTACATTAACATAGCTTACTCATGACTGAAATAGATGTGTAAAGGAGTAAATTACTATGAAAATTAACCTGAAAAGGAACATTTTCTTCAAGAACAGAAGGAAAAATACGGTTATAAAGCTTTATATTTTGTGTTTTGTGACTACTAAAGCAGAGACCAGCTGGCTTAATACAATTAACCCTTGACATCTCAATTATCACATCTAACAGCCTGAATACTTATTTCATTATATTTAATAACATGTACTTGTAGTTGACAGTTCGCTGTTGATCAGAGATCCAAAGTTCATTCTGCTTGCCTACATCCCTGTAGAATATAATGCATATTAAGATAGAATGTAACTAAGAGTTAACCACTTCATCTTAGAAATCAGATAAGACAGTGAGAGCAAAATCAGAATTTTATCTGCAAATGATCTCTTGAGGTCTGAAGGTCTGAACAGACTGGTTTCATACTTTCTTTACAAAAAACAAACAACCAAAAACCCCACAGAAACTGATTCTGGTATTTCTCTTACAATGACATGTAAAGTATAATTGAAATAAGGCTAACACACTTTCATTTCTTTCCCAGGCGTGGTAAAATCCTATGTGTGACCCACAGCTACAGCTACTTGCCACAACACCAACCTGTTTGTGCTTTCTCCTTTGTTCATAAATGGCAACTATTTTTTCAAACAAATTTCTCTTAAATGCTTATTACCTTGACTTTACTGAAAAGTCTGCTAATCTGGGGGAATCCTGAAAATCTGACACCTGTTCCAGAGCAGGAAGAGATTAAAAAATAGCAAGAGAACTGTCTCTTGCAGCTGAAAATACTTTGTAGTAAAAAGATTCCAAGCAGGGTAATAAACTAAGAAAAGGATTAAACAAAAACAAAAACTGCATTACTCTATGTGCAGTTCTGTAGTTTGGAGGAATTAATTGTTTTTACTACAAGGAGAAACTTCTTTTTCTTTTTTTTTTTTTTTTTAAGAGTTAAAAGTTCTGAATTGTACTGATACTTGGTGAAGATTTAAAGTTTTTTGCTATCATCAGAAAATTGTCTGAGATTAATTTGCCACCATTATAAAAATTATAGTTCTCTCTTATCTGTAAAACTTCTGATATACAACAACAGGGAAAATTTAAAACACCCTGCTTCATTCTTTAATAGTTTAACCTGTGTCACATGATGTAAGACTCTTCACTTTCCTAATGCTCCTTTAAAAGACCTGCCTTTCACAGGAAGATTTTGAAACAAAGTTAGAACAAATAAACTCTCAATTCCTTCTGTAGCAGAAGAATTTTGTGGATATAATGAAATAGAAATAAAACAATAAGAGCTCAGAGAACATAGCTCATAAATAACATAAATATTTGTGAATAGTAAACATGTCTCCATTTTTTTGCAGTAAGCATAAACATATGAGAGTGATATACTGCATTAGATCAAGTGTTCATCTAGCCCAGTGGCCTCTCCTTTCTTCTGTCAGAAAGTCTGAAGAAAAAAAGATATTGAAAGTGTAGATAATACCAGTGATTCTTCTCTATATGCTCTTTTAGCTTCTGTCAATAAATTTAAATACTTCTGAGCAAAAATTTGAATTTAGCTTATTTCATTTATGAGCTATCACCAGTTCTAACCCTTGAGATTTTATCTAATGTCTTTTTTACTTGTTCTTATCTTTGGACTCCATAACACCCTATGGCTGTGTATTCTACATTTTCATTTTATATCGTGTAAAAAAAAGTCCTTCAGTTTATTATTTTTAAATGTGTTACCTGATAACTTTTTAATAATTTTCTGTTCATCTCTGTGACTTTGCAGACCTTCACTCTAAATCTGGTGTCACCCTTCAGTCATCTCAGACTGAAGAGTTTCTTCATACACAGACTGTTGCATCATTCTGTTCTTGTGGATGAGTAGTTCATAAAAACCAAGACACCCCTCTATAACTGGAGCCCAGATTATTTTACATTTTTCTTTGAACATAAGAGTAATCCTTGTCAGCTAATAAGACTATGGATATACTTAATTATGTGTGGACTAAATGGTAATGACACTGGAAAAAGAATAAATGTATTTAATAGGTATATCTGTTGAGGATTAGAGCTTTATGGTAGTTTTTGAATTCTTTAATTACTGTTCATTTGCATTTTAAGATTCTCTCCGTCTTTTTAAGCTTTCGTTTAGTATTCTCTGCTTTGATTCGTGACTAGAAGCTTTGGAAATAAGTAAATCTTAATACAGCTAGGTTCACATCTAGATTCAGAAAGTATTTCCCCAAATTTTACAGTAAATTCTAGTAGATTTGTACCTTTAAAAAACTGCCATTCTTGAAAAATATTTTCTTTTTAGTATTCTGTTAAACTATATATCTATAGATCATATATTTAGTGTGCATAGTGAGGATTTAAAAATATTTGTGAAGTTCTCTAATGGGTCTAGAACAGAGATATTGGTATTATTAACCATGCATTGAAATATGATTATTTGTAGTAGTTTAGGAAGAGATTATATGGGCATAAGATATAGTGAGACAATCTACTTCTGATAGTTATCTTGCTCAATTATCACAAGACATTCAAATAATCAAAACTAAAAAGTAGGTATCTTTATCTTTTCATAATGACTAGAATCCTGCAGAATACCTTCTTCATATATCCATCTAGCTATAAATAGCCATTGAATTGGTAAGTCTCCAAAACTTGAAATTATAGATGGTTTTGTCTTCTTTTTAACTTCCATTCTTGTTACACCCTACTCATGAACAATTTGCAGAAATCCTTAGCTACAGTTTGTCTCTGACATATAGCACCCTTGAAAGTACAAAAGGAAACATATTCTACTTCTATACCTTTATATTGTTTTGTGTATACACACATTATAAAGGTAAGTTTGAGGCTGCCACCACCTCCACAGAATGTCTTATAACTCTGATAGTGTATCATGCAGGTTTCCTGTATCACTGCTTCTTTTTGAGGTTCATTTTAGTAACATCATTGAAGTTTTGTTCTCTCTTTGGGAGCCAGAAAATAAATGCAGTGGGAAACAGTTCAGTGTGGTTCAGAGAAAATTAAATCCTAGCCAACAGGCAGACATAGAGGGTCAAAATCAGAGGTCTACATAATCTTACTAAAATTTTTATTTGACCAGAGTTAGCCCTAAGGGAGAGAAAACCTAGCACTACTGGAGCAGATAACTCACTCCTTCCTATCTAGATCTTTGACTGTTTGTTAAGATTCCTGATTCTGGAACTAATTTATTGCTAACAAGAAAAAGATACTTTCTGGCATGACTGGGGTAAGAAATGGAAATTTCTTGATAAATGGGAATTTATTGATAAACAAATACTTCTCCTATGAAGAAAAGCTGATAGAATGGGGTTGTTCAGCCTGATGAAGAGAAGGCTCTGGGGTAGACCTTATTACAGCCTTTTGATATAAAAAGACAGCTTGTAAGAAAGAAGGACAAAGACTTTTTACCAAAGCCTGTGGTGGTAGAACAAGGGGAAACAGTTTTAAACTGAAAGAGGATAGCTTTAGGTTAGACATAAGGAATATTTTCTTTATGATGAGGGTGGTGAGACACCGGAACAGGTTTCCCAGAGAAGATGTGGATTACCCATCACTGGAAGTGTTTCAGGTCAGGTTTAACAGGGCTTTGAGCAACCCGATCTAGTGAAAGGAGTCCCTGCATGTGGCCTGTGGCTTGGGCAAGGTCATCTTCCCTTCCAACGCAAGGGAAGAGCATGATTCTATGTGCTCTTGTTCTTTTGTGGATTGTTGGTTTAGGGATGTGGTTTAGTGCTGGAACTGGTAGTGTTAGGTTAAATGTTGGACTCTATGATCTTAAGGGTCTTTTACCATCTAAACAATTCTGTGATTCTATTCCATTTGGAGATACACTTTAGTTAACTCACTTCTGTTTGTTTCTCATTAAAGTACATTTTGTACTCAATCTGTAATTAAGATAAAATAATAACAAGTAGAGAAATTGGAATCCATGCAGTTAAAAGAAATTTCTTGTACAGAGTTCTTGTATGCTCAGTCTGGATCTTTCTACCTTGCATATGGGTAAAAATAAACTCAAGAACCTCTAAAAAGCAAATTATTTATTTGACCTTTTATTTTTTTATTACAAGATGGTCCTTGAAGATATTCTCCAGTGTAAAGCTTTGACCAGTATACTGAGAGTTTAAGGTAGGTGAAGAACCATTAGGGGCTTCCTAATATTTAATTTTCCTTCTCTTGACATTCCAAGGTAAAAAAACCTATGTATTTATATATGTTCTTTGAAATGCAGGGGGTGCAGAGCAACACCTAGTAAACTTTTCACTGTATATTTCACAAACATACAAGACAAACTGAGCTTTAATAGGCATAGCAAACTATTTGTCAACAGCCTTCAAAATAGTAAATACTTAGTAAAAGTCATGTGCCAGAATACCAAGAAGCACTTACTTTCATAGTCTACCTACAAATATAGAAAGAGAACTTGATGCATACTGCTGAAAACGGTTGATTCCCAAATCCAAAGACAAGTCTTGATTACAATGGCATCTCTACACTAAGAGTAGAGATAAAATGTGCCATTTATTTAGTCTTCTCTAAAAATGTTATTTTAAGATCCACAATAACATATCTAAATGAATATACAACAAAAATAAATTTCCTTTATCTCTTTACTATGTTGTATTTTTTAAAATTTATTTATATTTTTTGTTGCTGGTTTTTTTTTTTTTGGGGGGGGGGTGTTGTTGATTTTGTTTTGTGTGGGGGACGAGGTTAGTGGGGGTTTTGGTTTGATTTGCTGAAAATGAAGTCTTTACAAAGCGTGTTTTGCCAGACATCTTTGCTTATCCAGATAAATCCTATTTCTTGGCATGTTTACAATTAATTGGAGAAACAGAAGAATGAGATAGATTTCTGCTCTCTAGTGTAAGGATGAATATTGACACTGATCTATGGCATTCACCTGGGATGAACTATAAGATACTTCTCTAGAATGACAAATTATATATCTGCACTGTCATTTCTAACAGAACCAATTAATTCTTGTCTTTTCAGGGGCAGTAGCAAAAGAAAAACGTAGTTAGAATATATATTTTATATTTTTGGAGACTAAATTGGAAAGGGAAGTCAGACAGAGGCAAACCATTGAATCTTTCAAGTTGCAATAAAGGACTACACAAGATAGAAATGTTGCTGATATATTCAAAGTGGTGAAAACTATTATGTAGCTGTTGGATCAGTTGTGATTAATTACTTTTTTTTTTTTTTTGGTCCTAAAACTTGATAATGTAATTTTTAAGTTGATAAACATTTGGGGGAGGTAGCAAAAATGAAAATATTTTTTCCCTAGATCTCTTGAAAATATATAAGAAACATATAAGGACAGAGCTGCCACAATAAAACGAAGGATAGGAATAATAGTCATAAATTATCTAAAATTTTAGTCTTCCTCTTCCCTTTAAAACCTGTCTGGGGGAAAATTTTCTATCCAGCTACTAACAGCCATATTCTTCTCACAATTCAATGGTCAGAATGAAACGCATTTCATTTTCCAAACTGCCATGGGAACAGTTACATTTTAAGAACTATTGAAGTTCACCCACTACACAATAAATCAATGATCTCTGGTTTGTTAAGGTTGAATTTATTGCAATTATATCTTAATTTGATTGTGCTACTCTCTTTTATTACATAATCTTCATGTAGGAGAAGACTAATGTGATGCACCTTCATGGAAGAAAAGATCATCCATATATTACACTAATATTTCATTTTCTCTCAGGAGAATGGTCATGGATTTTTACCACACTTCCATGTAATAGGCATTTCCATCACACAGCAACACAATGGTTGTCGTCTGTGTAAGTCACAGATGTTGTGTCACAGTGTGTCTTAAGACGTACAAGTTTGGAAAGCCTCTCCACTGACTGCATCCCAAGGGTAAGGGAAAATGACCTGACTCTGATAGATAACCTGATCTGTTAATTATGCCTAATATTATGGATTGGTGTTCAGTATCTGAGCTAATTATTTAATGAAGTCTGCCAGTGTCAGCAAAAAGAATATTTTAATGACAATTTTACTCATCACGAAGGGCACCAGATTCACAGTGGAAGTGACTGAATTTAACTAATTTTCCACAGCACAGGTACAGCGTGGATAGCAGAAGTCTAAGTATTTTGTCCATGCTGCCTACAAAGGTTCTTTATAATACTCAAAGATGGGCTGTCTGTAGAGAAATAGTATTTTAATCCAGGAATTATTCAGCTATATATTGCCTAAAGTGAGTAAAACATAGGAAGAATCTTAAGTAATCCTCTGTGAAGGAGATTGCTTACGACTTACAGAGGCAGGCAGACAGTGGGGAGCAATTTTCCAGACTGAAATGTTCCAGATAATCTTTCTCACACTATGGCTAAAGTGAAATTTCAAAACCCAGCTTTGTAGCACACACACTTGACAAAACTTATTATCATTCTTGGGAGAAGCAGACTTGTTTGCTGTTCCTTCACTTGAAGGGCTCCAGAGCACCAGGGACTCAAGCATAAGGTAGTTGAAGAACAAGATACTGTACGCTGGACTGAGGTCATCCATTCAGCAAGACTAATGAAGTGAAAGTGTCTTGACATAAAGGAGACGAAGCATTCACAAGGTTGGAGGAAGATAAACATTGAATATAGGAAAAGTTCCCCAAGAGTAATTCAAGAAATAGAAAGAAAACTGTTTAACAGGGAAAAGGAGTTGGTCCAGACTTGTATCATTGATTGATCCACATTCCTTCCATCGATTTTCCAACACCACAGCTCAGAAAATAAATGTTGACAAAAATTGTTTATGTGTGTTTGACAGTAGTCCATGAAGCCTTGAGAGAAAGAGAAGGGCTAAGAGAGAAACTGAATGGAAAAATTAAAAACCAAATAAGCATGAAGAATGAAACAATTTGTACTAAGATATGCAACATTAGTAATTTGAGGATTTGGAGGTTTTGAACTGGGAAAAAAATCCTTTAAAGTGCAGTTATCTCTGTCAGCACAGATAAATAATGGTAAGTCAATAAAAGTGGAGTCAAAAAAGTATTTCTGTGAGTGATTCAGTAGAAAATCTAATTCATCAAAGGTATCTATGTCTAGCTAATTATGAAGATAAGATGTGAGGAAACAGAACTATACTTGTTTTATACGAGAGGAAATGGAAGCAATGGCAAATGTGAAAGAATCACAGATCAACATAGAAAAATCTACTAATTTGTGAAACATCACTTGTACATATACAAAAATATGAACTGTACTTTACAACATTTTTACACTGAGAACTTTAACTCTTTTCTCATCATCAAGCAACTTTTGAATTCTACTTGCTGTCCCCAAATGTTTGAATATCAGTATAAATACATCCAAGTTGTTATGACAGTCAAAATATGTTCTCCTTCACAATATGCAAAAGAGTATTTTAGCACTTCAAATCAAATTAGAGGAGGCAATATTTATGGTGTACACTGAAGGGGAGCAAATAATCTGTACATATGTTATTTGACTCACCTATTTTTGAGGATGAAAATTAACTCAATGTGAAATGAATAGAAATAAATACTTTTTTTTTTTTTAAAGGAATAATTTAGTTTCTTCTTAATATTTAGAAGAAAACCTCCAGAAACTCCAAACCCTTCATATTAGGTTTAATAAGAAAAAAAATAAAATAAATTATGGTATGGCCTTTTCAAGGCCAGAGTTTTATAACCCTAATCTATCTCTCCTTCTTTCTCTGCTTCTCCTTCATCAAAAGGCTATTAGTTCTTAGTCCTGTGAAACAAGAAGAGGAGAGATTTGTGGACAAAATGTATATTATTAATCTTATGTGGTTCAACTGTCCCATTTCCTTTCAGGGAAGTTACTACTAGATTTGTTCTTTTGTTGCTTCACTGGTACTTGATGGAGACAAATGTGCAATCCTTAAAGAATAGTCTTGGCGGAAGAGGGTTCAAGAAGTCATCTAACCTGTCCTCATCTATACTTACATCATCCCTGACAGATTTTCTTATATCCTGTAGTACAGATTGTCATTAAGGCGCTTATTTCATAGCGATGTCTCCGGAAGATTTACAGACTTGAACAAGAGGGTTGTCATATAGAGATTTCTGTTGCAACTTCCAACACTAACATCTTTAGGTTAGAGAAGCAATTGCCAATGACAGCTCACTGGATACCAGCAAAAATTGCAATGCACTCATGCCTGAGGTATTTTGTACATCCTATAGGCAAATTAACATAATCCTGTGATCACTGTTACTGCAAGTAAGAACAGGAAATAGTCTGTAGCCAGAAAGAGGCACTAGTTCACAGAATCACAGAATGTTAGGGACTGGAGGGGATCTCGAAAGATCATCTAGTCCAATCCCCCTGCCGGAGCAGGAACACCTAGATGAGGTTTCACAGGAAGGTGTCCAGGCGGGTTTTGAATGTTTCCAGAGAAGGAGACTCCACAACCTCCCTGGGCAGCCTGTTCCAGTGTTCTGTCACCATCACTGAGAAGTTGTTTCTTCTCATATTTAAGTGGAACCTCCTGTGTTCCAGTTTACACCCATAGCCCCCTGTCTTATAATTGGTTGTCACTGAGAAGAGCCTGGCTCCATCCTCCTGACACTCACCCTTTACATATTTATAAACATTAATTCATGTAACACTTGTGATCTCTATGCCATATCAAATCTAAACTGGTGATTAGGACAACAAAACATATGCAGGGGAAAAAAAACCCACAACTTCAGTCTGTGTTTCCTGGCCATAGATTTTTCCATAGACTTTTTTTCCTAAAAGTGAGATTGGGATAGGTTACTGATGAGTCACAATGTAATCAGAAAAATATTATTTTGTGGTAGCTCACTAATGGTTACTTATTCTTTTAGTGTTGATGGGAACCGGGAATATTACCAGACTCAAAACTAGGTATGGACTTTCAACTGTACTCTGCACTTCAGCTGCAAGGGTAGGTAGAGATCAGTCTTGCTGGTTGTGTTCCTAGACATTTGGGAAAATCAGCAGGCAATTCCGAGATAAACAAGAGCAGAAAAATCTCATATATTTGTTCCCTTTCAGATGTCTTTGAAAGTGCTATTGAACTTCTTTTTTTAAAAAAGCATCTATCATTTATGCCATATTTCTTCCTCTCATTGAATCATGGTGCTTAATGCAAATGCTATTGAAAGAAGATAATATCCATTAGCAGTGTTTACTACTACTCTCAAAGAGTTTTCAGAGCATCCCTCAAACCTGAGGTTTAGATCTAAAATTCTCAGCATGTTTGGCAGAATGCTCACAACACAGCTATCTGTTTTTAGAATAAGTGTCTCTCCCTATTCCAGTTAATTGAAAACAATTCTCAATCACCCTCTTGTGTTTAAAGTATCTGGATTAAGATACAGTGGTGGAAAAGTATCAGGGTTTTAAAGACTTATAAACAACATAGTTGTTTGAACAGTTGACAAATAAATTCAAGCTCCCCAGGATACACTTGTTTAGGATTTTCCCAATTAGGCATTTTATTTGATCTCTGGGTCTGGGTAAGCCACAATTCTCAAGAATTGAAGACGAGATTAATGGAGTGGATACAATGGCTAATTCATCTCCAGGGTTTTGTTATTGCTTGTCTTTGCTAATTTAATACCATTATATCTAAAGTTAAATAAATCAAAATGAGAATTAGGCTTAGTGCAACCGATCTTTGAAGGGAGTTTATGGCTTGCCAGATTGTAACTTTTTTTTTTACAATTCTAAATACAAACTTTACATTAGAGATTTTTTTTTTCCTATGAAATGTTGCCCAGACAGGCTTACAAGAAAGTTGTTTATATGAAAACAATTTAAAAGTTGCTACTTTATGTATCAGAAAGACATGCTAACTTGAAAAACAAAAATTGAATATGTGGTCCTAAAGATCAAATATTGTGTTAAAGAAAAAAAGTTTGGGTAGCTGCAGCAGCAGGAAAATATTTGAGGATAAGTCAATGCCATGTAGGGTACAGATAAAGGCGAAAGCACTTTCATGGGGTTTTTTTGGTGTTGTTTTGTTTTGTTTTTTCCCCTTTAATGACAACACTTGAATCTGAAATTAAGCACAGCAGGTAGGAAGATACTGCAGGGATCTTAAAAGGTATCACACATCTGTATGCTAACAGACTTTGGTTTTCACCCATAGAGATGTAGACCCCACAGCGTTTATGGTCACAAATGGGAATTATATATTTCTTGCAAATACACTGTGTCCTGTTGACCCACTATTTAAAGCGGATAACTTCTCTCTGTTAATAGCACTTGTCTTTGTTTTAAACAACAGGGTGTTTTTCTCAAAAGCTATCTTTTACATAGGCTCTTTTCCAATATACGCTTTCCCAGGATCAGATGTGTACGATAGAATGGTTGTCATTGCTAAAAGGCCACATTTCTCCATCATTCTGACACAGTAAACAGCCAAACTATTAATACGAAAGACGTGATACAATTGATTGGAAATGAAATGGCCTAAGTGCCCATGCCAGACCAGTTTTCTTAGAGGTCTGTAAAATGTGATGAAACCAGTAAGCCTATGGCCCTTTTCCAAAGGGAGCCAACAGCCTCAAGTCATGGAGAGAGCCAGACTGCTGTCTTCTTGCCAGCCCTGACCAAATTCCTGCAGAGAGATGACTGCTTTCTTTCAAGTTTTAATTTTTAGAGGGTAACTTGAAGTGGAATTTGTGTGGAAGTGATAGCCAAGATGACTCTGATGGAAACATTTTGGCAGTATGTCCTTTCCAAAAGAGGCAGCTGATATACTATTTTTAATTGTACATGTCTGATACATTTAGCAGGCATTGTAACTCAGAGGAAGCTTCCCCAGATCATTGTGAAGCATCCTTGTTATAATTTTCTTGCCCTCTGCCATGAAGACAGCTCAGGTCACAATGGTTATGGAGTCTGATTTTGGCAGGCAGAAATATATAAAAAGGGGAATCAGTTAAAAGCATAAACCCTGAAAATTTTCTGAAATATTTTGTCATAAAGCACTAATCATAAACAAATGTACTATATATCATGTGTTAAAAGTCTTATTAGTCCTGTACAGTGCCAAAGCTTTAATGAAATATATGTCATTTCAAAGTCAACCAAATAAGGTCTTTTATAGAACTCTGCATCTCATTTACATTAACTTTCATCTTTATCTACTTTTAAGGTAAAGACAAAGCTAGTTGTTCACAGATATTCTCTAGGGTTTTAAAATTTTATCTATGTAATATAGACAGTATTTTAATCAAAAAGTTATAAAATTATTTCTGTATTTATTTCTGTATTTTTTTGATTGGTTTCAAATATTCTAAACCTTAAATATTAGATACATTATTTAATTATACTTTTCTTTAGCAAAACTGTGTTTAAATATATGAAAACACTGTTGAGGAATTTTTTTAGGGCAATTTTTACTGGATGTTGAAACCCCGCTTTATTTCCAGTATATTTGTAAGGAAGTAAGCCAGCAATAATGTCCTTGATAAAAAGTTGCACTTCTCAATGAGGTAGCATGAAAGTATCAAGGGGTTTTTGTCCTCTGGTTTTTAAAACAACCGCATTTTGCCACTCCTTATCCACTACAAAATGTCCTGGTTACATCTTGGATAACTTCTGAATTTATTCATGTGTTTCTGTTACTATTAAAAGGCCCCTCTAAGGCCTTTAGTTCTGCATCAAATACATTGTATTTGATGAAAAACATTTACACATCCAGTTCTCACCGTCAAGTCAAAGCAATTGCTGTAAACTGATCCAAACAGAAAAATCTCAAAAACAAGAAGAAGAAAGAAATATAATAATACATAAAAAAGTAAGAGAAAAGTCCCAAATACACCAAAAGACAGTGGTTCCTTCTGGGACCAAGAACGATCTATAGGATGGTTCAAGTTCTGTGGTGTGCTGTTTCCAGATGCCAGACAGAACAGTGTAGAAGTTCATGACCGCTTCTTCCTCAGGGTCTTCCTGGTCTCATAAAAACCACAGGATGCAGTTAGCTAGGCTGTAGATAGTGATATACAATTTGAAAGTGAACATCTTTAGTAGTGCTTGACCATGTGAAAGGAGTGCAGTTTAATACCAAGAGACAAGTTCTTCAGTAATTCCCAGGAGCACACAGCATCCTTTCATCCGTCTGTATGTTTTTTGCAAGACTTGTATAAGCCTGGGAAGCATTTCACTTAAGCTGGGGCTTTGATAGTCTCTGTTCTTGCAAGGGGACTGGTTGCCCTTACGTGTGAATCATGAAAAAATACTGTAACCTTCTTTGAAAATCTATCCAGACTAAGGAGGAATAGTTCTTGATGCATTAAGTCTTTGAGCATCCTAGATGAGTTCACAGGTCTGAACTATCGAGGTCATCCATCTTTCTTTCTTAGTTGCATCTCTGGGCATAGGTGAAAAAATAGTTCAATCCAAACCACTACAGACAACATACATTGTCAGTCCAGGATTAGATTTTCTTCCTTTTCCAGATGAGACAGGTCAGCTCACTAAGGTCAGAATTGTGGTGTTCAATGGTTGTATCTGTGGGTTTTTTCCCAACACCAGTGTAGGAATGGAAAGCCTTATCAAGTGTGTAGGCCGATGTGCTACAAGAATGTTTTTCCCAAGGGTTAGAGAGTGTAGTCCACATGGGGCTGTAAACCCCATTGGAAATCATAAATCACTGTCACTTAGGTGACTATTGCATTTGGAAAGGACCAAGTGGCAACGTTAATATTCATTCATTACCTCCATGCTTTTTGAAGGGTCTGAAGAGACAGGAGATGCTGAAGACAGTGGGCCTTTTGTATCTCTGCAGTGTTCTAACCATTTCATGATGACTCTTCCATCTTCACTTCTAAGTGGCCAATAGCTGTGTAATTGAGGCTTTGCCAATAGCATTTTGTGGATTTTTCTGCCAGGGATGGCCAGTCCTGTTACACAAATGAACAAACAAACACAACAAAAAAATTGTTCTGCTGAAGTAGTGTGCACTGTTGGGCACACTGTTAGGCCATTTTCTCTATCAGCAGTTGCGACTAGGCCAGTACTTAGTGTTTTGAGAAATCTTGTAAACCTATCTTCTGAAAGGCTTTAAAATTTTTCAGTAGCTCAAATTTCCATAATTTTCAGCTTCTCAGATCTCCAATAATGCTATTGGGCTAACAGTCAAATATATCATCTTAGACATAATAACCAGATTCTATCTCAAGAAAGTTTTATGGAAGGTGTAGTGAGAACTTTATAGTTCTTTCAATAAACAGGCCAACTTTGTAGACCAGTTTTAAACAGTACACAATGAGAACCTTATTCCTTTGTTATATATGGGTACCAATAAGATCCTGCAAATAAAGTGAATCCAAACACATTCATAAAAATCCTTCACAAGACATATAACTACAATTAAACTTATTATCTCACAAGTGGTTATGGCAATGTGTTCTTATTATTTTCTTTTTCAAAGCTTGTGGAAAAGAAAATAAAACCATACTAAACCACAAAAAGACAATGGGCTTATAATAACACGGTGTAAATCATCCTTCTCTGTAGCAGAATTTGTAACCCTTTCTGAAGTCCCGAGATGCTCTGTTTGAACGATGGTGCTCCCTGCTGGCTTCGGTCAGCACTGCTAACATCTGAGTATACCATTTCGACTCAACAACACCTTGCCGTAGCTAACATATTTCTCTGCATGTTTAAATAGACAGACAGACCCAGTTGAACAAAGGCAAGTGTCAGGATTGTTGGAAGAAAATCTGGCATTTTGACCAGATCTTTGGAAATACTCAAGAGTCAGTCAATGTCACTATGTTTCTCATACCCACTTTTTCCAGAGATGAGCATGCTAGGGATAAAACCTCTATGATGATGACAGCAGTACACCTCTAGATTTTGCTCTGGCCTGGGTCCTAGTCTCTGCTAAAATTCAGCCATGGATCTTGATATAAGAACAGGAGTTGAGTAGAGATTGTTTGAAAAGCTAGTCCTTCATTGCTTTACATTATTTTTTCTAAGTCTGAAGAGAGACAGTAAAAACTTCAATGCCACAAATCATATGAGTATCCTATTTATCTTAAGCAGCGCTTTTAAATAATCCACTTTTTATCTTGTTTGTCAACACTGTGTTTGATGCCCAAAAAGATTTACTCGAAGTGCAAACATTATCAGATACCTACTGTTCCTCTGTAGTACCTCAGGGGGGATTCAAAACCGGCCAGCTTAGATCTCCTTACTTCAAAGAATTTCCCCTGAAACCTTGTTTACAGCATAAGCAGAAAAACAAGGTCCCTTTCCCCTTTTGTACTACCATTAACCACATTAAAGCACAACACTCCACTAAATAATTCCTCCAGAACATACACACAAACTGCACCACTATCTAAAATAGGTCAATTGCTTTCATTTTAGCATGCTAATTTACAGCCACAGAAACCTGATACTGGGAGAGACAAGAATGTTTTACAGTAATTTCTGCCCCATCCCCTGCTGCTCACCTATGTTATTTCACAGCTTCCCAGAGCTTTGTGGTAAGATACATTGACGCATATATATGACATCAAAAATTTACATTAAAATAGAAATTTTAAGAACTTCCTTTTTTGTCCTCATGCCTTGAATTTGTCAGATTTATAGCAGTTAATCTAATATTTTATTGGTCATGTCTTTCTTTTGAGTTTGTGCTTGCTTTGTTTTATTGCAGTGAAGGCTATGACTGAATTAAACAGCACATCCTAGCATGCTCCAATAGCTTTAAACAGAAAACAAGAGGTGCCTACATAAATATATACACTATGCACTAACACCAGATGTGCACTCTACAAAAGCCAATTACAGTTTTAACTTTATTGTGGTGTGACCTTGACTGTCTGCCAGACCCTCACCCAAGCACACTCTTCTCAACACCACAGAAGGAGACATTAAGATGGATAAGATCATTGGTTGAGATAAAGGCAATAACTAAAGTAAAAACTCTACATGGAATCAAAGCAAAAAGAGAAAATTTAGTCTCTACTTCTCATCATCAGGCAGATGTCCAGCCACTTCCTAGGAAGCGGATAATCAGCATGTGTAGCAGTTGCTGGGGAAGACAAACACCATGAACTCCTAACTTCTCCTGTTCCTCTTTCCTTCCCCCCAGCTTTTATTGCTGAGCATGATGTCATATGGAATGGGATATTTCTCTGGTCAGTTTGGGTCCCTCCCAGACATCCCACAAGAATACTAGTCTTGTGAGGAAGAGACGGGCATTTGTTGACCTAGCCTTGATGTCATGTCAGCACTGCTTAGCAATAGCCAAAATACTGGTCCATTATCAACACTATTCGAGACACCAAAAATAAAGCACAGCACCATGTGGGCTGCTATAAGGAAAGATAACTCCATCCCACCCAGGCTAAGCATACTGTTGAACAGCATCATAAAGTATGTTTATTTCTAGCAATGGAATTTAATCCATCTCATCTGCTCGTAACAATCCAAAATTATTCTGCTGACCTAAATGAGGTTATACATCAACCTGTGCAACTAAAGTAACTCAGAAGAGCATAATGTTAACTTACATAGCTACATTGCAAATTCTAGAAACATGGAAAACACGTTCTCCTGGTTTCGACTAAAACAAGACCAATTATCTAATAGTGAATTTTCCTTTCAGTTAAGTTTCTTCTAAATGACTACACTTCTCTGAAGTTGGCTGTATGTTTTTCAGACAGTGTCTGTTCCAGAGCTGATAACACCTTATATTTACAGTTTTATTGATCTAATGGTGGGAGTAGCATGTGGAAAAGGCCCAGGTTTGAACTATTTTCTATACAAACCAACGTTGTTGATAGATCTCTTATGTTCCACAAGCAAGGGGTCATGGTTTAATTGCAAGACGACAATAAACCATGGCAGATGCTCTCTCTTAATCCCCCTCACCCTCTACCCTCTCCGCATAGGAAAAATTCCTCACTAAGGGAAGGTGATAGAATGGAAAAAGGGAGAGACTTCAAGTTGGAAGGGTTTTAAAATGCTTTACTAATGCTACTAATATATAGAGAAAATAATACAAATTCCTCATCCTCTTGTTTCCTTGTGGTCAAGAAGGCCAGCGGTATCCTGGGGTGCATTAAGAAGAGTGTGAACAGCAGGTCAAGGCACTCCCCCTCTACTCTGCCCTGGTGAGGCCACATGTGGAGTACTGCATCCAGTTCTGGGCTCTGCAGTTTAGAAAGGACAAGAAATTACTGGAGGGAGTCCAGCAGAGAGCTATGAAGGTGATTAGGGGTCTGGAGCATCCTTCTTATGAGGAGAGACTGAGAGAGCTGGGTCTGTTCAGCCCAGAGAGGAGAAGGCTGAGAGGGGATCTCATCAATGTTTATAAGTATCTGAAGGGTGAGTGTCAAGAGGATGGGACCAGACTCTTTTCAGTGGTGCCCAATGATAGTATGAGGGGCAACCAGCACAAACTGAAGCATAGGAGGTTCCATCTGAATATGAGGAGAAACTTCTTTACTTTGAGAGTGACGGAGCAATGGACCAGACTGCCCAGAGAGTTGTGGAGTCTCCTTCTCTGGAGATGTTCAAAACCTGCCTGGACACATTCCTGTGCAATCTACCCTAGGTGACACTGCTTTAGCAGGTGGTTTGGACTAGATGATCTCCAGAGGTCCCTTCCAACCCTAACCATTCTGTGAATCTGTAATTCTCACAAATGCAAAGCAAACAGGGGTTAATATCTTGACCTCATCTGTTTGTCTGTGCTCTCAAATCAGAAAGGGTCTTTTCATGCACTTTGCAGCTACAAACTGCTGCTAATCTTTGATGAAACAGTGACATTTTACCAATCTCAGTAACACCTGGTAAGCGCCTCCTGTTGACAAGAGTACTGTGTTTTAATGAACAAATAAATGGCTTATCTACCATTCTTGGCAAGAAACCCCAGCTACTGAGGCAGAGCACCAGCTCTCCCAGTGTTACTTGGGCTAATTGACTCCTTGGATGAAGTTAAATCACATTATCCCCAGTGGGATGTATGTTTGCCAGTAATCAATAGCTCAACAAGATCCACATGGCAGGTAATTAAGTGGAAAGTAATTAATACCCATCAAATGTTTTATTAACTCTTTGCCATTCCTTCACTCAAAAATCCCAGTGTACCACAAATAAGGCTGTGAAGAAAGGAATTAATATGGTTTGTGTTTTCTAATAAGCTAAGTATTACTGCTGAATTCTTCACTGGTCTGTGCACCATTTCAAAGTAGCAACTCATATACAAAAATGTTGTGGTCTTACATCTGAGGACAGATTCTCAGCTGGCACTGTCTTATGGATTTGGAAGCTGCCTGAAAAAAGAGATGGTTCAGTTCAAACAAAGGGAATTAGATTAGTTATCGTGAGCGTGAGCGTAGAATTTATTTTTTGCAATGTTTTAGCTGTCATACAAGTAAGGCAAGACACGTAAGGAAATGTAAAATTTTTCATATTTACCAATAAAACTGAAAAAACCCCAACCAACAGTCAAGATTTTTGGCACAAAGACTTGTAAACATTTATTCATAAGCAGACACACACTCCCCTCACCATATTCTTTGCCTCCTTAAACTTTGCCACCATAGTATTTTTTTGTGTACCTTGAATATATTACAGGCTGACTTTAAAAGGACAGATAGTAATGCTTCATGCAGACTAAGATAGGGATGGATTTCCACTTTATAAAATTTCCTGAGTGAATTCTCACCTTGCCCAAAACTTTGCAAAACTGGAAGCCACCACAGAAGACAAAGCTCCTAACAAGGAACCTTCATTCTCCTGTATTAGCCTTTCCAGCTGCAGAGGCTAAGCTCACCATTCTTTCCAGATGTTGTTCATCTGGATTTCTATTTTTTGTTTTTCTTAATTTATTCTTTCCACTCAGTTGTATAAAACCCAAGAAGCACTGAGACAGCAGTATTCCTAGAACCATTATTTTAACAGTAGGCTGTCACTTTCACTTCCAAGTCCTGGCACCTTTTCAGAACATTTTCCTAGTGCTATTCCAGGGACAGAGTTTGGCCTGTCACAAGATGTTGTTAGGAGGACTCCACTACTGGAGTATTTGAAATTTGGCTCTTGTGGAGATTTAAAATATCAGTTATTTTTCTGTGATTTGGTTTTGAATGATGCATTCTCTGCCAAAAACCTCTTTTAAATTTCACTCTCGAATTCACTCTGCCTATTGATTCATTCATGCCTTGACTTTTTAGTCTCTTCTTGTGCTAGAAACACAGTTATTCCCTCAAAATATCAACAAAAGTGTAAATGCTTGGGAGTGAAGGGGAGGTACAAGGGAACAGGTAACTGAATTCACTGGTGGGCATCACCAGTGTCTTTTATCAAGACACAGAATTCTCCCTTTACCATAGTGTTTCTTAGTTCCTGTGGAAGTCTGCAGGAGAAGTAGACTTTGTCTTTCCTGGCCTTGGACAGGAGTGCTGCTAAACTGTAGCATTATGCTTGTATAGATTTTTCCACTCCCCCACCAAAACTTCCTGTCCAACTTTCCCATCACCTTAAGATACTAAAAAATTGCTTGTCTTTCTCCTTCTACTTTGGGAGCATGTACCCTTTTTATCAGCTACAATAAGACATTGCAGACCTCTCTGGACAAATCAGCTTTTTGTGCTGGGAGACACTTTCCAGTCTGAAAAGATGTTTGCACCTGGAGAATCACCTCTGTATAATAACAGTACATTGGTAGTCTGGCTAACAAACCCCTCAGTTATAGTGTAAAAAAGGGTGAAAATATAAAATGAAGGCAAAGAGCAGCCTGTGGCTTTAGCAGTAAAAAGGTGTAGGAATATATTTACAGATGTCATTTGTAATTGCAAACAGTGCACAAAAGGAAAACACCGACACTCCTCTATTGCCTAGTAATTGAATTCAGTTTAAATTATCTGCTTGCTAAAAATTCACTATTTTGACACTATTTTATTATGGTACAACTCATTCCTTGCCAAAATGAGCTTTACATTAACTCTTTCTGTATTCTGAAGATTGATTCAAAGAAGACAGAAACAAATACAGCAAGTGTTTTTTAATATGTTTTCTGGCATGGTATCTCTTAGGTTTGTTTTCCAGACATTTTAACATATGTAAATAAGCCTGAAACTTGTGTTGCTGTGCAAACAAAACTTGCAATCAAAGTCTAAGGGACTAAGAATGTAGTCCAAGTGAGAGGAATAATGCTCTCTAGTATAAGTACAAGATTTCATAAATATGAAAAATAATCATAGCAGAAAGGAATTGTGGAAAGTCATCCTCTGTTTTCTGGTATAAAGTACAGCATGCAAAATATAGATGAAATATGCTGTGTATATTTATAGATATGCTTATTTCAAATCTGTTCTGATGTGTATTATATATGCATGTTAAGAATGCCCCTTCACCGTCAAATATACACAGCAGGATTAGGTGGATTTATAGATTATGTCGCTATTCTGAATATTTCAGATTTCTTATAATCTCTGTATCTTCCTGTATGAAGTAAAAAGCATTTGATTGAACAAAAAATATGCTCTGATACATACACAAAGAATTACCATTGATGACTTCAATGGGAGTTGAATGTGTGAATTTGAGGGCAAAAGACAGCCATTTATAGTCTAACTTTCCCAGACAAGATGAGCAGACTGGGTGTCCTTTATCCTGTCATCTACACTAACTCATCTAACACTTTCTGAATTGCCTTTTATCATCTAATCTAATTCATTACAAATGAACTATAGCAGAAGATATCCTCTAATGAATAACTGCAATAAGAGGAAAATGGAAAATAATCTAATAATCAGCTAGTTTTGAAACACAAAAAAAAAATCCACAGTGAGCTTTTCCCCTTGTTTCTAAACAGTTTATCTGCAAGTACTGCTAATTTCTAAAAATCATGTCTTGTCTTGCTATCTACCAGAGATCTCTAGGAATTTCTTTTTTAGTACAGAAGAATTGATATAGTTTTACAAAAAACCACAGTTTTCTCAGCTTTGTAAAAACAGAAAAGATGACAAAAAACAAATCAATCAAGCATCTTTATTCATGTATACTCATTTATTTTTAGAAAGCTATGCAGTCATACAGGTGGTCTGCTGTTTCATAATGTCTTTCCATTATGTCTGGATATTTCAAAAATTACAGAAAATCAAGGATATTTTGACATCAATAAACATGAAAAATAAAAAGGGAAGAAGATTCATTTTCTGAATAAAATAAGAAAGCACCAACACTGTTAAATCTTTAAAAAATTTGCACAACAACATTCTGGGTTTCAAAGTGAAAAATATAAAGCCTTTCCTCTGTGTGAAATTGTTCCCCACTTTGTTTTCCAGCCAAGAGGATCCTATGCCTTGCAATTTGAAATTAGAAAGTTTCCATGGCAAAATGTCTGGTATTCTTTTCTACTATCTTGGCTTTGCAGAGAAAGCATGCATTTGAGCTAAGGCTTGGGACATGTCAGAGATACAATCCTTTTATGCTTGAGGAAACGAGAACAAGCAAATTCAGTTTGAGTGTAGGACTAAGAACATACAGTTCAGAAAAAGGTAAATATAAACAATCTCAAAACAAGGTCAAAGTCTAATTCTGTCTGGCTGAATTTATCACTTGACAACATGATTAAATTTTCTCTTAAGCCAAGAATACCTTCCCCAGCTTCCCCATAACACTCCTGGTAATATTTGAGTTTGTAATTCTAACACCTTACTGAAATAAAAAAGATCCTGACTTAGCATTTGGCCATACACTTTGAAAAACACTATCTGGAGTACTCAGAGTGTCTCTGAGGAGTGGTGCCACCAGAAACTTCATATTGAACATTTCTTGGGTTTCAAGGCCACACGTTTTGCTGGGCTGGGTAACCTAACAAACGAAACTGGAGTTTGATGCAAGGACACGCCTTACAAGAACAGGAAGTTTTAAGATCCTATCTGCAGCTTTAGGTGTCGTTTAGGTATCTGAGCAGTATATAAAAAGTTATCTCCATCCAGAGTTGCCAAGAAAATAATAATTGCACCTTCATGTGACAGATGGTCACTGGATAGCGGTAAACACAGGTACATGGGAAACAATGGAATTTTAAACTCTTGAAGAAAAAAAAAAAAGACAAGTAAAGCAGAAACACTACTCAAAAATGTAAATGAACAATGTGGAAGCGGATTCCCCGTAAAAGACTGTAGTGAATGTGTTCATTTCAAACCTGCCTGATTCTCCCCTAAATCTCTTAGCATAGGTAAAATATCAGATGCTTAACAACTGACCCTTCTGCGAAATCCTCATCAAGGTCAAAATCACTTTTTCTGCAGACCGCTCAAGGCCTTGTTCTTTCAGAACTAAATTATCAATAGCAGCTATTCCAGCTGTTTCTGCCACAACACAGACTGTTCAAATCACCTTTACAATGGCTCATCTTCAGCAAAACCATCTTCATTTAATCCGTTTGAGGATTATAAACAAGTATGTTTCTATTACAGTTATTTTCCAACATGTCATTATACAAAGTTTCTGTAAAATTAATTTTAAATCCAGAGACTTTGTGTTTCTATAGCTCTATTTCCATATGAGGAAAATCAAACTTGAAGCAATCCACTCACAGGAAAGCTACTTAAGTTTTAAATTAAGTCATTTGATAGAAGAGGCCTGTGAGGGGGTCATCTGTTAACAGAAATGTATATCAAATTATGCTAGATCTTTTAGCAGCATAAAACTTATATAACACAACAAATTAATAAGAAGCTCAATCTTGGGTAGCAGGGAAATAAAAGTGAATGCACAGGGTTTTAGGTAGACTTGGTTATGCATGTTGAACTGGACAATGGGAATTAATGCCATCTTAAGAAAGACTAAACTGTCCTCGGCGTGTTGTTCTGTCTCACCATTTAAGAGGAAACAATATTTCCTCATTGCTGTGAGGATGACAAATATTAATGTGTACTGGAGATACAAAAAAAAAAAGAAAATAAAACATTGATATACCACCTTTTCAGTGACTGAAAAACCAAAGCCAGTGCTTATCTATGTGATAATAAATATCAAGTTAAATTGTTCAGGTTTAATTTAAAATACATTACTAGTAAAAGAAAGGGGCTTGGCTGAAAGAGAGGTATCACTTCCCGAAGCATTAAAACTGAAAACATCTCAGAGTGCAGTCATTACCAAGATCATCATTACCAAGATCTCAGCATGTTAGACTGCTACTGTATGTCTTTATTTGTTCCTTCAGTCAACAATAAACACTAAAAGAACTAAAGTGTCATGAGTGAAAAGCAATCCCTAACTTACAAATATCCCATATTACTGAGCACTGCCTTTTCCAAAATCTTAACTAAAAACAAAAAAGGTCTGTGTTTAAAAGATACACATTTAAAAGCTGGCAAAACATCATGTTTAAGAGTCTACGGGATAATTTAATGCATTTCTTCCAGTGGCAGCAAAAGTGTAGCAAACAAGTCAAGGAAAGAGATTTTTCCTCTTATTTGGCAACCAGAAGACTATCTTTGGATGTCTGTATCATGTTTTAGGATCCCCAGAAGAGTGCATGGGTATACTGGAGTGCAAACAGCAGAAGCTAGCAAGTTGGTACGGATGTCTGAGTGTCTGAGAGCTACGTTTGTTTGGCCTCAGGGATTAAAAAAAAAAAAAAAAAAGAAGCTGAGAAGATAATTGATGGCTCTCCACAACTATCTAATGAAGAGTACATAAGCAAAACAAAACTGGAAGCTTTGTTAGGAAATGCTGGCTAAACATACAAACAGACAAACAAACAAAAAACACGTTTTCATCATGAGTGTGGTAAAATAGTGGAAGATATTGCTCAGAGAGGGTAGGAAATCACCTTCCTGGCAGACACTCAAAACTCAGCTGAACAGAATTCCCTTCCAATCGAAACCATTTCTTGGTTCTAAGTGTTTGCTTTCACTGTTAAGACAAAAACATCAGGAAAGGTTTCCTGGGCCTTGGTTTCTGATGAAAAGACAGAGTCTATTGTTTCCTTAGAATAACTTATCTAAGAGTTAGGTCCTTCTGTTGATTTGTGGACAGCTCAATGCCTTTGGTAGGCCAGAAGAATCACAGAATAGAAAGACAGATGTTAGAGTGCATTTAGTTTTGTTGCTGATTTTTACACATTATTTGTATAATTTGTTATAGACACACTATCCATTGTCTTGAATATAGCTTCTGTTTCTTGATCTGGATGTGAACCATATGAATTGCTTAGCAGATTTTTTTGTTTGTTTGTTTTCTATTATGAAATCTCTTGTTTTTATCTCCACAGAAATTAAAAGAAAGGATATTAAATCAGTTTTGGGACACAGAAAACAATTCAGCTGGATTATACTGGCTATCTGGACACCCTCACTATAAAATGGAATTCATGTTTGTCAGAAATGGTTGCATTGTCCTGGTTTTGTTAAAAACAGACCAGTTTCTCTTTTAGTGAATTTTCCTTACAGCTAAGTTCTTCTACGTAACTGCACTTCCCTGAAGTTAGCTACATATTTTTCTCAGACACTGTGTTCAGTGCTGATAAGATGACCAACGGAATGCAGAAAGAGCCCCATGTTTAGCCTTATTACTATGGTAACCCAGGCTAACTGATAACGGGACATATTTACAAGGAGGGGCAGACAGAACAGGTGACTAAAACTGACCGAGTATTCATTCCCATAAGCGTCACACACCCTATCTAAGAGGGAGATCAAGAGGGTCTCTTTCTGACCACGGCTGGCATCTAGAGAGGACCCTGCCAGTGGTGCCTGCAATCTTAGGTCTGAGACCCTGCATCCTTGAATGCAGTTTCTGGTTTGCTGTGAAGTCCTGCCCAGGACTTCCGGGTGCCTGCCCTGCAGCTGCTGGAGCCTCACCAGCTCCGCTCACCACAGAAGGGGTTAAACTCTGCTACCTGCGATATTCAAGATTGGGTTTTGTGTATTTTGTATATTTTCTCTATTTATTAGTGGCATTAGTAAAGGCTTTTAAACCTTCCCAACTTGAAGTCTCTCTCCCTTTTTCCTTCCTATCACCTTCCCTTAGTGAGGACTTTTTCTTATGCGGAGAGGGTGACGGGTGGTGGGGCGGGATTAACAGAGAGCATCTGCCACAGTTTATTGTTGCCTTGCATTAAATGTTGACTCTCATGAATAAGAGCTCCATTCCTAATCGTCCCCAGGGTTTCCCACCAGGTGTCTGAGGGTGTTGTCCAATCAATTCTTGAATACTCTCAGGCTTGGGGCCATGACTGCCTCCCTGGGAAGCCTGTTCCAGTGCTCCATCACACCTTGGATGAAGAATCTTTTCCTAATGTCCAACCTAAACCTTCCCTGGCACATCTTTCTGCCATTCCCTTGGGTTCTGTCATTGGTCACCAGAGAGAGATCAGTGCCTGTCCCTCCTCTTGCCCTTGTAAGGAAGCTGGAGACCGTGTTGAGGTCTCCCTCAGTCTCTTCTAAGCTGAACAAACCAAGTGACTTTAGCCACTCCTCATATGGCTTCCCCTCTAAACCCTTCACCAATCTGATGGCTCTCCTCTGGACACTCTCTAGTAGCTTTACATGTTTTTTATTCTGCGGTGCCCAGAACTGCATACAGTGTTCCAGGTGAGGTTACACCAATGCAGACCCAGGACATTCTATGACTTTGTGATTCTATGACATGTTGTACTTATGTGATATTCAGACAGGTGGAGTGAAGGAATCTGAGAAAATCATCTATCTCATCTTCATAAAATGAGAGTAAGAAATGAACACCACACTTTGCAGCAAAGCCAAACTGTGAGATATGAACAGATGTTCTGTCCAGGCTCTTCACAGCTCTCTGAAGTAGCTCTATGCAAGTGTTTAAAGTGAATCTTGGAAACAAGGATCAGTCATAAAGATTACTGGGGTCTGTTTTCATTTTGCAGAAAAAAGTTGCCTATTCACAATACCAGCCCTAAAAGCAGGAATGAACCGTAACTTCTATTAATCTTTTTCCACCAAATGGGAAAGTGAATGGCAGTTATGCTCAATGGTTCTTGCTGGAATTATTTACTAAACTCGTGTTCTTTATTGCTGTGTTCTGATTCCTTCAGTAGAAAAAAGCTGAAGCCTGCTCTTGAGTACTGGCATAATCATGTCTAGCATTGTGGTACCTAAAGCTTGTCCTAATTCTCTAATGTTTACAAACCTTGTCTAACAGTTTTTCTTCCTTATCTGTGTTTTAATGCTAAAACACGTATTTTTCTCTCCTTGGAATATCCAGTATTAGTATCCATAATCTGGTACCCCTTAATAAAAAAAAAAAAATAACATGCCCATGCATAAGGGCAAAAGTACATTCCTGGTTAAAAAAAATATATATATATATATATATATATATATATATATACATATTGTTTCTTCCGTAGGTGTTAATGCAGTTCAGAAGATATTGTAAGAATGTCTCAGACTGGAAAAAAACAAACAAACTAACAAACAGCAACAAAAAAACAAACAACAAGAACAACAAACATAAACCAAAACCCAAAACTAGACTGTTCTGCATTTTATAAGGTTTTTCCCAAAATTACAAAGCTATCATTTTTTTGGTTGGTTGGTTGGTTTGGTTTTTGTTTGCATTTTTTTTTTTTTTTATTTTGTGTTGAAACATAAGCAAGTCCCTGATGTCCCCAGGTTTCATGGATCAGAAGAGTATCTCTTTTAAGACAGAACCCTCCTCTAGCCAGGATTAAGCCAGTATAAGCCATTAGGAGATTTATCTAGGGATTGCTTAAAAATGTATTTACTTGTGTAAGGTGATCTGAACAAAAGCATTTAGTCGTGGATTCTTCCAGGCTTGTCCCAGTGAGATGCTACTATATAGAAAGTGACAATGATTTTTGATTGTTTTGTGCTGGGAAACTTCAAATCTTATACAGTCTAGGAGCTACAATCACATACCTTTATAGTTTTCTTGGTTTTGTTTTTTTTTTTTTGTTTTTTTTTTTTTGTTTGTTTGCTGCTAGATTTGGTTGGTGTAGTGAGAAAGAAGATTCAGAATTTTTCTAAATCAGGCAGTCGTGGCATTTGATTTAGGGATGCACAGTAATGTATTTTGGCATCTGTCAGTGCCACTGAGTTCAACAGTAAAAGCTGCAGGAAGAAGCACAGTGGAATCAAATTCTATTTCAGATTTTCTTGATGTTTAAGAAGTCTGTGTGGGGTTTTACATGTTGGTTGTGGCCAATTTTCTATTTCTGTGATTTCCTCTTAAGGCTCTTGAGTTGTCTTCCAGTGTAGTCACTGAGCTTTGTGTTAGACCTGAAATCAAAAGTTCTTTTTCCTTCTGTTCTTGCCCTTGACTGCTTTCAAATCAGATCAAAATGTATACTGTCAAGAAAAAAAGAAAAAAAAAAGAAAAAAAAAGAAAAAAAAAGAAAAAAAAAGAAAAAAAAAGAAAAAATACTTCCTCTTTCTTTTAGATACCTTTTGAAAGAAAAAAGCTATGGAAAATATTATTTGGGGTTCTTCATTTTATGAGATCTCTTGCAGTAAGTGTTTTTTCAATGGTGAGAATATATAGCAGTATTTCTTCAGACTTTGTGCTAGCTGCATGTTTCTCCCTATGTTTTTCCAGTTCTTTCTAAGCTTGAACATTTATTGGGAATAGTGAAAAGGACTGGAAACTGATCAGTTCAATTCTAAGCACCTCCTCATAAAGCTAGACTCAGTCTTGAAGAATTATACCAAAATTATGTTTTCCAATTCTGCAGACTTTTTTTTTTTTAATAACAGCTGCACATTTTCTATTGATTAGAGTCATGCTGTGGCCATACCAGCTCTCTACAACTGCTGAGTGTTTAAATGAAAGCAGAAGCAATTAGAATTGTAGTGGTCAGTAAATTTTCTTATGAGTTCTAACAAGCCCTATTAAAATATATGACTGATGTATACCTGAGAGACTTCTTACATGACATCTTACATCTTAATGCTCACTTTGGAGGATTAGTTGGAGTTATACAACTTTTATAGGATTCATAGTTGAAACTTCACTAATCTACTTTCTTCTTGACTTATCTCTACCAGATATATCCCTCATGATTGAAGGATCTTCAATTTGACTTTATTTCTTTTCAGCATGGTATACATTTTAACCTTTTCCAAGACAGATCATTAGAGTAAAGTGATGGTCAAAAGTTATAAACATGCTTGGAAACCATACCTGAAGATATTCCATAGGAAAAAAAGCTGCATTCAGGGGCATGATGTTAATTCCTATGGCCTTAAAGCTAGACTAATTTTCAACCTTATTTACAAAAATATATGTGAAAAGTCTACTATGTTATATTGTGGTTTAATGGCACCACAAACTTTCAGGCTGACCATCATAGTCAGGAACACAAACCTAAGAACTGTTGATAGAGTTAGAACCATATATTGCATGCTAGAGACAAGTGAAGGTAAACGATAACTTTATATGTTGTTCTAGCAGGGAGAGTAACAGAAGTAAATAGTGATAGAAACAGGACATGAGGAAGATGGAAACAAATATTGGTTTAGATTGCTTTGTAGTATTTTGTCTCAGCTACAAAATAACGTAATCTTCAGTTGAAAGAGCAGCATCCTGGGAGCAGCCATGCAAACAGAAGCAATTTTCAAATGCTCCTTTTGTAATAATGTGTCATCTGGAGGTCAAAAGTCTGATTCTTGCATAAGCTTTGGTGAACATCATTTGTATAATATCAGGGTCCCTGTTCTCAGGCTGTAACAGTCTTTACTCCTGCCAGGGACAATCCTGAAATGCACACAATGGTTCCCCAGAATGAAGCAGTGCAAAGCAAATAATTACTGTAATAGCATAATGAAAGTGAGAAATGCAGAAATGAGGGGGAAAGTGTGGTAAAGAGATTGCTTCCATCTAGTATTTAGGAAGGCTATAGATTGCATTAGCTGCAATTCCTAATGAGTATTTTTGTACACCTTATGAGTCTTTGTACAATACAGATTTTGACAATTCCCATGATATAAAATGGCTCAAACTACCATTACAATCAACAGCCATTACAATCAACTGCAGGAAATTGTAGGAAGATTCTGAAATGTCTTTTCTGCCAGGTTGTCATTCACTGAGACTGACCTTAGACCATATTTTTTCCTTGCTGATTAGACCACCCTTTACTGCAGCCAGGACTCTGATTTGATACAGAAGAATAACACAGGAATTCTTTGTTACTGGGATTTTTTGTTGTCTTGTCACTTTAGGAAGGTTTCTAACATTTTGCCAATTTCAAGAATGTAGATCACAGTTGCTCAGGGTGTTCTAATAGATTCATGCGTGCTGACTACCACCATCTTTGCTTATTTTATGTCATTATAACTACAAGCTGGGGAAAGAAAAAAAAAAAGACAGGCTTTCTTCTAAAAACATACTAACAAGGACTTTCTACGTTGACACCTGAAAACAAAACAAAACAAAACAAAACAAAAACAACCCACAACTTCCTCCTCCTTCCCCCACTTTGAGTTGTCACATGTCAACTTGCTGCTCCTCTGGTTTACGAATATTTCTGTTGTTGTGTCTGAAAACAATGTAGTGGCAACAAGCTTACCTGCAAAGTCTGGTATTTTATTTTCTTATGAGTTCTCTCACTTTTATCTCTGTGAAGGCAGCAGTCCAGAAATAACTCAGTACACCGCAGTATGGTGTTCCCCTGAATACACTGCAGAAGGTTAACGACCAAATGAACTAAAACCCACCACAGACTAGATTGTGTAGTCTAGTGCTTTTTTTAGTAAAAGTGGACTTACGCAAATGCAGTTCTGTTGATGTCAATGAGATCAGGGGAAGTGACAACAGAATGGCAAATTTCAGCTTTAAAAACAGATTGGCTGTTTTACCTCTGAAGACACGATAGTGGAGATTTCTCTGATACTTATCTGTTGTGGATCAATTGCCATTATAACTCACAATTATATTAGAAATGGTAGCTGTCTTGAAAGAGCAGATGGATTTTGAGATGTTGGGAAAAGTCTGATTTCAGTGGTTTTTTTCTTACTGCGGATGGCCAATCATTAAATTCCCTTTAACTTGCTGGAGCATGTGTTTGTCCCCCAATATGTTACACACAACGTCTGAAGTTGTATTACAAATAGTTACGTTGAATTTCTCACACCAATGCAAAATTAAAAAATAAAAATACCTGAATAACCTCCAAAAAGACTAGCTTATAACTGTTTTCAAACATCAGCCATCTTTTTTTTGGGTGGGACAGACAATGGACTATCGTGTATATAAAAAAGCAGCCAGATAAAGCAGCATACCATTCTCATAAGGGCAGCAGTAACGTTAACTACACATTTCCTATGGGATTTATTGGCATCCATTTGTCTTAAACTTGCCTTCAAGAATGTAGGAATGCTGTAAAATGACAAAAATCCCTTCTGGCAGTTCTTGCCTCCATTAGGTCATTTTTTTTTTTCCTGAAAAGAGAAATCAAATCACATCAGATACCTTTCATAAGTAACAATATACAGAATTACGTTTTTGTTCATTTGTTTTTGTTGCTAAAAAGGTCACAAAGTTAAGGTTCTTTGCTAGAGGGACAGAAATAAATTAAAATTATTCAAAACATCTTCACTATTCATTAGCACCTGCCGAATAAGTAATGGGAGTAGTCTTGTTTCTTCAGTGGCAAAATACACAGCTCCATTTAAAAAATGGTAAGACAGCTGTTGTCTCTGGAGTGTATGCATGCAACAGAAATTAGTTCTTTAACTTTGACATGATTTCTGGATGATGGTTTCCTGGAAGGAGTGTGTACTACAAAGTAAAGGCTGGGCACTGTAAGAGTACAAGGAGGATCCAAGGAAGATTTTCCATGAGTCCAGAAACAAGTATGAAAATGCAGCGTCAACCTTGGAAACAGCTTCAAATGGCTTCAGCAGGTGTTTCAAAGCTGTCAGTAGAACTAGGAATCTGTTTGAAAAGGTAAGTGAGACATGAAGGTAAAAGGCATATCAACAGCCATTCTGACCTCTTCTCAGCAGCTGCACTTACCTGTGACATTGGCCTTAGTGTCAGCCCTTAGCAGAGTGGGCTACAGAGCATTTGCTGTAACACTTTTCTGTTTTCCGATTTTGAGTGTGTTCTCATGCTTTCATGAGCACTTTCAGTAAAATGAAAGCAATTACTCTTTTTAAATCACACAGCAAGCAACTTACTAAACAGCTTCATCAGTGAAACTGTGAGGTGTGTTTAAGTACATACAATGAGGGCTAATGGGAGCCAATGGCCTGGCAAAACATGTCTGCTGGGAACCTCTGTGGAAGTTTGACCAAATATGCTCCTTCAGTTGTATCTTTGTGCATGGTTTCTTTCTGTGTTAAATTAAAATTAACCGTCACTTCATGGATGAAATCTCTCATGTGCAGTCACTGAAAGAAATACTACATGTGAGTATATGCTTAGATGCATTATTATTATTAAGAAGGCAATGAAGCTGGTGAGGGGTCTGGAGCCCACGTCTGATGAGGATCGGCTGACGGAACTGGGGCTGTTCAGCATGGAGAAAAGGAGACTGAGGGGAGACCTTATCTCTGTCTACAACTACCTGAAACAAGCTTGTAGCATGGAAGGTGTTGGTCTCTTCTCCCTAGTAGCAAGTGATAGGATGAGAGGAAATGGCCTCAAGTTGCACCATGGAAGGTTCAGATTAGATATCAGGAACAATTTATCCACAGAAGGAGTTGTGAAACAGTGGAACAGGCTGCCCAGGAAACTGCTTGAGTCATCATCCCTGGAAGTATTTAAAAAACTTGTAGATGAGGTCCTTAGGGACGTGGTTTAGTGCCAAAGTTAGGTTATGGTTGGACTCAATGATCTTGAGGATCTCTTCCAACCAAAATGATTCTATGATTCTGTGATTCTATGATTCTATGATTAAGTTGTCTTGTTACAGTGTAGCTGTGCTTATCTTCCAGCTTTTTAATTGGATTTGCCTATTTCAATGCAGAAACGCTACAAACTGTACCATGAAAATTTATTCTTGATACTAGTCATTTAACAGAACATGGTACTTCCAGTTCTGTCAAAGAATTCTGGTATTTGTGAAAAATTACATATTAAAAAAAAAGATTATTTTTTATTTGATTTAAAGCATCTCAACCTTTTTGTCATTGGGATCTACATAAAGTACATGTGTACAGGCAAATGAGTCCATGTGGAACACCAACAGCCTTGTGCTCTTATTAATTTTTTTATCTTGAGAGACATCTAAAGATTTCCAGGGTCTAAAAGGTACTTCACCCACCTGAAGATTATTAGGTGTAGCCAAAAGGGGTGTATGTGGCAACAGGATATTTGAGAGCATAACAAGCGTAGCTCCTGTCCCTGTTATTGAAAGGGTTAGTCTAGGTTTGTAATTTAGGACTGCTTTTTGAACTGGGACTGTTCCCATATTTCCATTTGGTTCTCCTGATTGAAAGCATTTATATTGATCTGTATGTGACAAGCTTTTCATCAAGGGTCAGGCTCACCACAGTGGGTCAGGCACATGTAACTTTTAGATGAAATCACTCTGGTACTCTCTGCAATATCTTCAAAAGGCTATTGAAAGCTCTGATGCTGGATGCAGCTGCCCTTCTATTAAGCCATGGCAGCTGTAAGGAGTGTGTCACGCTACCTGCATTGCACTTGTTTCCACCAGCAGTCCAAAGCATTGGGCATGAGGGCTACACATGCGTCCATGAATCTTGATATACTTTGCAGGTGCCATCAAGGAAAGGATGGCAGTGGAAAGGACTCCAGTCCAAGGACCAGAAAAATATCAAGGGGCAGTGCAGACCTTTAGCCAAATTCTCTGATGATTAGTAATTTGTTTACATACACAGAACAGACTTTCCTTATTTCTAGGTGTATGAAATGCAGTGCAACACCTCTTTTGGACTGCATCAACAAATTCATTGCAACCATGGAAAGCAGGCTAAAAAGGTTTCAGGCACTTTTAGTCAGAATCAGAGCAGGCAGTTTAAATGAATCAGGGATACTAGTAATGTTTTGTATTGGCATGTGTTTCCCTTTCTTTTCCAAGTAAACAGGTTTGTGTGGCAGCAAGAAACTCAGTTTTAGAATCATCTTTATAATAACTGACAATCCATTTCAGATTCTATAATTCAGAGACTTCAAGAAAAAAACAAACAAACCCCCCAAAAAACCCAAACAAACAAACAAAAGAAAAGATGGGTTTGGTTAAAATAAAAGTTCATTTAGTGTAAAATGCATGACATCAGTTTGGGAGTTTGGGTTTTTTATCCTTTCTGATACCAAATGACTGAGTCATTGCTGGAATTTTAAAACTGTAGTGTTTTGTTTTGATTGCATTTGCAAGTATCTGATGAAAATGTGCAAATCAGGCAACCTAGACTTTAAATCTTCTTGTTGATTATACAAAATGATATGTACACAGAGTGCTTGTTTTCATGACCCTCTGTACTATATACATAGAAAGTAAAACTGTTGTACCTCTGAGAGGGGCATCACAGAGTTCATGGCTCAGGGACACCAGACCCCTGTTTGAAAAATAGATTAGGTACAGTATGGGAAACAGAAGCAAAAAATTACTTTTCCTACCCTACTTCACAACTTTTGCTGAGATACATCTCTGAGGTAGTTTTTGTACACTCTTTCTTTAGCCTCTGTACAAGTTTTATAATGTGACTTTTGTCTTGTAAGACCTAGAATTTCCAACAGTATGATTTAAGCTTTGAAAATCATTTGAGTAGTAATCATCTCTGTACAGGAGGTTAGTAACCCTCTATCCCTGTTAATATGAATGATATTTCCTTTTTTAAAACAAACAAACAAACAAACAAACAAAAACCAAATAAACAGACCACTCCACCAACTGGGATTTAAGAATTTACTTTTCTATACTATATTATACTATTTTATATGTAGTATTCTATACTATACTGTATATTTCTATATTAATTTTCTATATTATGCAATTTCATGTTTTCCATGCACAAGACAATTAATATGACAAAAGAATACTAAAAGTTATACACAAATATTAATACATTCAGTGAAAATACACCTGATTTGAACAAGACTTTGATACTCAGTAGGCCAACGGTGCAGGTATACTTGTTTCTCTTACAGTACCAGTATTTAATCTCTACTTCATGCAATTACCAATTAGACGTAACATACCAAATTTTTACCTCCAGGATGGCAGCTTTGTTAGCTTAACTGTTTCCTTTAAAGTGTGCATAAAGAGAATTCTTTGCTGGTAAAAATCTTACAGAAACAGCTCCTTTCTTTGTCTGAAAAGAAAATAAAAGCGTATTTGTGGCATGCGCATCCCAGAATGGATCCAGGCAGATCTATTAGATCCATGTTTGACACACTTCATGCATTTGAAAGACAATTTTCACCCAGCCTGCAGAATTACAGAGAATTCTCCTCAGTTCTGTAGAACTTTGCAAGTAGAAATACCTGGAGATTTCTCCAATTTGTATGCATAATTTAAGGCTTTGGGGATACATAAAGTTCAGCCTTAAAAAAGCACCTCTTTGGATTCATATGATTCAATGTCAGCTGAAAAGCTTAGCCTGGATGTACAGCCCACAATATATTTATTGTTAAGAGAAAGGAGAAGTTTTGAAAGAGAGATGCAGAACTACTATTCATAATTAAGAATATGTTATTACATCAGCTTTTGCAATTTGTTAAGTGGCAGCTCATTTATCCCGCACCTGCCTGGGGAGAAGAGGTATACAGATACAGAAAAACAGAATTGAATAGAAAAAGAAAGTTGCAGTGGTATAAGAATAAATATCCAAGTACAATGTTTTCCTTACGGATAAATGACCACCCGGTGGATGCTAGACATTAATGACAGATAATTCCTATCTATCTTTCAAATGTCAGTTTTATTTGTACTGTAAGTGTGTGCACAGTGTGCCCTCATGCACCTGCAGCTAGTTCATAATAAAATATGAAATCAGGCAGGGGAAATCTCCTGCTAATGGCTAGCATTGAAGAAGAAAACATGAGGGGAAGAGTATGACTTAGTAGCAGAAAGAGCTGTCTGTCTGTGTGTCACTGTAGTCTTCACAGTTCCAGAGGAAAAACTGTAAAAGCAAAAGCAAAAGGGGAAATACAAGTTTGTTATACAACTCCCAGCCTTGCAGTGTGACAGGAGAAAAACAAGGCTGGGTGGAAAAACAAGGAAAGGGGGAAAATAATCAAGACTATATCATAGTAGGAAGAAAGAGAGAAGGGGAGGGAGAAAATGCATCACTGCTCTTGGAAGACCTAGTGAACAGCATCAGAGAGAAAAGGCAAACAGTTAATGATGAAAAGCACCAGTCAGTGTCAAAGAAGTAACAGGAAGGTCAGCATGAAAACTGAGTGGTAGGAAAGGCAAAGCACATGAGTAGCCTTTCAGCTGAGTGAGTGAAGTCAAAGGTGCAACTGCAGAGATGAGACCACAGATTTATAAGGATAAGGCCATAAGAGAGTCATCAGCATGGAAGAGGAAGTCCTCAGAGAAATGTCCATGTCTGAAAAGAGAGCACAAAGAGAGCAAATAGATCACATATGGCAGTATGATGTCACAGAATCACAGTATGTTTGGGATTGGAAGGGATCTCAAAAGATCATCTAGGCCAATCCCCCTGCTGCAGCAGGAACACTCAGATCAAGTTACACAGGAAAGCGTCCAGACGGGTTTTGAATGTCTCCAGAGTAGGAGAGTCCACAACCTCCCTGGGCAGCCTGTTCCAGTGTTCTGTCACCCTCACTGAGAAGAAGTTTCTTCTCATATTTAAGTGGAACCTCTTGTGTTCCAGTTTGAATGCATTACCCCTTGTCCTACCATTGGTTGTCACTGAGAAGAGCCTGGCTCCATCCTTGTGGCACTCACCCTTCATACATTTGTAAACATTAATAAGGTCACCCCTCAGTCTACTCCAAGCTAAAGAGACCCAGCTCCCTCAGCCTTTCCTCATCAGGGAGATCCTTCACTCCCTTCATCAGCTTTGTCACCCTGCGCTGGACTCTCTCCAGCAGTTCCCTGTCCTTCTTCAACTGAGGGGCCCAGAATTGGACACAATATTCCAGGTGTAGTCTCATCAGGGCAGAGTAGAGGGGAAGGAGAACTTTTCTCGACCTACTAACTACACCCCTTCTAATACACCCCAGGATACCATTGGCCTTCTTGGCCACAAGGGCACAGTGCTGGCTCACAGAAATGTCTTTCACAAAATAAAAAATATTGAAAAAAAAAGAGATGGAGGAATACAAGTGACAAAGGAAAGAAAACTGAGCCAAAGACCCTTGGTTCTTGATGCAAGGTAGGAAGGGACAAGAGGCAGATGAATTCTTAACATGCAAGTAACTTCTGAGACAGTGCTGGTGGAAGAGATAAGGGTCTCTGCTACAATGAGAGAGTGAGGAACTGAGCACATACAGTGAGATTATTTCCAAGGGAGAAATGATCATTCTAGAGATACCAGGAAATGGAGGAAAATGAAAAAGAGGAGAGGTACCACATTAGAAGCCAAAGCAGGGTGAATGACAAGAGAAGTCTTCATATGAGATCTGAATTTGTACTATATTTCTGCTAAAACATCTTAAGGGCTTGGCTCCTCCTCCTTACATCCCTAGGATATGGAATTGAAGAGAGGAGAGGAGAGGAGAGGAGAGGAGAGGAGAGGAGAGGAGAGGAGAGGAGAGGAGAGGAGAGGAGAGGAGAGGAGAGGAGAGGAGAGGAGAGGAGAGGAGAGGAGAGGAGAGGAGAGGAGAGGAGAGGAGAGGAGAGGAGAGGAGAGGAGAGGAGAGGAGAGGAGAGGAGAGGAGAGGAGAGGAGAGGAGAGGAGAGGAGAGGAGAGGAGAGGAGAGGAGAGGAGAGGCATCTTCTATGAGGCTGGAACAGTGAGAGCAAAACTGCATTGAAGTAAGCAGTAGCATGAGACTAGGTGTAGGAAAAGAGGAGCCAAAAAGTGAAACCAGTGGACAGAAAAAGAAGCGAGAAGATCACACTTCTTGAGAAGATCAAATAAAACAGGAAAACTTCAGATAGGGTGAGACTGCTGCTGTTTTTCTCCTGGCTTGGTGGCTGGAGTAGATTTACAATGGCTGAGCAAGGAAAGACACCTAAGAAACTAGTTTAATTCATTATTATCTTAACACTTCAGGGATTAATTTTAGTTTGAATTCTGGAGTTTCTTATGGCAAAATTCCTGAAGGTGAATTCTGATTTTGTTTAAATATCTATAACCCTATCACTCTGACCATTAGACTGTTTATTTATACTGACAATCTACTGCACTGCTGCCTTGAACAGGCGTTTGCCATGCTTTGAAAGCAAGATGTCCGGACAGGTTATCAGTGCTTCTGTGAAAGTCAACTGGGCACCATGGAGGCACAGTATCATATATGGATCTACGAATGTTAATATAGATGTATTTATACTACAGCAGTTACACTAAAAACCAAAAGAAGCAAAACTGAGAAAAGGAGATGGGCTCAAAGGACAAATGCCCAAGGGAGCGGATGACACTGTTATATGAAAGGTTATTTGTATCATTCAGATAGGGGTGTAGATGCAATTGTTCTACCAGTAGTTTGTATGCATAACACAACTCATGTTAACAATAAATAAAACACTTTCACTAACAGTACACTAAACTCAAATCTTCATGCATCTCTCTCAGTAATATGGCATTCATAGATGTACTGGTACATGTGCTTGTAAACAGTCAGTCACTAACACTCTCCTGCAACTACAACTTCATTTTATTAACTCTTTGTTTGCATTCATCAGCTAGATACATCAGACCCCTGCTTCAGTTCTTTTTCATTCACAGGGCATGCATGAAACATGAAAACCAGCAAAATGCATGAGCATCCACCACCATTCTCATCCTTTCTGTCTCTTTCTCTAAATGCACATTTTACAATTATACATTAGAAAAACATTTAAATACAAATACATGTGCCTACAAACATAGTTCTCTTAACCACTGCAGAGGAAAATGATACTAAAAGTTTTGTACATACTAACACATACCTTATTTTCATTGATAAAGAAATTAATATTTCTACATTTTATCTTCTTAATTAAACTATTCCTATAAAATATAACAGAGTAGCGCTGTTGATACTATTTTGAATTGTATTATGGTACTGGTAGCTGGAAAAAAAACCCTGTAAAATCAATATAGCAAATCAGGTATAATACATAATACATAAATACATTTTCCATTAAGTTGGTAGAACAGAATATGGGATGTTTCTAGATGTCACTGAAAATAAAACTTCACGATATATTTTAATTTGGTTCTGCGAGCACTTCCTGATATATTGCCAAGTGGTCACTGAGTTCAATAATCTAGACAGATTACTAGAGGACTTCTATTTTTAGGGATGTGTCTGGTATTGTAGCAATTGCAGCTGGCCGGATTACTGCTATATCCTAGCTATGTAAAATGCATTGAAGCTGCAAGAGAAACTTGCTCTACACCACTCTAGTTGCAATCTCAAGCCAATTGCTGGAAGTATATATCCTAATTTATTTTCATAATAAATTCATGAAAAATCATGTAATCTTTAAATTTTGTACTCTAACTTTCTGTATCACATGTAATGGAAAACAGATTGCAAAATCTAGGGACTGTGAAAGAGGCTCCCTAACATTTTAAACAAAACCACAATATGAAGGTTTGTTTAAAAAAAAAAAAAAAAAAAGAAGTCCAAAACAACACACACACACACACACACACATAACAAAAAAAAAAAAAAAAACCAAGCAACACACAAAAAACCACACACACAAACAGAAAAAAACCCATCTACTTTCTGGAGGGGTGGGGGAATGAAAATGTACCTTTATCCTGCAAGTCTCAACAGCTACATCTAGTGGTTTTATGCAGCACAGGCAGTTTCTCCTACAGCCAACCCACATTTCAGGAAAGCATTCTGTATTTTTCACTAAGGGGAAAGGTAAAAATATTCTCCAACATAAAGCTATGTAATTAATACCACTAATGCTTCACTGAAGTGACTTTTTTTTTGTTTGTTTTCAGTTTATCTTGTGTAAATGAATCTGTGGAAACTGAAGTTCCTTTGTCATAGTGAGTTGTGTGTTTGTAAGAGTTTCATATACTACATTTGTCTATTTTCCTTATTAATAAGCTAAACACATCTATAGATGAAATGCACCTCAAATTATAAATGCCAAATTCTAAGATTTACAATTTGTGGGATGGGATTAAGCAATTTCAAGTAATTTTCTACATGTTCATATCTGCATTTGATAAAAGGAGAAACAACTAACTATAGCATTTTTTCCAGACCTGGTTGATGTACCATGGATTAACAAAATCTTCCATTTTCCACAGAACAAGTGTCATGTTTTTTAGATATTCCAGAAGTACTCATCTCAATCAAATAGCAGCAAACTGATACATTTCAAGCAATGCCACATACTCATAATTTTAGATAATGCAACAAATATTCCAAACACAACACTCCTGGCCTTTTCTGAAAAACAGAACAATGTTCACTAGAATAATAAACAGTGTATGGTAATTATTCACATAGACTTGTTATTCAGAATAAGCAAGTCTGGAAATAAGAATATAAATTCTTAAATCAAAAGTATGTATCTGTCAATAACTTCATACTAACTGAAATGTGAAACACTTAGAAAAATTAATTAAAAATCACCTAATCATCCTCATAATTAAACATATATGACCCAATGAAGAGTGGAGTGTTTTGCTGTAAAATTGCAAAAATAGCAGGATTTGACTTCCTGAGGTCTGACATAGCCTCCCAAGAAGCTTATAAAAAAATTGTCAGTACCTTACTAGCCAAGTTCTAGCATAGTTTAAAATATAGTAAGAGGTGGTGGAAGAAAAAGGAAGTGTTGACTTTCAAAGGAGATAAAACTGAGCACTAAGAAGTTCAAACTTCCTGTTTCATTCATCAACTTACATTCATCAGCTATGTGGAAAGTTCAAATGGCAAGTCTTGATAATGACCCACAATCATTTAATGTGGACAGGAAGGAAGGGCTAAGTGGAGTTTGAAATAGGCATAGTGAATATGATTGCAGATGCATATTATTGCCAGCATCATATAAATGTATATTAGACAATACTAATTAATTGCAACTGTTCTGGGTACCTAGATCAGAATCACAGTTAACAATTTAATTAAAGTTTGTGCATAGTATGATCAAAGAACATATGACATTTAATTTCTGTTGTTCCTCATTCAGACAAATACAGAAACATCCTGATCCATTGAAGTGTAAAGAATAGTATAGAAAACAATACTATATATGGCGATGGTCACCTTTTCTAGCTGTAATAAATTGCCACCACTTTTGAAATATCTGAATTGCTTATAAGCAGTTTGTTCAGCTTTTCTATAATTAGTTGACTGGAATGAAGGAGGTACTTCGACAGACTGAAAAAAAAAAAGACGTTGAAAAATCAAAGGCTAGATTTTCAAAAGTCTTTGGGTCTTTGACATTTTATCTAATGATTTTAACAAAAATAAAAGCCTATAATAAATGCAAAAAACAATTGAAAATTTTCTTCATAGATTTCCTCCGGAATGTAGATGGAAAATCAGCTTAATTTCCAAAACTGAATTGGCATATTTTTATCCTTATGCTAAACACACAAGGCTGCTTAGCCATATCACCTGGCCATATTGCTTGCTGTTACAGTATGTATGAGAAAATCACCCTTATTTGCCCAAATCTACTGAATATGAATCTAATAAACACCATCATTCAGAGCCTCCTATGTATCACAGGAGACAGAAAGATGGGTGAGTCTGTCAAAGTGCACGGATTTGTGTAAGCACCCATGCACACTTGACACATTCGGGATGGTGGGAGGATTTTGTTTGTTTTGTTTGGTTTGGGTATTTTGTTTGTGTTTTGTTTGTTTGTTTTCATGTCACAGTGCTCTGAGAAACCTCTCTTTGTATCTCTACTTAAGAATACATTGGCTAGTCCTAGTTAATTCTTTCCCCTGCTCTTTCCTTTTGAAACCAGGGCTCAAAAAAAAGCTACTGGACAAAACAAAACAAAACAAAACACAACACAATAAACAAACAAACAAACAAAACCAAACAATCAAACAGAAAACAAACAAAAAACGGCTGAACTGGTTTAGCTCTCATAATTCTGATGGCCTGCTACTGCCAAGCAGTGTTGGATGAGATCATTACTTGTTTGTGACTGAATTTCTGTTTAACATTTCCTTCTCCTTGTTATCAATTTGCTCACTAGGTGGCACCAGAGCTCAAATTTTTGGAAACACCATTTGGCAATTCTGGATTACTCTTTTCCTGCAAATTTGTAAGTCGTTTTGTCAGAACACAGCCAATAGGACCAGAGATCATTCAAAGTGAAATAAAAATGGAAGAACCTCTCCAACTGGTGCAGGAGATGGCTTATCACAAAGTTAGATGTGGCAAATTTACCATTTTCAATGTGTTTTATCAAACAGTAGTGAAAGAATAAGTTCTATTTGATGTAATGGTTTTCCAATACTTTCTAACTGATTAGAAGATTACCGTCCCCTAAGAAAGCTTTTCCTGTCTTGAATCACTGAAGATGAAGGGTGATTCTTTCATTTACAGGGTTGCTTTGAAGCTGTGTCCTCACTGTATTTTCCTGGTTATAGGCTACAAGTGTACCATGATAAAAAACAAAAACAAAAAAACCCACTACATTTCAATTATCCTATTTTTTTTTGTGACCCCACCAACTCACATCAAAGCATGGAAGCCTTCTCATGAATTTCACTATGGCTTTTTCTGCAGTATAGTAACTGACAGTTGCTTTCGTCCTGATTTCATCTCTCACCTAACCTTCATAGCTTTAAATGACTGGATGACCATTCAGCATTAAATGGGTGGGCTACTATTACTCAGAATTCTTAGTTGAATGCAAAAAGCCCCACTCTACTTCAATTCTAACAATACTTTTTTTCATTTTCCCCTCTTATTTTTCCTTTTACTGGTATTTATTTGGAATACAGCTGCAGAAAATGTGTAAACATCCCATTTTGGTAGAAATCTCTGAACTCAACCCGTGCTTGAAGCTCAGCACAGAGAGAAGCATGCTATTGAATAGAGTTCTTAGGAACTTACATTTCAAATGCGACATTTTATTCTTTGGTACGCTGAAAGGTAAGACCACACGAGATCCAAATGACCTTTGTTTACTTGTCTTCTGTGGTAACCCAGCTTCTTGTAACAGTATTCTGACAAGAGTCATTTATGCTTTGAGCTTCACTTACATTGCTCTGTTGATTCTCTTATTAATTTGCATAGAAAACACTGCCTTACTTTTGCTGGTCCATTACGTTCTCTCGCTTTCTTTCCCCCTTGATTGTGCAGTATAGCTCTTTAGGACAAGGACTACCCTTTCTTAATGCCAGGAAATTACTTTGCCACTTATGTGTTGCTATAACTGAAAACCTCTTTTTTTTTTTTTTAGTTTAGAAATTTTGTCCCCTTCCACTGAGATCATAAAGGAGCATTCTGGCATTGAAATGGATGGTGCAATCACTCTGTTCCACAAACATTAACCTAAGCCCTATTTTTCACAGTACTTGAAAACATTTATGGACTGTAATGGTTAGCTGAAAATTTTCCATGGAAATCGGGAGTCATATAAATACATCATAACATTGACAACACTTGTGAAATGTCCATGTAAGCAGAATATTAAAAAAAAAAAAAAAAGGTATATATATTTTTTTAAATGCATGTGGAAGTAGTACCCTCACTGTACAGAAATGTGTGCCTGTCAGGGAGAAGTGAATGCCTAGGGGAATTTAGCTGGCTTGCAGTGGTAGCAAACCAGTGACTTCTCATTAATGCGCCACCATGCAGACCTCCACCAATCCTTACTCTTTGATGCAAGCAGCATTTGCATTTGTAGAAACAGACACAAACAGAATACAATCAAAATGCAGCTACTCTTGCCTGTAGCAAGAGTGCACATAAAATTATAGGGAGATAGCTTAAAATTAGGAGGACTGTTTATAATGCAGCAATGTACATTAATAATTTACTTCTGTTCCGCAGTCCTGCAAAACTCATAATCAGATAACAAACATTTTTCTATTAATAACACATTTAACTTCATACCATCTTCTCTTTTACTCTGAAAATTCTGGGTGCTCACTTGTTCACATTTTGAAGTTGAATAATCAGATTTGTCTCTTGCACTTAGCATGTTGGTGCTGAGACCCTCTTGAATTCAGCCAAAAAGAAAGAGACCACTTCAAATAAAATTAAATTTCTAACCATTCCTTCAGCATTAACTGGAAGTAATTTAGAAATCCCTGGTATAGCTTTTTTTCACTATTTTTTTTCATCTTTTGGCTTCTCTGGTAAACATACCCCTTGAAAAACAATTCTCCTAAGCTGTTGAAATCAGATTCTTTCCCTTTGCTTAGCAATACCACCTCTCAATTTCACAATGACTGAAATTTTGAAACAAGAGTTTCACAATTATGCCTAATGATCTACTGGCTACAAGTAAATTCATTATGGCCCAAACACTGAGTGCAGGTTTACTCTGTTTCTTTTGTTTCACTCAGAGTCCAGTCAGCAACACAGGTAGTCTCTCAAAATCCATTTGCTGAAGTTTCTTCACTTTTAAAAAGTTTTACCCATGCCAAAGAGGTTAACAAAGCACATATGTTTTGTGGGAACAGCAGTTCCAGCTAAAGGGCCTTGGACAGATTATACAGAAGTATATTTTTTAAGAGTGTAAGAAGTGATAGCCCAGGCCAGTGAGAATGATATCTCGGGTCAGAAAATCGCCCCCATATGTATGATTTGCGAATGTCCTTGGGCCTCCTGGTCTGTGAATGAGTGGGAACATAACTGAAATAAACATAACACGAGTGTGGTGTGTTTTTAATAACAATTATTGAAAAAACATCTTATGTAACATCTTAGTCCAGGCCCATATGTGTAAATCCTATTAATTGTCGATGGCTAATAAGGGCCTCAGCCTAGCTTAGCTCCTCTGCTGTGCTTGGTTCAGCACTCCTTCCTGAACAAGATCTCTGTCTGTGTGTGCATCTTTGTCTGCATCCCAGTGTGCCTCATTTCTCATTGCCACAATGCTTCATATGCATATTTAGTTATATATTTATATGCAGATAATAAAAACATATACAATTATCACCACAAGTTCAAAAGGAAACCACAGCTGCAATTCCTCATTCCCTTAGAATCATAGGATACTTTGGGTTGGAATGGACCTCCAAATGTCATCCAGTTCAACCTCCCTGCAATGAGCAGGGACATCTTCTAGTTCAGGTTGATCACAGCCCCATCCAGCCTGGCCTGGAATGTTTCAGGGCATGGGGCATCTACCACCTCTCTGGGTAACCTGTGCCAGTGTTTTACCACTCTCATTGTAAAACATTTGTTCCTTATGTCTAGCCTGAACTATTCTAGTTTAAAACCATTAACCCTTGTCCCTGTTAAAAAGTCTGCCCCCCTCTTTCTTATAGGCCCCTTTTAAGTACTGAAAGGCCACAATAAGGTCTCCCTGGAGCCTTCTCTTCTCCAGGCTGAACTCTCTCAGCCTGTCCTCATGGACAAGGTGTTCTATCGCTCTGATCACTTTTGTGGCATTCTTCTGGACCATTTCCAACAGATTAATGTGTTTCCTGTGCTGAGGGCTCCAGAGCTGGATGCAGAACTCCAGGCAGGGTCTCAACAGAGCAGAGTAAAGGGGCAGAATCACCTTCCTCGACCTTTTTAGCCACAATACTTTTGATGCAGTCTATGATACGATTTGCCTTCTATGCTGCAAGTGCTTGGTCTTGTTGAACCTCATGAGATTCCCATGTATTTTCTTCAGTAAGAAAAGAAGCAAGGGGGTTCTGGTAAATAATTAAGATACCAACTTCATTTCATATTCAGTAAAGTTATACTTTCCACCCAATCAACTTTTACTGTCACAATCAGCCTTTACAACTCATCATTATAGGGTCTGAAGGATTGGGGAATAGCATTCTCCTGACATCTGCCTCTTAAGAAAATGGACTAGTGCAACACTCAAACCACAAAAGATACTTTCATTTTGTTTTCTCTGAAGCTTGTCATTTGATCAAACAGATCCCTCAGCACATGATCTCTGTGCATCTATCTGCTTGTTTGTTTGTTTTTCTGTTCTAATTGATGACTCGCATGTCTATGCCCATCAACTTCTTTGGTCAGAATCTCTCTCTCTTCCACTTATCCTATAAGAACAATAAGAATTGCCAACAAAGTAAACTCTGGTAGGGTGGGAACTACTGATCTAAGAAAATAGTTGGGTAGATCAAAACTTGGCCTTGTGGAAGGCACATGTGAATCTTCTCTTCAGCTCTAACAATGTCAGTGTTTCCTTTCGAATAACACTTCCAGACACCTACATCTGTTATCCTAGGCCATACCAACACAAACCAAAGAGGGTCTGCAATGTTTAATACAAATTAGCCAAGAAGACCTTTGATTACCCTACAGTTTAGCATGCCGTTTTTCATGCAAGTGATTAGAGGCCACCATAGAAAAGATCAGCAGTGTTTGCATGAAATAAAGAACCAACATATAATGCTTAATTCCACCAGTGCACTTGAGGGCCGTAATAACTCGTTTGTGTAGCATCTAGCACAATCAGGACAGTAATGTCAGGTGTGAATTCTGTCGAAAAGAGAGGCAGTGACAGTAGCTTTTTACTTGGGAGATAATATAAAAATTTACACAACTCATTAGGAAAAAGATAAAAGTCCTACATGGGTTATGAAGACATTTTCAATTCAATTTTTCTCTCCTCTGTGCACAAAACATAAAAGCTTTATTTACCCTAGAATTCAAAAGAAAAAGAGTAAGATGGAGACATGGTTAACTTTTTTATATTGTTAATTTTTAAAACATGTTATCTTTAGTCATTTTTCTTACATCTGGCTTACATATGCCCTAGCTGAAGTGAAATGGAAAGGTATAGGCTTAGCTATACCATGTGACATTGCCACACTTTTTTTAGATTATTTAATTTATTTACTGATTTTTCTCTCTTTCATACACAGACAATTTGAAATTAAATGCAGAGAAACAACAAAAGACATACAAATTTCCACATGGGTTAATTGCATTTTTAAATGTTTATTTACTTTGCATAGAGCAAAATTTTACTTTTCTCATAATTAATCAATCATATAGAAACCTGGGACCATTCTTTGACTTTGGATAAATAATGACAAAAAGATATACTAATGTCATTCCATATAAAGACACTGAAAAAATACACTACAGGTTACAAGTTTTCAACATAACACATATGGACTAAGGACCATTCCAGAGAAACCTCACTGTGTAAAGCCTGTATTTCAAAGGGCGAGTTGAGGTAAATACAAAGAATTTCATCAACAGAGCTTGAGTGCATTGCAGGAACAGGAACCTTAGTTATCGCTTCCACATAAAGCCACCAGGATTGTTTCATAATCCCCTTTGAGTTCATCCTATCAATTTAAGCACAAAAACCCACAATTGTTAGGATAATGGTCTTAAGTGAAATAAATTTCAATAAGCATTCCATATACATGTACCAACCATGGAGCCTTCACCTGCATAAATTGATCACTTGATAATACATATGTGTTAGCCACAGACTGAGCTTGAGCCACATACCCTCATTGAAATTATTCCTATGACCTAGGAATAAACATACGCACTGGATGCCTTCCTGTGTAACCTCATTTAGGTGATCATGCTCTGGCAGGGGGATTGGACTAGATTATCTTTCGAGGTCCCTTCCAATCCCTAACATTCTGTGATTCTGTGATCTCCAGAGTGGAGCAGAGGTAGGCCAGGCAAGTTAAAATCCTGGGAGGACTCATGGCATAAATAAAGATGAGAAGCAGAGAAGATTTCTGTTCACTGAGGAGCATATGGTTTCCTTCTCTCGATAAAGTGTAAATGCCTTCTTTGACCAGTGATGTCTAATGCATTAATATTAAACATTATACACCTTGTATGTAGGATTATCTCAAACATAGGCTCATCTTACGATGATAGCTGATTCAGCATAGGATTGCTTGTTCAGCTTGGAAAAAATGTGTTATATGCATTAACTACCCACATTAATTATTACACACACTGTTCTTCTCAAATTTGAATCTATTTTGCAGAGATAAATGAATTGGTTAGTGTAGCCAAGCTATGCCTCAAGGCATTTGAATGTAATAAACACATTGGAATACGCTGAGGTGATATGACTGCATATCAAATTGCATTTCACAAACACTACTGGTGGAAGACTATGAGTGACGTTTGGCACCTATCTGAAAAAAATAGCAGACACCAATAAAAATCAAAGAGGTATTTTAATATAACTGGGGAGTAGGTTTCTACTCTAATTAAGACATATCTGTTTATTTATTTATTTATTGTTGTCTACTATCATCCACAAAACTGCTTTGCAAGTTTATCTTTCTTCAAGTCCCTCACTCCTTTAAATTTTCTGGAAAATACATTGGGTGGCCTGTCTCCTTTAAGAAGATGGTTTTACTTAAGTGACCTGGAAAGCAGGCCTCATAACTCTCAAGTTAACAAGTTATTTGCAGAATTACCTCAAATGTTAAAAACCAATAGGGGGTTGCATCAATATCTTCCAGAGAGCTCTTAGTGTAGTCATGTCCACTCTCCTGTCAATGTTATCTCTGTCCCAGCATGGAAACTTGGGGTTACTGTAGTTTCAATTCAACTTTTGGCTTCTACTGTAAGATGATATTCTGAGACACATACCAGTAAGATATTGCTATAGCTTTTGTGACAAAAACATTGCCCTTGCAATGTCGATCACTAAGCACCTGAGTTACTCAGCTACAACGAGTTACTCAGAATGACTTGGTGACTGAGAAGCAGAAGAATTAACAACCCCTACTGAACTTCCTAAAGCATTTGCTTGTCTTACATTTCATACATAACCTGAGAGAGAACCTACCATAATGGCTTGGCAGAGAGAAATGCCATACATTTTCTTGTAATAGCATTTGATCTCATTCATATCCACTTCATGGCGTGAAACCATGATTCTGATGAGGTCTTTGTGCCGTGTCCCAAAGCCCTGTGTAAAAGGAACAAAAAAAAAAAATTGAAAAAGAGAAAAGAAAATAAAAAAGGGCTATTTATTTGAAACATATTAAAGCAAGGTTCTATGTGTTAACCCATCAGACTTCTTTGTGAGTATACATGGCCAACATCCTATTCCTTTAACATCTCTCGGGAAGGAGTCTTCTCTTATCCCACTCTGTTCCCTCTGAGCACAATTCACTTCTGACAGACTACGTCCACTCCTGGATTTCCTTTCTAAGCATTTCTTTAGCTGTTTCCTAGAAAAAGACACGTTCTTCAATGAGCTTGCTAGATGCATGGACAATCTAGACTTCCCTGCCTTTTCAATATTTTTTTTAGGAGTGCAATGAACTCACAGTGCTCCTAGCCAAGTCACAGGAATTATGAAATTACCTGTATACTAGACCATTTCAGGATCTCCACCTGACTCACTCAGCCCCAGTTCCAGATTTTCCAGAAGGACCATGGATGGCTTGCCAAAGATCAGGCTTCTACAGGGTTCCTGTCCTGACCTGTAAGTACTTTCCTATTTAATTTTCACTTATATTTTTGTGGTTTCATAAAAAAGTTCCAGTTGGCTTTCTGTCACTGTCTAGAGTAAAAGATAAATGTGTGGATGGACAGATGCCTTCCTGAATACCCATAGCAAACAGACAGCTACTCCTATGGAAAGACATACAGAGGTTTCAAAGGAAATAACAGTAAGATAGAAGAAAACACTGAAATCCCTTCTGCAGTCCTGTTTTATCACATAAAGGGCTTAGAGATCTCTAGATAGCTGGTTATTTTTCAGCTTACAAAGCACCCCATCTTTACAAAGGGAAGTTCTCTCTCTGGGTTACCTTCATCGCCAAGTGGAGTTTTTCAGCAAAGAAAGCTGGTTTGCTTGTGGCACACTTCACTGTAATGAAATAATGAGATGAGGTCACACCTCTGATACATATAAGGAGTGACAAAAGGCACAAGTGTGGAAGGAAAACATTCTACAAGCAGTCTCAGTGTTCCTACCAGAATATCTTATTTGTCTGCTTTTTTGTTACCTGTCTTCCAAGTATGGGAGAAGTAGCAGTTCCTTTACTCCATTTGTTCAGAGAGCAATTCAGTCAGGGAAGAGTAATTACAAGTATGCCCTCCTTTGTCTACTGCCACAAAATTAAGAAAGATGTTGTAGCTCCAAAGAAGAAAGAAGTGAAAACAGAGCTGGAGGACGTGATCTGATGTTTTGTAAAGCAAGTTACTTGCCCTTCACCTGTAAAGATCTGGATGAAGGGATCAAGTGCACCCTTAGTAAGTTTGCAGATGACACCAAGTTGTGTGGGAGTGTTGACTTGCTGGAGGATAGGAAGGCCATACAGAGGGATTTAGACTGGCAGGATCATTGGGCTGAGGTGGTCAAAAGCATTCCGGCTTGTATTAGGGATAGTATGGCCAGCAGGACTAGAGAAGTGATCATCCCACTGTAGCTGGCACTGGTGACTGCCCACCTTGAATCCTGTGTTCAGCTTTGGGCCCCTCATTATAAGAAGGACATTGAGGTAATAGAGAGAGTGCAGAGAAGGGTAATGAAGCTGGTGAAGTGTCTGGAGCACAAGTCTGATGAGGATCACCTGACAGAACTGGGGCTACTTAACCTGGAGAAAAGAAGGCTAAGGAGACACCTTATCACTGCTTACAACTACCTGAGAGGAGGTTGTGGCATGGAGGTTGTTGGTCTCTTCTCCCAAGTAGCAAGTGATAAGACAAGAAGACATAGCCTAATTTATGCCAGGGGAGGTTTAGATTGGATATTAGGAAAAAATCTTCCTGGAAAAGGTTGTCAGGCATTGGAACAGGCTGCCCAGGGAAGTGGTGGAATCACCATCCCTGTGGTGTTTAAAAGGCATTTAGATGAGGTTGTTAGGGACATGGTTTAGTACTAGAGTTAACCATATGGTTGGATTCGATGATCAAGGGAGTCTCTTCTAACCAAAATGATACTATTCTATGATTCTCCGTTTTCACAGGACTTTTTGGCATATTGACTTCCTTTAAGGGTCTTCCTATGTTGATGACACATCTGTTCTTACAAGAGCTTTCTCTGTATCAGGAGAGATGTTTCTGGTCATTCATCAACTTGAACTGACTCAAAATAACTGAAATAAATCACTATCCTCAGACTAGACTTTCCGAAGTATAATTTAGCAAATTTCTCAGTGAAACACGATAAGGTCAGAATGGCTTCCTATCAGAGCAATTGTGATGGAAGTAAAAAATAGGTTATCGTACGGTCAGTATATCTACTAGTTTACAATCTGCAGAACCACTTACCAAGGGCAGTCAGGCATTTCTCAATATCACCCTTCATCTCCATATCCACTACCTTATTCATGTCATGCTTGCTGTATTTGGTGTACTTCTGAAAGACTAAATGAGGGAAGAAAACTCCATGAGCAGTGATGAAAATACAGTGTTCTCTCTGCATTGCCTCTGCCTTATTCTGCCCGCACTGCTGCAGCAGTGCCCACAGATGACTGATCGCAGACCGCCTTTCTCCTATTTCCTGGCCATCACTGTGTAAAGAACAGTGTTACTGCATGGCCTGGGGGACTCAGCGTAAGGAATGGGACTTTGTTGATATGGTAGCATTGGTGTTCTCACTGGTAGGCCAGAGGTGGTCTAGTGACTCTGCAGGACCCTGTGACATTAGATGATACATCCACACCCAGGGCGAACTGGCCGAGGAGCAGTACCATGTGGGGAACACATAGAATCCCCACCACATTGATCCTTTGGCCTTGTGTTCACTAGCTCTGTGAGACTTCATCCAAACAGTTTTGTTAACAACCTAAATGATATGGCTCATCACCAGTATGGAAAGAACAGCCAAACTGCCAACTGCACTCTTAGTTAGCAACCATGTGTCCTGTTACAAAAAACAGCAGTCGGAGTCATGTCTTGATAATCTGTATCTTCCCTGAGTTCATGAGTAGGCCATATTCAAAATACAATCTCTGTAAAAACAAAAAGTTTCTTCCAACCTACCCCTTCGGAGATGTGGGTAACTTCTTGCAGTAAGAACAGTAACAAACACATTAATATCTGTCCCTTTCTTTTGCTCTCCTGCTTCATACAAGGCCTGTCATAAAGAAATGAAAGTGGTAGATTTAATATCAGCATAGTAAAGTGTGAACAGATATACTGTACTTCTGAGGTTACCAGCCAAAAGTAGCCATTGCTTTTCAGTAATACACTCTAGGCCTTGATGCAATCCATAACAAAACCCTGCAGAACCTCAAACTAACTCTAGCTCTATTAGGCAATACTTTGCACTATGCAGCTAAAAAACTTATTTAGAGAGTTTTTACAATCACCACCAAGCTCTCGTGGATGCATTACATTCTGGGATGAAGATAATTTGCATGTCATGATATGCTTGCCATCTGCATGGTGTTTAGGACTGGCAAGCTCTCTTTGGACAAGTAAAATTACCTCTGAGATTAACTAGACAATTTCGAAGGAGTAGCCTAAGCACCCAGTACTCCTTTTCTTTCCAGGACGGGATTAATGGAAAGTAAGAACCAAATCAGTCTCCTTCATTTTCCTCACCTCCTCAAACCTCTCTACAAGGAATAATTGAAGACGTCCACAGAGCAGCGAAGATGATTTAACAACACTCTCTCTCTACCGAGAGCAATAATATTGAAATTTTGAGCTTAGACAGAGTACTAATTTACTAAGCTTTTGTATCTAGGCTTGATGACAAAAGTAAACATTTTATGTAGCAAGAATAAAACCAGTATTGCTCAATGACCTTTTTTTTCATTGGATTTAAAAAAAAAAAATCAATATAAAATCAATTTATATTTGAATTACAAAAGCGACCTAAGATTTCATATGTGAAAACTCAGGATACACTGCTAAGTTTTACCAAGATTTTAACAAAAATATTCACACTAATGGTGGAAGAAATAAGGGAAAGATCAGTTACTTATTTTAGAATTATTCAGAAAATACTGTGAGCATTACCAAATAATCTTGAAAGGTTCATCACTGTAAAGCAATGTCTTTAATTAACATACTGTGGAGTTCACTCTGGTTCAGGCATGGTAGCTGGTTATGCATATACTTGAGCACATCCTTTCCCCTAATTCAAGGACTGTGTTAAAACAGAAGGAAGATTGTGTCTAATTGCTCCACTAGTTGACCTCGGCACACTTTACCTGACATAGAAGAGGTCTTGCAGAAATGTTTCTGGAGCTAGATATTAGGGTGAATATTTCACTTCCTTCAGATACCAAAGCTTACCTGAACTTGTAAAATACAGGGTGTTTCAAAAAGATGGACCTAATTTCAAAGCAAACATAAATCAAATTTGGTCTGTCTTCTTCAAACACCCTGTAGCATCCCTTCAGAAAAGGTTGCTACATAACACATAAATCTGTTAGGTACAGAATGCACAAGATTCAGGCAGGACATCTGCAGCCAGAGTTTGTAGTCTCAAGTAAGTCAGATGAAGAAACTCTGAAGATTGCCAAGTGTGATCTTACCCTGGCGTCATTGTCAGCAAGATCATCATTCACATGAGGATCTTCACATCGGTCACCCTACATAAACAAATTAATTAGATTTCACTCGTTCTCACAATCATCCAGTTCCCCAGAACTCAGCATTTAAGAGTTCTGCCCTATCATCCTCATACATAAATTGCATATAGATACATAATTGCATATTGCATACATAATTGCATATAGATGTCAATCACTGTCAATCATTCTGTGAATAAAGTTGTTGCATTTGTTTATCAGAGTTCATATTTCTAAGGCCATCAGCAGTTTATTTCTGAAGTCCTACATTAAAATCCAGATGAAGTACTGTTTCTCAACCTGAAGTTACAACCTTCAAAGCTGTGATTTGCTGCCACGTGGCCATTCGATAGACTACTTTCATGCTGTTTTAAAACCAAAAACTGAAAATCAAAATTATGGACACAGGCCTACTAAAAACTAATCCTGCGTCTATGTACAGCCTTCATAAACACGTACTCAAAATGATGGAATAAAATATTTATGGATTTTAAAAGGGTCTTTTTATTGGGCAACTCTAGTGTTTAAGCTCATCTGCTTTGAAGACAAATTCACACAAGACTTTGTCCACTTGTTTGCTCCCTGTTGCATTGTCTAACTACTAGAAGCATATCTTAACAGCAAGGCAAAAGGCTTAATTCTGCAACTGGAAGCATTTCTTGTATTTCTGTTTCTAGTATATTGACATAACATCATCCTTTTTGTTTTTTCAACTTCTCACACTTACCACACACACAAAAGAAGTCTTAAAGCACAACTAACAAATGGTAGTAAACATCACTGTGTTTTGAAATGCATTTGACATAAAAGCTCATTATAATCACTTGGTTAAGAACAATTACATATGGTCTAAAACACATAATTAAAAAATAATACAAGTAAATACATAATACCTAAATCCTTATGTATTTTATGTCTTTCTCTAATACAGTTAGGACAACATTAGTTTTTTATTATGGGTAACATCAGTCAAAAACCTTAAGCACAGCATACCTTGGCTAGAGCAACCAAAGCCTTCTGAAAGTCCCCCGATGTGTCAGAGATAATGTCTTGTGTCAGATCTCTCTTCAGCACTGAATTCAAAACAAAAAGAATTTGTGGTTTGTTTCAAAGTTATCAACTAGGTTGATCAGATGATCTTTAAAGGCCCCTTCCATCCCAACCCATGCTATTACTCTCTCATTTTTCCAACTTTTTATTTCCCAATTACATATGCCTACTAGACGTGCAGTTTTCTTACTTTCATTTAGCTTCGAGAGATGGGCATTATCTTGGTCTCTTGCTCATGAAGAAAGAAGAGAGTTTTAAACTTTTTCTGCACCATTTGTCTTTCATTCTTAATTCTGTTTGCTCTTACCAACACTTAACTTAAGCACAAGACTCTTCTAAAACCAAAGCATTAATTTGGGTTTCTAACTGAGATTTTTGAAAGGAAATCTCTTGGAAAAGTTAGGACATCATGTCAGAAAACAAAATTTTAAGTAGACAACACTGGCTGATTCCAGTGAACTCCACATATATGAGATATAACATATTATGTTTTAGTTATCTCTTTAAAGCTTGTCCCCCTTTACTTCACTGGTTGCTCCTACCGCAAATGTCACCTGTGTTGCTACCTCAGTAAGTTGTGCGTTTTGTTTTTGCTTTCATTTTTTCTCAAGCAGAGATCAGCCAATGTTTAGTTACAAAAAGCAGTTGGATTTTGTTTGCATCCTAGAAAGCATCTAAATACATGACTCATTCCATGAGACAGTTGCAGTTCTGGAGGTGATGATGTGCCTTTTCCTTCTGAATTGGGATCTACATAAGCCAGAAAAAAGTCAGTATGACCTCCATCCCCTGCAACTGTATCAAGATTATGTGAAGCTTCACTCACAACCTACCTTGGTGCCTCAGCTTCTCATAAGAAGCAGTGGGGGTGTGACTGTAATGTGCCTGCTATAGCGTTATACCATTAATACTCCTTTCTTGCTCTGAATTACCTTCTTTATAGTATCTGCAGGCTTCTCTGATCTCTTTGTTGTTTCTTGAGGCCAGAATCTCAATTAAGGTATCTTCATCAGTTCCAAGCCCCTGATAAACATAGTTGAATTTTTAGAAAAGTTACTTGGTAAAACAAAGTGAAAATTCAGAAGACCAGAAATAAGGTGAAAACCATGGACTTCGCTTTTAAGGCTCCATGTGGAACATCAAAGAAAAATGAAGAACATTGTGCTTCCATGCAATGTTGTGGTGGCAGCTCTTTTGGTATTCTTCTTGTATCACATGTCGTACCACTGGTACCCCAAAAGAGCACTAAAGGGACCAAACAGTGCACATCAAAGATATGAATGTAAAGCTTACAAAGAAAAATATTCCCTTTCCCTTTTTGTTTTCTCAAATGTAAACATACGTTAGCACTAGGACTTTCCACCATGGCATCTGCAATCAGTTTTCAGAAGGCAGAAAGAGTTCATTCTCAGAACAGAATACCATTTGTAGCCAATCTCCTCCAAGCCTGAAATTAAGTGGAGATTGCTGGATATGGTTCTGAGAACCTGGTTTACAGGTATAGATTTATTTTACAAAAGGGGGTTCAAATGAAGACAGGACACAAGCTTTAAAATCCAAGTCCAATGTCCCTTACAGGCCCTGACATTTATATTCTTCAGGAGAGTTTTTCTCAGAATCTTTTGACTTACCTTCATAGAGGCTCTTAATTCTTCAGCATCAAACTGAGCAGGAGTTTTGAGCAGAGCCACAACAACATCTTCCAGGTGGCTTTTCAGAACTCGTTTCATGGCTTCTTCCAGACTCTGTGACAGGAAGCATAAGGAACACACTAAGCTAGAGAGAAGGGTAAAAAAAAGCTGCTGTTCAGCTACAGTGCAGACATTAGGTCTAATCTCTGAGGAATCTTAATCTACATCATTCCTTTAGCTACTAGAAAGAATGGTGAAGCCCTACTTGAAGTTTTTCATTGGTCTCCTTTGTGGTAGTCAAAGTGTCAGGATTTTTCAGTAAGTACTCGGGAGAGTTTTCACACAGTCAGTTCAGCCACGTTCTCTCATTCACACATCAGAAGAAGACTCAGAATAGGCTTTTTTTTTCAAGAGAAGGAATTACTATATTGCTGTTATGATTATGACTTCTCCATCACCAGCAATTCAGTGATGTAAAGGGCATTCAGAAAGATGGAAAGTCAGAACTTCAAAGTCTGTTTATATTTCAAAATTCTGGCTGCTGTATTCAAAGGCTTTGAACTTCTTGTTGTATGAAAACAAAGTCATAGGCACCATCTGAGCCAGGAGTAACATAGATATTCTGGGTGCAAATTTAATCTTGGCTTGAATATACTCTACCTTTCCTTTAGCCTTCTGATAGGCAGCTTTGATCTGCTGACGCTGAGCATTTGTTCTTTTAGTCATGATGTCAATGATGGTGGCTTCATCCACACCTATGAGTCACCAAAAAACAACATGTCTAAGGCACTGCAATTATTATAGTGGTCTCTAGAGCGTCCTTTAGCCAAATAATAGTTTTTCCATTTTATTATTTCCTTTATGTCATATTTGTTTTTTTGACACACTAAAGTTTAAACAAAGGAGAAACCATAATCACCTACTGACTTACAATTAGTGATTTAGTGAAGTAATCCAACAAATACATTCCCATAGAACACAGAAAACTATGATTCTACAGTTTCATCTAGGAAGTCTTAAAGTGGTACTCACACTATAGAGGAACTGAAAAAAAAAAAGGTTAGAAGGCATACTCAATTAATCTCAGGACTTTGAACTGGAAAAGGTTTCAAATTACAGGCAAGTGCCAAGTGAGATTTTCATTACAAGAGAGAAGCACAATAGAAGAATTTGCTGCATTATGAGCGTATTCCCTGTGTCTCGCAGGGATTTCATTCAAATCAAATAAAAACCTATGAGTATGGTATGTTATGGTATGGAGTGATTCTCTAGAAATTAAATATTTACAGCCCTTCCTTCAACATATTTCAGAACTCTAAGATAGTATTAAGGTTTGAAATTGTAACACGGCATCAGGAGGTCAAAGAGTTGAGATTCTCTATCAAATGGCATAACTGACTGTATTGCCAAGCGCTGGACAACAGAGGCAAATGTCCTGCTTGCCATTGTCTCACGCTCTGATATTTTATTCTGTACAATTCTTGACTTTTCCTATGGAAGAGTCCTAATGTAGCAGGTTCAGTAATTAGTCCTCTTACCCTTTGCAGTCATAGCTTTCTCCAAAGCAGCAACATCAGCTGATGGATCAAAGTTAGGCTGTTGTGGTGGTACTACAGGGCCTCCTTTTACACTTTTCTGGAAAGAAAAATGAAATAAATAAATAAAGTCCTCATTCCAAAGAATTGCTTTGCAAATAAGCAGTAGTAAAGGTCTGAATAAACTGTGTATTTCGGCTTTCCTGTTATAGGACTATCAAGGTACACACAGCTTTGTAACTGCAGAGAACTAAACAGGCTCAGTAATGGATAAATTTTGGATCTATTCCTTTCACATCTCTTATATTAAACAGCAAGTACTTAATATATTCTTTTAGGTCCCTTAAGACCTATTTCACTGTGTAAGTCGGTTTCCACAGGAAAATACTCCTTAACCATCATGTTGGGCAATTATGCCCAAACTTTAAGGGCTCTACAACCACAATGAAATCCTACAGGTGCTGTCAACAAAGTCCTATTAATTTCCCTGCTCATCTTATGCAAATTGACTGTGCATCACATTAAGGGACTTCCCAGCCAACTCATCTCTAAGGTTACAAGCCCTTCTTGCACATAATATCTTGGAGAAGAGTTCAAGTCTAATCCTATGAGGAAGTGGAGGATTGTTACCCAACTGCTTTGAAACTTGAGACACAAGCCACACTTTCTTCACAGCTACTTCACTACCTACTAGTGAACTTTGGTGAAACCATTCCTAGATGGGCACTCCCTAGTCATTGCCTAAGGTGCTCTGGGAATAGCTAGGGATGATGAGTTCCTCTACGTGAGATTACGTGGCTTGCCCCAAATCAGGAACATGACAAATCAACTTACTGGTAGAGCCTATAACCCAATAGTATGACCTCACCAGTGCCACACTGGTTACTGTCTTTTACAGAAAGTATAAAATGCCCTAAGATTCCTGCATGAAATATTTAAAGATATTCCCCTTGATATGACATATGATGAGATATTTAATTAAAACAAAACCAACAAACAAACAAAAAAAAAGGAAACACAAACCAAAACCAAACCACGATACCAAAAAGTAGTTTAGCTAAATTTTTTCTGAATCACCTATAACATTTGTCCTGTTTCAACTCACTATTTTAATTTTTTAAATCTTTTGCAACTAAAGCTAAATAGTACAAGACAAATGGCAAGGTCTTAAGAATATCTGGTTTACATACAGCATTCTCCATTGACTTTTTTACACTTTTAACAACTGACAATTCAATATTTAATTCCCTACACAGATATATCACTAGTAGTTTTATGAGAGAAGAGAGACTGCATATTTGAAGCAGTGCCCTGTATACTTTTGAAAAAATCACTGTGACTCATGTGAGGAACCAACAAAGGAACAGCACCAGTTTGTTGCCTGTTTTCCAGGCATGCCAGATTAGTCTTTGTATACTGGTTTCCATGGCAAACTTATATCCTAACAATGCAAACCTGACTGTAACCAACAGCACTGTGATGACTCAGGACCTTGGGACTGAAAGGAGTATGAGATGGTGGAGCCACAGGTTTATGCACAAAATGTTGTGGAGTCAAAATTTCAAAATCCACAAAGGTCTAGAGCAGAAATCTTTATTTATTGAAATTTCCCCATGTTCCATTTTTCTCAAGATGAAAGTTGTTCAGGATCTCCTGTGACTTCACAAGGTACTGCTTTACCATTGCTGACAATCATTTCAGAATCTTTATGTTATTATCACAAACACTCTGCACATCATTCTAGTGCATTAACTTGACTTCTCACCACCATAAGCCTTCCTTCTAATCAGAATCAGTACTGACCATCCAAGACGTTTTCTTACATACTGTGACTCTTCCCAGCATAAGAACAAACACATGATGCAAAAACTAAGACATATACTAGTGATTTAGTTCCTCCTTTACACTCATGACTTCCTGTACCTCGAGCTAAGAGTTCCTGTATGATCTGAACATGTTCTTACACATGCACACACCTGTGCATCAGATTACTACTTCAAAAAGAACGTCTTGAGTGAATCAGTGATTGGCTACTGGAAATTATAATTTAATTACAGTAACTAGTTCTGCCTAGGAACTGATAACTAGACTGATACGTGCAAATAAGAGTAATTTTTCATCTGACAGCAAATTTTCTAGGTTATTGGATTATATAATGCAATAGATGCAATAAAATTGGGTTCCTGTTCTGATTAGCTGCAGCTTTGACATTAGTTTTCATCCTTTTGAGTGTAAGAAAGACACGGGGTGGCTTATGCCTTTAAGTCACTTCTAAAAGCACTTCAAAATAAGCATAATGCTCTCAAGAGGTGATAATACTTACAATATATTCCTGTTCCTGATGTTCCATGAACCATGCCTGTTTCAGAAATTCTGATACCATAGCCATGTTTGACAAAGTTTCTGGGAAGAGACATATGAAGTTACAAACCATTTTTTTATCATTTCCAGCAGCAGTGCAACTCAAGGTTTCCCACTCTCAGGATCCTTTCTTTTGAGTTATGATGTGCAGGGTTTAGTTTCCCAAGCAGTAACTGCCTGTTCTATTGGAAACTGGTAACCTTTATGTTTGGCAGGTGACACAAAGCTCTACAATTGCTCGCCCCTACACCCATAGCTACTTGCAGAAGTTTTAGATTAGAGGGAGAACAATAAACTAGTGGGAGTATCTGCTTATTTACTAGGGCAATACCTAAGAATTACTATTGACTTACAAAAGGAAGTTACCAGAAACAAATGAAAGTCTGCCTTTTCACCTTAGTTGAGGTATCCACTAGGCCCATTTAGATTACCAAATATTTGATTCTGTTCACTTTCAGTAGTAAACAAGTATTCTTGTCTGATCATTTACTGAGGTTGAAGCTTTTGTGTGTTAAGACAAAGCATATTCCCTTGTACACTATATTCTCATGTAATTTCTTTGAAGACCCCCTTCCTAAGGAAAACGAATAAAATTAGACAGTTTCACCTACACCGTTCCTTAATTCTTACACATGTCCTTCAGTTTCTACAGAATAATTTAACATTACCCATTTCAGAAGGGAAAAAAAAGTTATTTCTGCTTTTTACCGCTCAAAATGAAAAACAGTACAGCTTTTCCATAAAATACCATGCAGAATGGGAAAAATAACCAATGGTGATGTGAGCATCCAAAAACAATGAAGAATTTACTTCCTAACAACTTCAGTTCACAGAATATTCTATTTGCTAACAGAAACAGTGAAGGAACAGAGAGTAGAAATTAACATTTTATCAAATAAAGTATTTTTGGTCTGCTCAGAAAGGTTTTTTGTGGTTTTCTTTTTTTTTTTTTTTTTTCCCAAACCCACTTCCATAACAAACTCTAGAGAAGGCTTTGTTTTAAGTCATACTTAGAAACAATCAGCTAAAGATAATGTTCAGGGTAAACAGGAGTGTCTTTGAATCTAGTGTGATGAGACAAGACGCTATTGGTGGTCTTGAGGTACAGATCATGTAACGTAGATTGCATACATGAGTATAAAAGCCAATGTTGCTCCTGATGCAAACAGACCTATGCTTATGATTATACCTTATTTATGCCCTGTGTCCCATGGGAAGGACAAAGAGCAGGCACTAAAGAAACATACACACATGAACAAGCAGCACAGCTGCATCACAGCTGCTTCTTTCCCTTGTAGCAAAACTGTAAAACTCACTTCCAGCTTCAGCAGCCAAAAAAGTAGCAGAAAGCTCCCAGAGCCTTCCTCCAGCCCAGCTCCACCCTACCCTCCCCACTCCAAACCAGGAACCACCTACACTCCCTCCTCCTCAGAACACTCTCACATTTGTGCCCTTCCCTCAGCCCTGAGGGCACAAAATTCAGCTCTGCCTGCACTGTTATAAAAACTGAAAAATTACTCCAAATCCGTATTTACATGTTACTTAGAGCACGTATCATCTGGGTCAGAATATTGCATTAAGTTGTAACAATCAACTTTTATGCACGCCATTTGTTGAGGATCAGAAATGCATACTTAGATTGCAATTAAAAACAATACTTTATCAAGGTGTTGTAGTGAATCCTGTACACTTCTTGTCCTGACAGAAGTATATGAGGCCAGATGAGCTGCTACAGTATCTAAAGTTCTGCTGCATTATATAACAGCACAGATAAAGGCCATATACAGCGGGATGAAAATCTTCTAAAGTCTAGATACTACATGCATTGAGTTTCCAACAGTGACATGTACAGATATGTCTGTCAACTCATAGATTCACAAGGTGTGTGATCATTTAAAACCAAGACACAGGATTCAGTCTCACAGCATCAGATCTGAGGAGCGGTGGGAACAAAACTCTATTCTGGTGGACAGAGCAGCATTTCTCAGGAATAAAGCTGGTAGAGCTGCCTGCGGAGGGAAGTGCTAACATCTCCACTGCTCATTCTGTGATTCTCCCTGTATGAACCCCCACCTCTCACAGACAGCTCTAGAGGATTCTCTGCTCTTGGGGATGACTAGACCAGAAGGCTGCTAGCCTACATTAAATAGGGTTTATTAAACCTCTGAACCTTTATCCTAACGTAAAGTAGAGCTACAGAAAAATACTTAAGTGCCTTGAAAACAAAGTTGTTTTGTATTTTTCCCTCCTGTTTAAATAAGGACACTTCTGCAGGCAGATTCATTCATTTCCATCTAGCAAACAAATAACATAATTTTAATAGAAGTCAAACTAGGCAATGGCTCCTGAGAGGGTCTGAAGACCTTACTCTGCTTATGCTGGCTCAGAAAGCTAAGAAACCACCCTGCAGATAAAACCGTGTCCTGCTTTATCAGAAGCTATGGCTAGTAAGAAATAAGAAGATTGGAATCCAGGAAGCCAGCCAGACCCCTGAAAGAGTAGAGGCCCTTCCCAACGCTTTGACTTAGGCCACTCTAAAGTGCAAACAGCTCCTGTAAACAGTACCTAGATCCAGGAGCTACAAATTCCATCAAAATAACATTTTAATTTAGCATAATAAAGGACTGGAAACACTGATGGTTTTCTGCCCTATATTTTCTGTTTCTTTTGAGCACAGGAGAAAGCCTACAAACAGCGAGATGAAAAAAATGCATGTAACTACAGAGTGGTGCAAACAGAAGATACTGCAGACAAGTGTGACACTTCTTTCTGGTTACTCCATACTGAATGACTATTTGAGAGTTATTCTGTTTAATAAAATATAATACAGGTCGTGTGTTCCACTTCCTAAACTGAATGTATAGAGGTCCTGTTTAAAAGGAAGGAGGAGCAAGTACTTTCAGTTTCTCAGTTTGAAAAATATACTGATTTTTATGCACTTTATCATTCCCAATTGGAATGATCGACATTGCAACTGGACTGAAAAGCCAAACTGAGATCCAAATGGGAAGTCCTAACTGTTGCTTCACAGAATTACTACACTGGTGCCTTCTGTCTGGCGCCCAGTCCCCAGAATAAGCACCCTAGAACTGGACATGTGCAAATGTTTAGTAGTTTTGAGAAAATATTCAATATTTATTGAAAATATTTAAAGACATAAACTCAACTTTTACACTACAGTCTTTGTCAAATAACACCATTTCTCTATGCTTATTGAACCATGTCATGAGTTGCACCAGAGATACACTATCTGTTTACTGTCCAATGCTAGTTACCAGGATGAGAACGTAAACTAAGGTCTTTACACCCTGTCAGAAAAACAGGCAGTCAATCTAACACAATAATTAATTTTATAGTGGGAAAGTCTACTGAATACGAATGAAAACGTTGGAGAGAAAAACAGACTAATCCTTGGAAGATTTAGTGGAAAGTTTTAACAGAACAAACCCCAGATGATACCACCCTCACTTACGGGATTTTTCCGTTAAGTTCTTCCTCACAAAACCCAGAGTTTCCTCTTGTATTTTTAGAAGATTTCTTTGGCTCATTTTCATCACTTTCATGAGTAAAGACCCCTTTACAAGTCCCAAACCATCAAACTGTTGTTGAACTAACAACTTTTTTTAAGTTTCCATACAAAGAACAGTAGTTTTCTAGTAATGCAAGTTTTACTGCACATTTCTACAGCAGTCCACTACAGAGACAAACACAGAAACAGTCAACTCCAAATAAGTTTCCTTTTAAACTTTTAAGCATTTTTTTTTCAAATTCCTTACAAGCATTAAATAAAAGCAGTAACTGTTCAAGCCCTTCTATGTACATGAAACATTTCAAAACTGAAAGAATTTCTCCTGCTCACACCCATCTTTTCCCATGCCAGCAAATCAAACAGAACATTGCACCAGGTCACTTGACATATTTAGCGTACAATTCTAAAGTGTGTCAGGTCTATGGAAAGCAGCAAAGAACTACAAAAGCTTACCTTCTTCCTCACAGACACTACCTTTCAGGGCAGCACAAGTCAGGAGTACAAGAGCAGAGGGCTTGCGATGCTTTTATAGCACTGCATGAGTGACCCCACCTAGCAACCAGCATGTTTGCACAGCCCCAGCAACTGGTTGCTCTTTGCAGCAGCTAAATGTGGGTGTTGTCCAAACCACAGATCCACACAAAAATGTTATTGCAAAACTATGTGCTGGAGAAAGCAGGAACAGATTTCAGAAGGGAAAAGTCAACAAATGAGAATGGTAGCTCTGCTCCACTGCCATGGACACTGTAGTAAACTGCTGTAAATCTTTCAGGATCATAAAAATAAAATGCTAAAAGCTAACTTAGTTACTCCATTCACATTTTGATATACCAGATACCACTTCAGATAAGTATAATAAGGTATCTCTTTGCTCAGTGAAAGTCTGAGAGGAAAAAAAAGTGTGTAGAAAAGTCAATGCAAGTATGTGCTTCACTGAGCTCTGATGGCTATTAGCTCTGCTTCTTGTGCAACTGAGTTCCTGACAGAAATGGTCCAGAAACAAGAGATGTCTTAAACTTAATATCCATACCCTACTTTATTTATTTATTTATTTATTTATTTATGAAAGAGAACCTCTGGAAACTGACAGGCTAAATGGAAAGGCAATAACTGGCAAACTGGCACCAACATAATTAAAAAGAGGTTGAAACATTCAGATTAAACTCTTAAGTTCTGTTTGCACAAGATGAGGCATTTCACCAGCCTGCTAGAAGTGGTTTCCTGCAAGCACTTCCTCACCAAGCCAGCTAAACACATTTTCCAGAGTACGTCTGGCACAGCAAAATGCAGTGTATCACTAACATCTCAAATTGGCCCGGAACATGACACCCGTTGAAGAAATACCACTTCATGAATCAGAATAATTTGCAACTAGCAGATTGGCCTCCCAGCTGTCTGTCATCCTGCTTTCTGCTAACCAAACCTTGCTGCAACACACTGGTACCTCCAGAATGAGGAAGTATGGCTGATCTCTCATGAATATATATGATAAAAAATGTAGCCTGCCCGTAAAACCCAAGTGTAGCAATTAATGAAATGAGAAGAAGAGGAGCAGGCTGCTTGGTAGCATTAGAGGGGACACTCACAAATCCCTCAAATGTAGCAAATCATTACACACACCATCCAGCATTGCTTATGCCTTCCTCTGTTTAAAATATCTCTGTAAAAACTGTTTGGTGCCTAAATGCTTTCCCCCAATAGGGTTTTGTTGTGGGTGCCAGGGACGAGCTCAGGATCAGCACAGCCAGGGGGGTCGCCATCCCACTGGGCCAAGGGAAGAGCCTCCAGTAGTGCTGCAGGAGGTGGTGGCCAGGCCACCCCAGCTCTGGAATCTGCCTTCTGCTGCAGCCCCAATGTTTGGTCCCCACCTGAGCCACCACCCTGCTGTCTTGCAGCCAGGCTGGGACTGGTTGTGGGACCTGGGCTGGGCCCAGCCTGTGGGATGATGTCCTGTCCTGTCTCATTCCCATCTTGATCCCCAGGGAGGTGACCAATGCCTGGGGTTCGGGCTATCCCCAGTGCCTCCCAGCTGTCCTGCCCCTTGTTCGGGTGTTGGGAGAGCAGGGACTGCCAGACCGTGTCTTGCCAACCCCCATGAGGATGTGCCCCAACAGTCCTGGCCCCCAGGTAGCCCTCAGCTCACCTGACACTCTGACAGTAATTTTCCCCTGCATGTGTTTTTTTCCTTTTTTCCTTTCAGATTTCATGTTATTTAACAAAGGTATTTTGGATATTTTGGATATGTTGAATAATTGAAGTGGCCTATCAGCTCACAGCAATATTGTGAGCAAGCTGTCAGGTTGTATTGCTTTTTAAAAAATTGAATTATGATGTGTGAAGTTCAGATTACTCCTGCCCTCCTGACCTTCTTATGACTTTCTTCATGGCAATAGAGAAAACAGTTGTGTGAGGTGTGAGCAGGTGGATGCTTAGCCTGGTAGTAGAGCTGAGAGAGGAGGTGAAAAGTTTGAGAAGTATCAGGGAGCTGGAAAAGGAAATTGACTGTTGGGATCAAGCTCTGATCTCCTGGGGGCAGGTAAGACCACCAGCAAAAAATGAAGATCAAGGGATTCCTGTATTCTCCCCTTGCCTGACTGAAGAAGGCAGGTCAAGGGAAAGGGATGAATGGAAGGAAGTCCACACTCAGGGTGGCAGGAGAAACACCCCCTTACCCACCCCACCTTCCCAGGTGCCTCTGTCCAACAGTCATGAGGCTTAGGATGTGGAATGCAGCAACTTGAGGAATAAGGGGAAATGGCAGCATGTTCCTACCCAGCCAAGAAGGAGGGCCCTTTCTGTGACCACCTCAACCACCCAGGTTCCCTTGCAGAACAGGTGTGAGGCCTTTCAGATGGAACCGAACAACAACACTGAGGGAGGTGGTTCAACTAAGTTGAAAGTGTTGCAGAGGATAAGTCACCCTGCACCCTCCATCAAAGCAGCTCTCACAAAGAAAGAAAGGTGGAATGTGGTCATAGGAGACTCCCTTTTAAAGGGAACAGAAGGCCCTATATGCAGGCCAGACCCACTTCTTAGGGAAGTCTTCTGTCTCCCTGGGTCCAGGGTTAAAGATATAAAAAAAAACCTTCCTGCCCTGCTTAGGCCCTCAGACTATTATACACTCATAATTGAGTGTATGCCACCATTTGAGAGGAGTGCTAGCCCTTCAATCTGCTGTCCTGGTGGAGGTAGGGGATGGAGAGCCATGTTGGTAAGAGAAACACAAGAGTTATTAGTATGTTAGAAACTGTGGAAGCACTTGATGATGGCCACAAAGGAATTAGAGCTTCTCACCAGAAAAAGGTGGCAGAATCAATGGCCCAGCTGATGTGCATCTATATGAATACACGCAGCATGGGAAACAAACAGGTGGAACTGGGAGCCATTGTGAGCCAGAAAAACTATGATATAATTGCCATCACAGAAACACGGTGGGATGACTGTCATAACTGGAATGCTGCATTGGATGGCTATAAACTCTTCAGAAAGGATAAGCAAGGAAGAAGAGGAGGTGGGGTAGTCATGTATGTTAGGAAGTGTTTTGATTGTCTGGAGCTTGATGAGGGTGATGATAGGGTTGAGTGTCTATGGGTGAGAATCAAGGAAAAGGGCAACAAGGAGGACATCCTGGTGGAGGTCTGTTGTGGAACACCAAACCAGGATGAAGAAGCAGATGAAGTATCTTGCAGACAGTTAGGAGAAGTCTCCCAATCACTAGCCCTTGTTCTTATGGGGAACTTCAACCTACCAGATGTCTGCTGGAAACACTACATAGCAGAGAAGAAGCAGTCTAGGAGGCTCCTGGAGTGCATGGAAGACAACTTCTTAACACAGTTGGTAAGTCAGCCTAGGCAAGGAGGGAAGGAACCCCACTGGATCTGTTGTTTTTAAATAGAGAAGGACTCACAGGCAACATATCTGTTGGACATCGCCTTGGGCATAGTGATCATGAAATGATTGGTCTTTCTATTAGAGAAGTTAGAAAGTTGGTCAACAGAACTGCTACTTTGGACTTCCGAGGGGCAGACTTTGATCTGTTTAGAAGGCTGGTTGGCAGAGTCCCTTGGGAGGCAGCCCTGAAGGACAAAGGAGTCCAGAAAGGCTGGTCTCTCTTCAGAAGGTAATCTTAGAGGCGGGGGAGCAGGCTGTCCCTGTGTGCCAGAGGCAAGCTGGTGGGGAAGAAGGCTGGCCTGGCTGAATAAAGAGCTGTGACTGTAACTTAGAAATAAAAGGAGAACTTCTAGCCTTTGGAAGGAGGGGCAGGCCACTCAAGAGGAATATAAAAATGCTGTGAAGATATACAGGGAGAAAATTAGAAGTGCTAAAGCCCATCTAGAGCTGGGGATGGCTACTGCTGTCAAAGGCAACAAGAAATGTTTCTATAAATGTTTCTATCAGCAACAAAAGGAGGGCTAAGGAGAATCTTCATCCCCGGATGGATGTGGGGGGAAACATAGTGACAGAAGATGAGGGAAAGGCTGAGGTACTAAATGCCTTTTTTTGCCTCAGTCTTTAATACTCTGAAGAGTTGTACTCTGAGCCAGAAGGCAGGAATGTGGAGCAGAATGAAGCCCAAATAATCCAAGGGGAAATGGTTAGTGACCTGTTTGCTACACCACCTGGACACCCACAAGTCTAGGGGGCCAGATGGGCTACACCCAAGGGTGCTGAGGGAGGTGGTAGAGGTGATCACTAAGCCACTTTCCTTTATCTATCAGCAATCTTGGCTAACTGGCAAGGTCCTAGTTGACTGGAAGTTGGCAAACCTGACATCCATCTACAAGAAGGGCAGAAGGTGTATCCAGACTTGTTCGGTGCCGGGGAAGGTCGTGGAGCAGATCATCCTAAGTGACATCATACAGCACATACAAGAAAACCATGCAATCAGGCCCAGTCAACCTGGGTTTATGAAAGGCAGGTCATGCTTGACCAGCCAGATCTCCTTCTACGACAAGGTGACCCACCCCACCCTCCATTATCTTTGGTATGTCATAGGGAATGGGAAGAGTCCCTGAGGACTGGAGGAAAGCAAATGTCACTCCAGTCTTCAAAAAGGGCAAGAAGAACAACCCAGGTAACTATAGACCAGTCAGCCTTACCTCCATCCCTGGCACTTATCCTTGGTGCCATCACAAGTCATATCAAGGATAAGAGGGTCATTAGGGGCAGTCAATATGGCTTCTTAAGAGGAAGTCATGCTTAACCAATGTCATAGCCTTTTATGGGTGGATAGATAACCAAGTGGATAGATGATGGCAAAGCAATGGATGTGGTCTATCTTGATTTCAGTAAACCATCTGACACAGTCTCCCACAGCATCCTTGAAGATAAACTGAGGAAGTGTGGTCTGGGTGATCAGGTAGTGAGGTAGTGTGGCAGAATGCAAAGCCCCGTCTCTCCCCCTCCCTCCTTCGATATGGAAGGAGTAGACACATCTCCCTCTCTCTCTGCTGTTTGAGGCTATCAGCTTCTTTTGTTTGGTCCCATAGACCCTGGCCAGGGCCGTTAAGAAGGGACTGCCGAGGTGCCAGGGAGCTGCTGGGCGCCTGCGGCCAGTGTGGGGCATGTCTCGAAGCTTCAGGGGCACCCCACAGTCAGTGTGGGGGTGCAGAGAAGCTTCTGGAATGCCTACAGTCAGATCTGATCAGGCCATAAAAACAGGATTCTCGTTGACACTCCTCCTCTTGCGCGGATCTCTTGGAGTTATGAGCTTAGCCACTGCCATCCCCCGCCACCCCCCTGCCCAGGATGGAGACTCTGCTTGCCTTGCCGCCACCTGTGTGAGTAAAATTAACCCTCACAGGTTGCGAGTGTATCTACTTTCCATGCACATTTGCACGTGTATTTATACTTTCCGTGCACATTTGCACGTGTACTTTCCGTGCTCAATACAAGCACGTGTATAAATTAACCCTTGCAGAATCGCAAGTGTATTTTCCTCCCATGCTTCCACATAAGCACATGTAATATTCCAGGCATATTTGCACGTGTATTTCTCCTCGCAGGGTTGCAAGTATATTATAAATTTACCCTCGCAGAATCGCGAATGTACACTTTCCATACTCAATATGAGTACTTGTATCCCTTTAAAATAATCCCAAAATGTGTTCAGGCAAGTGTGTACTCTTGCTGGACTCAGGGGCGGTTCCGGAATTGTTTTTGGTGAAGCCACGTGCGTGCACACTGTAGACCTCCAGTTGTATTAGTTGCTGCCCCTTAATAATTTTCCTCAACTGATATCCGAACCTGTATTCAAGTCACTTTCGGAGTGTTAAAATCCTATGTCTCACAAGTTTAAGGAAAGTTGTTTTGGACCCTGTTGTCCCTTAAACTAACCTCGGGTGCCTCCGTGATAGGTAGACTGTGAACTGGCTGAAGGAAAGAAGCTAGAGAGTTTTGGTCGTTGGGACAGAGTCTAGTTGGAGGCCTGTATCTAGTGGAGTGCCTCAAGGGTCAGTACTGGGATCAGTACTGTTCAATATATACATCAATGACTTGGATGAGGGAATAGAGTGCACTGTCAGCAAGTTTGCTGATGACACCAAACTGGAAGGAGTGACTGGCACACAAGAAGGCTGTGCTGCCATCCAGCAAGGCCTGGACAGGCTGGAGAGTCAGATGGGGAGAAATTTTAGGAAATATAACAAGGGCAAGTGTAGAGTCTTGCATCTGGGCAAGAACAACTCCAGGTATCAATATACATTGGGGAATGACCTGTTGGTGAACAGTGTAGGGGAAAGGGACGTGGGGGTCCTGGTGAACAGAAGGATGACCATGAGCCAGCATTGTGCCCTTGTGGCTAAGAAGGCCAATGGCATCCTGGGGTGTATTAGAAAGGGTGTGGTTAGTAGGTCGAGAGAGGTTCTCCTCCCCCTCTACTCTGCCCTGGTGAGAGCACATCTGGAATATTGTGTCCAGTTCTGGGCCCCTCAGTTCAAGAAGGACAGGGAACTGCTGCAGAGAGTCCAGCGCAGAGCCACGAAGATGATGAAGGGAGTGGAGCATCTCCCTGATGAGGAAAGGCTGAGGGAGCTGGGTTTCTTTAGCTTGGAGAAGAGGAGACTGAGGGGTGACCTTATTAATGTTTATAAATATACGAAGGGTGAGTGCCACGAGGATGCAGCCAGGCTCTTCTCAGTGACAGCCACTGGTAAGACAAGGGACAATGGGTGTAAACTGGAACATAGGAGATTCCACTTAAATATGAGAAGAAACTTCTTCATGGTGAGGGTGACAGAACACTGCAACAGGCTGCTCAGGGAGGTTGTGGAGTCTCCTTCTCTGGAGACATTCAAAACCTGCCTGGACACATTCCCATGCAACCTCATCTAAGTGTTCTTGCTCCAGCAGGCGGATTGGACTAGATGATCTCTCGAGGTCCTTTCCAATACCTAACATTCTGTGATTCTGTGATTCTGTATAAAGGCTGTGGATATTATGTACTTACACTTCAATAAAGCCTTTGACACCGTATTCCACAACATTCTCCTGGAGAAGATGGCAGCTCATGGCCTGGATGGGTGCACTCCTCAGTGGATTGGAGGAGTGGCTGGAGGGCTGGGCCCAAAGAGTTGCGGTGAGCAGAGCCAAATCCAGCTGGTGTTCCCCACAGCTCAGTATTGAGACCAGTTCTGTTAAATCTCCTTATCAATGATCTGAATGAGGGGATTGAGTGCACCCTTAGTAAGTTTGCAGATGACACCAAGTTGAGTAAGAGTGTTGACTGGAGGGTAGGAAGGCCGCACAGAGGGATCTGGTCTGGCTGGATCAATAGGCTGAGGTAGTCAAAAGCATCCTGTCTTGTATCAGGGATAGTATGGCCAGCAGAACTAGAAAAGTGATTGTGCCACTGTAGTTGGTGCTGGTGAGGCCGGACTTTGAATTTTGTGTTCAGTTTTGGGCCCGTCATCATAAGAAGGACATTGAGGTGCTAGAGAGAGTGCAGATGAAAGTGACAAAGCAATTATTCTTTTTACATCACACAGCAAACAACTTACTAAACAGCTTCATCAGTGAATCTGTGAGATGTGTTTAAGTACATACAATGAGGGCTAATGGGAGCTAACGGCCTGGCAAAACATGTCTGCTGGGAACCTCTATGGAAGTTTGACCAAATATGCTCCTTCAGTTGTATCTTTGTGCATGGTTTCTTTCTGTGTTAAATTAAAATTAACAGTCACTTCATAGATGCAATCTCTCATGTGCAGTCACTGGAATAAATACTACATGTGAGTATATGCTTAGATGCATTATTATTATTAAGAAGGCAATGAAGCTGGTGAGGGGCCTGGAGCACTGGTCTGATGAGGATCAGCTGAAGGAACTGGGGTTGTTTAGCCTGGAGAAAAGGAGACTGAGGGGAGACCTTATCGCTGTCTGCAACTATCTGAAAGGAGGTCGTAGCATGGAGTGTGTTGGTCTCTTCTCCCAAGTAGCAAGTGATAGGACAAGGGGAAATGGCCTCAAGTTGCACCAGGGGAGGTTTAGATTGGATATTAGGAAAAAATTCTCCATAGAAAGGGTTGTCAGGTATTGGAAGAATGTGTCAAGGGAAGTGGTGCAGTCACTGTCCCTGGAGGTGTTTAAAAGGCGTTTAGATTAGGTTCTTAGGGACATGGGTTAGTGCTGGAGTTAGGTTATGGTTGGACTCGATGATCCTAAGGGTCTCTTCCAACCGAAATGATTCTATGATTCTATGTCAGTATGGCACTACAAGTCTTATTTCACCTGTGTCAGATATTGCCCAAAATCTCTGTTTACACTCTTTTTTCTGGGACTATTTCACTTGTCAGTTAATAAGCATGGCTAATTACAATTCACTTATACTGTAAAGCTGGAGATTTGTGCATATTCCCTGTGCATGTAGCTGAGTCTTTTGAAGTACTGAAATAACATAAAAAGCTGGGTTACATAGGCTTAGAGAATCATTGTAAGTCTTTGGCATTTTGTCAGTAAAGAAAACAGCACAGCAGAATTTACTGCAGAGTGAGAATCAGTGCATTACAAGTATTTAGTAGGACACTCCTCCACTTTGATTCTTTTTTATAATACTCTTTCTCAATAATTGAATTATTATCCCATTTTCATCATGGTAGTTTACACTTTTTTAAAAAATTATTTTATTTCAGACTGTGTTTCGACTTTCAGAGTGATCTGACTTGAAGGCATTGTGCTAGAACTCATTGCAGCAGCTGTTTCCATTGGCTTTTCCTTCTTCTTAATGGGTGGGGAGATGTTGACTCACCGCCTCTCTGAAGCTGGAGTGAATCACCATCTGAGCTAAAGAGGTTTATTGTAGAAAATGCTTACACTTAAAAACTACAATTTAGTTGGAGGGAGCTTTAGTGTGTATTTTTAAGTTTTTAACTCTAACTCCATCATTTGTCTGATAAAGTTGTAACTGTTCGTATATTTTTTATTGTTGAACCAGTATTGTTTATTCAAGAGTGGCAAGACATGCAGCCACTATCACAGTATACATGAGAAAAAAAACACAAACCTTCTTTATTTTATTCTCAATGAGATATCTCTCAGGCACTGCTAGTATCACTATTTTGTTGCAATAGTCAACATAATATGGAGTACAGTTTCGGCTGAGAGAAACAGGAATTTTCAGTAAAAATCGAAAATAAAAATATTCAGTTTTGGTGAACTGCCAGATTTGATCTTGCCAAATGTGCCTCTTGAGCCTGTGTTAACAGCTTGGGTGGACAGATGGATTTTCCCCAAGGAATTCCTCCTAAACAAGTTAGGAATTTTGTTGGATGTTGAGACAAAGATCACAGAATCATAGAATCATAGAATAGTTTGGGTTGGAAGGGGCCTTCAAAGATCATAGAGTCTAAACCCCCTGCAGTGGGCAGGGACATCTTCAACCAGATCAAGCTGCTCAGAGCCCCGTCCAGCCTAGCCTTGAATGATTGCAGGGATGGGGCATCTACTACCTCTCTGGGAAACAGGTTCCAGTGATTTACCATCTTCATTGTAAAAAAATTCTTCCTCATATCTAGTCTGAATCTCCCCTCATTTAGTTTAAAACCATTACGCCTTGTCCTATAGCAACAGGCCCTGCTAAAAAATCTGTCTCCATCTTTCTTAGAGGCCCATTTTAAGTACTGAAAGGCCATAATAAGGTCTCCCCAGAGCCTTCTCTTCTCCAGACTGAACAATCCCAATTCTCTCAGCCTGTCCTCACAGCAGAGCTGTCCCATCCCTCTGATCATCGTGGTAACCTCCTCTGGACCTTCTCCAACAGGCCCATGTCTTTCCTGCACTGAGGGCTCCAGAGCTGGACACAGAACTCCAGGTGGGGTCTCACCAGAGCAGAGCAGAAGGGCAGAATCACCTCTCTCAACCTGTTGGTCACACTCCTTTTGATGCAGCCCAAGATACCATTTGCCTTCTGGGCTGGGAGCTCACAACAGTATCCTCAAGTTTTTTTCTGCAGGGCTGCGCTCAATCCCTTCATCCCTCAGCCTGTATTTATACTGGCGGTTGCCCCAACCCAGATCAGCAGCCCTTACCTCTATTTCAGAGGCTGATGTCTCCCCTTCTGTAGTACCGTGTTTGTTCTACCTGGGATATCTGAAAGAAGACTTAATTTTGGGTGTACTTGAGAGATGATTGTTCTACCCACACTCAGCCAAAGGACGCTATTTTATAAGTGACCTTCAGATTACCCTTGACCTTAAGTAGAAATTGATGGTAACAAATTGCATTTTTATGAAATAGCATGATCCCGCAGGACCTCCTGAGTGTACTAAGTCAGACAATAAGTCATAAAACAGAAATCTGCCTATTTTCCACTGGGATAGTCCTCCATTTTGAGCCAGCTCATAGCAAGGCAGAGCCACCTGGAGTCTGTCTCTCCCACATTTTGCACCTTGTGACTTAGTTTGTCTTCAGTAGCTTTTATCTACAACCTACACAGCTGAGGAGAAGCACAATACTGCATTTCTATAGCCAACCAGGACCTGCAGAATAGCCAGCTGTACTCAGATTTCAAGTAATAGACAGTGATATAGGTTATATAGATCTAAGAACATGTAATGTCACCACTGTATGAGCTACATCCATCTTACTGAAGATAGTAATATTTCCAACAAATCATTCCAGAGCAAGCTCAGCACTTCCTCTACTAACATGTATTTACCAATTCGTATATAGATTCTTGTTATATGAAGCATGTGTCAGTGACTTTATTCAGAAAAATATCTTTTCTCCATACTACCTCCTCAGACCTCCACGTCTTCCTTTGACATCACAACCAATTAGATTTCAGTTTTAGTGAAAGCAGCAGGACTATGTATTCATTTGCAGTTAATCTGCATGATTCAAGACAAGTCCATGTAGAATTGGGCTGTGATCATGGGTATACCCATGATCCTATATGATAGGCTGAGTTCCTTAGAGCTTAAAATCTAGACACACAACTTCTTTTTAACTTGCAGGCTTAAAGAAAAACAAATAAGATCTTCATAAGACACATCATCAAAACTGTATAATGTCTCTTTATAGCTTGTCTGTTAGAGGATTTATTTTCATGAATGCATTATTTCCCATTCAGATGGTGTTTCAGCTTCAGACCTCATTGCAAGCTTGCAAAGAGTGAAAAAATTGGCCAACATCTGTTTGTGTCTTGATACTGATTCAAAATAGTTCAAATAATTCAAAATGGTTTGAGGCATTTTCTAGCTGGGATTAATTGTATTTGGGTTTGCACCACATATAAAATATTTATCATTCACCTCTCTCTTTTATTATGGATTAGCCAATATTTTGTGATTTGGCATTGACACGCTGGCTACAGGAGCTTCATGCTTTTATCAACATGCATTGGTGTCTATAGTTAGCTCCAATACTTACTACGTAGCTCCAAAGATTTCTAGAAGTGTAAAGGTATTTTCCAGGTCTTATGGTAAAAAAAAAAAAAAAAAAAAATCCATGCAGTACTCAGAACTGGCAGGATACCTGTGTGCAAAGTCATGTCAAGAAGCCACAATTTTAGGCACTAGACGTCTCATTCAACTTAAATGAATTCAAGCTTTGTCACTCATTTTAACATTTTAAGGACACCAGGAATTCATCTTAGGGATGCAGATTGAGAAACACTCGCAGAACCTTTTCCAACTTCTGAGAGTGCCTTCCAGGCATAAGCCCAAACTCCACCATGGTTGTGTGCCAAAGTAATTCAAGGAGGAAGATCTGGACCTTCTAGGAAGCCTCTAGGAAAGAAAGCTTTGGAAACGCTGGCTACACAAATCCTCCAAATCGTAGGGAAGTGAAACAGACCTGCATGAAGATGAAGTTGCAAGAAAAATAGGAAATCCCTGGGGAAGGCAGGACTCAGAGCACATGTAGTGGGAACTCTTAAGGGGATAAAACAAAGAAGTAAGAAAAGATAAGGTTTTTACTGTCCTATATAGTCTATAATGCTAGTCAGGGGGTGTCTGTAATAACAGAAGTGTCATTCAAGAGAAGGGAACACAAAAGACAGAGTTCTGCTTCACACATTTTAACAATATATGAGAGCAAAGGAAAGCTCAGTGTCCTTAATGGAGGAAAGTCTTGTGAAAACAAGCAAACAGGCAAAGAAAGAAATAGCAAGTCAAACAAAAAGATCAGAAGAGCTGGTGGTGTGTCACAACTGCTTCTAGAAGGACTGGAGCTAGGCTGTGTCTTCCAGTGGAACTGAAAAGCAGGATGAACAGTCCTCTGTATGGTGAAAGAGACTGAACCCTGCTGCAAAATTATGTTGTTGTAACTTCAAATAAATAAGAGACAACGCCAACCAGCAAAAAATTAATGAGAAGGTGAACTTCCAGTGGTGTTGCAACATGAGGGTTAAATTTCTGTCTCTGGGATTTTAAAGCTAATTTGGTGTTCTGCAATTGGTTTGATTCTCCCAAGTAGCTTAACATCTACTACCATTTCTGGGTTCCTTTTTTCCTTTAAAAAAGGTTAAGAAATTAAAAATTCCCAGATATCTCTTTAGCAAACTGCGCTCCTTTGGTTTTTCCTGTATGTTGAAATGAATACCAGTGAGTAAATCTATACAATATGAACATTCAAGTTAAAACAATAAAGCATCTCTTACTCCCTGTCTACAATGAGGAGTGACTATCATGTTCTGAAGCTTCAGAATCACTTGATTCAAGCTGAGACCTGTTTAGAGCGGCATAGCCATGGCTTGGCTCCCACTACCACACTGAAACAGGAATTTCGTAATAAATGTATAAAAACAAATAATGTTTTTCTAATTGTTTACATTCAGGGTGTGATAAGAACCGTCAGCAAAAACTGAGGAAACTAGGCATACCATTTATTTTAATAAGAGCCTTCCTTTTATTAATGGGGATTCTCGTGCTTATGAAACTTTGTCTGGGATGGCTTAGGTGTCACTATTTCACTGAGTAGCTTACCTGTGAAAATTAGGAGTGAAATTTCTGTGCAGAACAGACACAACTATTTCAGAACTATTCAGTGATGGTCGAACTGATTTACTTCTATGGAATGTTAGAATAGTTTCATCTCAGACAAAAGGAAGCTTTTTGTATGCTTTTTCCCAAAACTTTGTAGAAAAACGTAGATAGACAGAACAATCTGCAATATTGCATTTGTAAGATGTAGATTTTCTGTCTTCCTTCATTTTATGTGTTTTCTCCTCAATTTAACTATAATTTCATTGCTGACTTTCAGCAAAAGAGTTTGCATCCAGCAGATTTGTTAGCGACTTCTGTATTCAGATATTGAATAGCACTTACTTGTTGTGTTTCAAGCTAAAAATCCAGAAAACTCCTATTTTGTGTTTCAGTTTTCCTCCAGGCTGACTTGCTTCAAGGTGGCTGCTGCTTGGGCAGAAATACCACATAGAGCACAATGGATGACCTGGTGCAAGTCATAGTTATTCATTAGAAATTGTCAAGGGTTTGGGCTTGTTTCTGTCTCAAAGAGAAGAAACTTCAAGGCATGTTTGTATTTGTTGTAATTTGTCCCATTATAGAACTGCCTAAAGTTACATAACTCAGAGCTTTATTTGCATCCGGGTTTTGTCATAGGGGGAAATCGCAGATGTGACATTTTAAATGTGGCTTAATTCTATACTACAATGTATTACTGATCCCTGAAGCTGCTACAAGGTTTTAAAGCGAATCAAGGTGCTTTGGAACATACAAAGAGAAACATGAGATTTCTAGACTTAGAAATTTACCTTCTCAAAATTATGCATGAAATATTATTGGTAGCAAAATACCAGAAGCAATACTGGAATATTGAGTTCCAAGATGATGGTGATTTAAGAGAAAAAATAAGCTACAATGAAAAAATAAGCTACAATTGATAACTAAAGCGATTTTTTTGAAATGTGTTTTAAGTAAAAACGTAAAGAAGATCTGTCATGTGAAGATTCTTCCTAAAGTAAGATTAGCAAGAACACCAGCCAGAACAAAAAGTCCTGAAAGGAGTGATTTAAGATATCAGTGGCACAGCCAGACTGTTTCATTGTGCTTGTTTAATAGCTAGCACAGTCAGGATGTAGTTCATGGCTGGGGCTACTATACAGTCTTTTAAAGATTAAGTAAGAAACCTTACAGTGAATATTAAAAAGTGGCAGTCTGTTTTGCCATTTTCTTTTTTTTTTTTAGAAGCAGTTGCAGTTCTAATTCTGTGTCATACATCCTTTTACTGTTGCAAGAATATGTATTTTACAAAAATAGAAAAAAGTGTAGCATTATATTTTGGGTTTTTTGGAAAAAGAAAAATCACAAAAAGTTTCTTTCATATAAGGGAAGTATATTTCCAAAGAAAACTTTCATCTAGGCCCCATATCATGCTATATTCCTCACATCCCAGCGAAGCTGTAATGTATTGAAGAAGAGAAGCTAGTCATAAAAATTAATAAATTGTGGATTATTTAGAAGAAGCTGCCTCCTATAAACCCACAGCAAAACTGCTTGTTGAGTTACTGATACCAAAAGATATTCTTTGGGACTACAATCTAAAGGCAAGCTCCTATTCTTAATCCTTTTTGACACAGGGGTGGGGTACAGAACAGTATCAGTGAGGCAGAAATCCTGAGCCACTGGTCTCACCTGCTGAAGCTGGGTCACACCAGCCTGCAAACAGTTTGTTCTGTATTTGCTTTTGCAACTGCTGAGTAGTACTTGTTTCTCCCAGTTCCTGCTGCTGCATTATTCTTATTAATATAGGAATACATCAAACGTTGTGTGCCTGGAGTTATTCCAAGAGAACAGCATATTTGATTTACAGTTCAAAACAACCTGCCTGTCTCATTAGCTGACAGCAGTCTCAGCATAATGGTATTGACAATGATAAATGCACTTTTTTGTGTTTCATTAGCAGAGAAGGGAGACAGCAATGCACTTCCATGAAGCAGTCCTCCGAAACAAGGCAAAATTTGCTCTGATGTAACAGCAGTTTCATCTGGAAGCACTGAATAACTCTGTTTATGTGAAATTAAGGCTGAAGTTGCATAAAAGACCCATTATATCTTTACCAGTTTCACTCCTACAGGAAATGCAGCAAGAGTATCATATTTCACATACTTTCAGCTGAAACAAGGGAGCGTGGACATTTCTAAAATATTTTAAAGAATCTTTTCTAATCTTGTGAGTATTTGTGCTTTCAGGTATGTATTATCTGCCTGTATTTATTTTTTTTTTCTTTTTTTTCAGGTATAGTGAAGTCTTCTACAGCTTTGAGTTTCATCTAGTTTGTTTTTGTCTCCTGACAAAACAGACGTTGCTAGCCACAGGAGGCAGTGAGGTTAAACCTGATCCATGTCTTCCATTTTACTTTCTGCAGGTGTCTTGTTGCCTCATGAAGCTCTTGCATTTCTACAGGTTAAATATGCATGCACAAGGGGTCGAAGCCTGTCAGAAAATATCAGAAGTTACCTCTGATGTCCATGGACATGCTGGCCCTGAGAAACAAACCAGTTGCAATAGATGAAGGTAATTTTTTTGAGACATAATATTTATTTAGCAAAAGGAAAAAAAAAAAATAAAGGATCCTCTATGTTTCATTTTGGCACACAGTTGTTGAGAGTGGAAAGGTGGAGTGAGGCCACTATTACATTAGACAAGTGAAAAGTGAGAAGAGGGTAACGATCTATTTTTAAGCTTCTCAGGTGTCAGTGAAAGTCAAGGATAAAAAGAACTCACTGATATGAGAGACATGCTGAAAGATATAAGTTTTTTAAAATTGTACAAGGAAATGATCAAAGGGCTAATGAAAATGGAATCCCTGAAATCTTAACTTCTGTATGTGGAAAAAAATAATTTTCAAGGTAAATAATTTTACCAGAGGATTCTGCATCAAAGAAGATAACATAGTGCCACAACAAAAGGAAATCAAGTTTACACTGACAACCTTTGGGGTTTACCTACTAGGTTTTCCAGAGAGATAATATGTATCATAGATTGTCATTAAATTACATGGGTATCTTAAACAAATTTTTGTTACATAGGATACCTCTTACAAGATACTATTGTGAGGTTTCAGATTTTTTTTTTGTTTTGTTTTTTTGTTTTTGTTTTTTTTTTTACACACCCCAAGGTGGCCATATTTGAAGGCTAGCAGGTAACTGAAGTTTGCCTTCAAACATATCCAGCATATCCAGTCATTTTAAGTTTGAGGCCTTTACTGCATACCCATTTAGGAGTTTATATATGTGAAAGCAAAAAGCCAGATTCTGTGCATACTTTTCAAGGGTATGTAATTAAAGAATAAATGAACAGTTATGCAAAGTCTATGATAAAAGCAGGATGGTTTGCCTGGCCCCACATTAGGCAGCAGGCTGCTGAAAAGCTGTGTGAGGGAAAGATTAGAAGATTTCTGGGTTTTCTGTGCAACTTGCAGATCTTGTACATAAATCATAAAGGAACAGTCTGCTCTTACCTAATATTAATGAGCATATTTAAACTATTCACCAAGGACATGGATGAAGAGACTCAGTGGACTCTCAGAAAGTTTGCTGATGATACAAATCTGGGAGAAGTGGCCGGTACCCCAGAAGGCTGTGCTGCCAGTCAGCGACATCTGGACAGGCTGGAGAGTTGGGTGGAGAGGAACCTAGTGAAGTTCAGCAAAGGCTGAACTAGATGTAGGGTCCTACATCTAGGGAGGAATAGCCCCATGCACCAGTACATGTTTGGGGCTGACCTTCTGGAAGGTAGCTTTGCAGAGGAGGACCTGGGAGTCCTAGTGGACAACAGGTTGACCATGAGCCAACCATGTGTCCTTATGGCCAAATAGGCCAATGGCCTCCTGGGGTGCATTAGGAAGTGTGTGACCAGCAGGTTCAGGGAGGTTACCCTCCCCCTCTACTCTGCCCTGGTGAGGCGACATCTGCAGTACCGTGTCCAGATCTGGGCTCCACAGTTTGAAAAGGACAAGGAATTACCAGAGAGAGTACAGTAGAGAGCTAAAAAGATAATTAGGTGTCTGGAGCACCTTCATTAAGAGGAAAGACTGAGAACTGGGTCTGTTCAACCTGGAGAAGAAAAGGTTGAGAGGGGATCTTATCAATGCTTATAAATATCTCAAGAGTGGCTATCAAGAGCATTGTACAAGACTCTTTTCAGTGGTGCCCAAATATAGGATGAAGTGCAATTGAAGCATAGGAGGTTCCATCTGGATACGAGGAGAGACTTGTTTACGTTGACAGTGACAGAACACTGAAACAGGCTGCCCAGAGAGCTTGTGTAGTCTCCTTCTATGAGGCATTCTAAACCCACCTGGATATATTCCTGTGCAGTCTGCTCCAGCTGACCCTGCTCTAGTAGATGAGTTGGAGAAGACAACTTCCACAGGTGCCTTCCAACATCAACCTTTCTGTGACTCTGTGATACTTGAAACGTTTCCATATATACTAATAAAAGTAATACTTTCTAAGATGTCAAATAGACTTCTCAAGCATTATGTTTAAAATCTAAATGCACTATGAAAGTTTAAAAATAAAGATTTCCATGGCTTATTTGGAGTTGGATAGGACCCCATTAGTGGGGCATTGTGATCTGTTTTTATTCTCAGGGAAATTAAAAATGAATGAGCAGAGACTGGGCACACCAAAATTTTTTTAGTTGAGAACTTCTGTTCTTCATACCAGTGTACTATATTACAATAATTAAGGATTTTCAGTTTTAAAAAAGGAGTCAACCAACTGACTGTGTAACCCTCTCTCACACTAGAAGTTGAGCATAGCAAGTTAAACAGGGCCGTTGATTGTCAACCCTGTTAAGCAATGACATTGGGCAAGGCTGTTTCTAAAGGCAGTGTAACCTGAGAATATTAGAGAAAAAAATGTGGTCTGACCAGAATGAATAGGAAGAAAAAGTTGTAGCTTATGACAATAGAAACAAACCTCTACCTGTAAAATAGTGTCAGAGGTCATTGTTAAGGTACTTTCAGGGCACAGGATGGAATAATAAAAGATAAAGAGAATTGATCTTCCTATTAGCAATAAAAGGGCTGAACTCATGTGACAGAAATCATTGCTATGAATGTAGGGTTAAATATCATAGAACAATATAAGCATGATGCAGTGCTCAATGAGAACTAAGGACCAGACTAAGACCATTCAGCCTGTAGGTAAATAGCAGAGGCATCTACTATTCCATCCATTAACAGCAGAAGAGGCTCCTAAAGGCCCATTCCCAATCTCCCAGCTACAGGGAATATTGCTACTACAATCTGTTAATTGACTGTTTGCCTGAGTGTTCAGCTGCTGCAATAAAAATGACAATTTCCACCTTGTTGTAAGCAACAAAGAGAAACAATGCAGCCTTGATTGCCAGTATCCATTTGTTCATGGCATTGGGAAAACAGTTTATCCACATCCATTTTTGTACCTCATTTTCCATATAATAAAGGGGGAAATGCTCTGTATATCTTCCCAAGTCAAAGAACCAGTCTTCTTCTCTTTAACTGTAGATCATCTGTTGTAACATACTTTAAAGACACTCCCACCAACCCTGAAAGTCCTCTCTCTCTCTGCTCTTCCTTGTCTTGCATCAGAGCACAAGGGAGAGGACAGGCTCTGTTGAGCCCATTGATGCTTTTGCAAGAAAGCCTAGTGTATGCACTTGCATTACGGCTAATATTGAATAGAGGACAGTCTGTGATTTGGTAGAACAGGCCTGTAACAAGGAGCGATGAAGAAACTTACTCCCAGACAGCACCTCTATGTAAGGTTATTAAAAGAACATTTGTTTTATATATTCTGTCTCTTCTTCTGTCATTGCAGACAACATTTATGTGAGGTACTGTCTGTTACCTTCCTAAAAATGAGTAGGTAGAATTAGAGATACTACTCACAACAGAGAGGTGGGGCCCACATATAGCACTAAGTTAGTTTTCCCCAACTGCTCCTCACAAAGCACAGGTTTTACAAATTTCTGTCTCGAGAAGGATTAAGAAATTGCCATGAATGCTTAAATTCACTTCACTATTTTGCCATTTTGATGAAAACTGAAATGTTCTGTGGCTTGAAGTACAATTGGTCATACAATAGGACACAATGTTCACAAAATCTAAATACTATTAACAAGAAATAGGTGCTGTGTATTTTTACTTTTCCAACTTATTTTTTTTCTGCCATAGTCTTGAAACCTCAGTTTACTGGACAGAGAAATTAATCTGGTTTTGATTTATCATACTCAAACTGTGAGATGCTGAATAATTCAACTGTGTGCATTATGATTTAAATACTGCATTGGCAGAGTCAAGTTATCATACAAACCTGGCTCATTTCTCCTATCCTTTACAGCCTAGATTTTTTTGGGGTCCTAGAGCATCTCTCAATAGAGTATGCTGCAGTTTGTGTTCCGGCAGTTCCAAGTCATGTCACACACTTTCAAAACTTGCAATTTGAATGACTTAGCCATCTCATGATCTACAGAAACTCTCAGAGCCCCGTTATCAGAGCTGCTCTGGATTGGTTTTCAGCGTAGCCAGAGGTCAACAAAAGCTCACTGTGATTATGAGAGTACGGGACAGTTTTATCTATTTCCCTGTATCTTATATGACACTTCACATACAGCATTGGCATTCCAGTTAGCATTTAAGTACGGAGATTCAACAGAATTTTCTGTGCAGGCATCTCTGGAGGAGCAACCCTATACATCTGAGAGGTGACTCTAATATGCTAATAATTTCGATAGTGATTTTATTTAATTTGAAAGGCATTAAAATAATTAATGCTCTAGGTGGCTACACTCTCTGAAAATATGCCACACTGTGGACTGAATACTGAGACATTACCTCAAAACTGACCTGAAGATATAAGTGCTCTGTGTGAGGCTACAAAACTATTTTTTCTTGACCACGTGTGGATTCTGAACCTGCTCTGTCAAAATAAGATGACTGATCTTATTATGTCTCTATGGAGATTCTTCTATTTTAAATACTAGAAGGTGTGACTTTCTCCTTTTTGTATTACATCTGAGAAATAGGAAGTCCTAATGATCGTAACATGTCTTAGATGCATTGCAGTCTGTACTGTGCATATTAACTGAATATATATTTTTGTTTGGTTTTAATAAAAAAAAAATCTCTACTAAGCACTGTAATATATTATTTTTTTCAGAACATGTGGTTTGCTGCTTTTTTTTTTATTTCCCTGTTCCTTCCTTTTTTTTTTTTTTTCTTTCACACTTTTACTGAGACCAATATTATTATACTGAGGTAAGTACTCACCTGTCATCATGATCCTAGTTCTGGAAGAAGAACAAGAATCCAGTTTCTCCTGCTGCTAAAAGCCAAAGCAAAACAGGTAACATTAGTCTCTTTTGTCTGCAAACCTTTGCACACACTGGGTGGTTAGAATACCATTAAAAGGCGTATGGCACCACTACAATGGATGTGGGAAGTTTTGTTTGTAATTCACCATACTTTTTAAACAATAAGATATAACGTGTTAAAGCATAGCCTAAGAAAATGATGCCAAGCTGTCCCACTGGGCTGATGGTCTGAATTACTGCTTTCAACAGCTGAACTCTAACTGCAGGTGTAATGCATGTGGAGCTGGGAGCACAACCTTACACCAGACTGGAAAACTTAGCTAGGCCACAAAAGCAGGACTGTGGGTTTGAGGTCTCTTGTCCCTTAGACTGGGGGTAGCCAACAGCACATATAGGAACATCACAGATAATCAGCCTAGCTTTTTTATTCAGATAACCTACTTTGGCCCAGATTAAGTCCAGGGCCCCAAGGAAATTGTGAACCATTCTCTTTTGATACGTCAAAGTGTGGTTGAGTGGGAAAGAGGAGCATTTGGAAGAGCAGACTCCAGCTGTGTCATACCAGCTGCTGGTTTCAGACGTGACCTTGGAATGGCACTGACTACACATTAGCATTGTGATAAACCAAGTATCCTTGAGATTGGAAGACTAATGGAGTAACTTATCTTCCTGTCCAGGGCTCTGGCATATGCTATAATAGTCGCTGGCCCAATTGTTTGCTCATGCCAGCTAAACCTTTGTGTATTATGGACAGACAATTGTGTGCGAGTAGTCACCATGCTGCTTGAAGGAAAACCATGACGCTGTATGAAATATCTGTTTCAGTGACTAAATGCTCAACATGCTGCAACTAGCTGGACTAGGTGGGTCCCTGGGTGTTTTTGGGACAGAAGATGAATATGCCTGCTAGCTCTGTGAACATCAGTAATAACATTGCAGTGGCCTTAAAACCATTAAGAACACACCTATTAAACATATAGCTCCACCTTCTGTTCAGTGACTTCAGCTGTAGAGAAGTGACTGATCTAGAAGGTTCAAGACACTTTAAAGAGGAAGATATCATACTTCTGTTAGCAGGCTATACCGCTGTTTCAAAAAAACAGCAGAGAAATTTTTGGCATTTTGTAACGCCATGAAACTAAAATAAATTACATAGTAGTAAAGAAAAATCCTTGCATCACTTTTCTTCTTCTCTTGGAAAGATGAGAAGAGGGTGACACGGGTGTTTTTAGGTCTTAAATTGATATTGCATTCAGTTGAAGTAACAGATTCAAAATACAATAATCTCTGCTTTTTGTTTAGCAAATTTCAGAAGTCAAGATCTAATTACCCATAAAATTTGGGAACTACATTAATTTGGCTCCTACTGAAGTCAATGAGAATTGAAGTTGTTCAAGGTATTGACTGCTGAATTTTTGATTCTGTAGGAAACCGAAGTAAAACCTTCCAGTGACCCAAAGCCAGGGACCAAAGAAAGATAATTTGCTACTGCTTTACTTGTGTTTTGTGTTTTTTTGTTTTGTTTTGTTTTCCCAGTCAGTCATTTAGATATTATACAACCACAGTAAGCTGTTAGAACAGCTTTTTTATTCTTATTACTTCTGGTATCTTATCCAGAATTAAATCAGGGGGAAAAAATAAAACAAAAAAACAAAAACCAAAAAACAAACAGCCTGACTCCTTTGAAAAAGACTTTCATCAGAACATGTAAAAGGACCTTGCAAGTTTATCAAAACCAAAATTTTGTGTAGGGATACTGGGTTATTAAACACACAACAGAGTCCAGGGTGGACCTAGAACAAGACCAAAAGTCATATCTACTCCAAAATGTGCATTACTCAAAAAGTTAAGGTAATCCCTTTTGTCCTTGTTCCACTGGAGATCAGAAAGTTGAATATCAGGTTATGGTTCAGTGGATTAGCACACACACAGGAAAGCTCAGTCCCATGGCACTCCTTCCTGCATTGTTTCTCATGCTAAACTGGCCATATTACACTGTTTACCCACGAGCGAATTTCCTTACTATGAGGCAGCACACGTCTGTCTATGACATTTTCTGAAGTTTGTTGCAATGATGCAAGACCTAAGACCTGAGGCAGGTTCTCATGTCTGCTGCTCAGATGATTGTGTTATGGAGCAATCATGCACCTAATGTGCCAGTAGTTTTGGTGTATGGCTTATGAATGTGAAAGTCTTTTCTGAAAAGGTATATCTTGAGATGATTCTAATGTGCACAAATAAAATAATTTTAATTATTGTATCTGGGTTCTGCAACCAACTTATACTAAATTCTTGCTTTTGGCATTTATTGTACAGGAAAAAAATATTAAAAAATTAGTCTGAACAGATACAAGATAACAAGTCCTTTCTGGACAGAAATTATGCACTTTACAAAGCGCTTTCTGTTTTCTCTCAAACCTTAGCTGCAAGCAACTATATATAGCCAGAGCATATAAATCTGAATTTATGTTACACTGTCTTAAGACAGTGATTGGATTGAAAACATTCCCAATACATTCATAAACATTTTCTGTCTTACAACTTTTTTATATCTTTTTCCCTTCTACCTCGCAAAAGGATGTGGTTGCTGGACAAGAAATACACATTGAGGTCTCTCCTTCAGAATATTAGCCAATGTTATCCTGAAGATTTTGATCTTATTATGAAAAGATCAATTTTATAGATGCAGGATTCACGTGCATGTATGCATCATCCAGGTTGTACTTTTGGTGCAATGAAAGGAATATAATTTTTCATTTGTGTTTTGTTTGAACTGATTGTTCTTATATTAGAAGTTCTGCAGAACACACAGTTTGGAGTTTTAAATCTGTATGTTTTCTCCCATAGCCGCATACCAATGGATGCCTGTTCCTGAAAAAAAAAAAAAAAAATCTGTAGCAAAACTCTGTTATTCCCTGCAATTCTGTATTAAAAATACCATTTCTTTAATGAGAGCAATCAGGCACAACTTGCTTGTTGTAAATTGTCTTTTTGTCTTGATAGAAGATTCCTGTAACATTTTTATGGTCATTTCAAAGAGACAGGCTTCTGTTATCCTAGGCCAACCCAACAGAAAGCAAAGAGGGTCTGGAATGTTTAACACAAATTAACCAAGATGGTCTTTGATGTCCCAATAATTTAGCATCCTCTTGTTCATATACATGATTAGAGGCCACAATAGAGAAGATCAGCAGTGTTTATGTGTAACAAAGTACATAGAATCTTAGAATAGTTTTGGTTGGAAGACACCCTCAAGATCACTGAGGCCAACCATTAATCTAATTCTGGCACTAAACCTTGTCTCTAAGAAGCTCATCTGCATGTCTTTTAAGCATCTCTAGGGATGGTGACTCAACCATTTCCCTGGGCAGCCTGTTCCAATGCCTCACAACCCTTTCTGTGAAGAAATTTTTCCTAATATCCAATCTGAACTTCCCCTGGTGCAACTTGGAGACATTTCCTCTCATCCTATCACTTGCTACTTGAGAAAGGAGATCAACATCCTCCATTCTACAACCTCTTTTCAGGGACTTCTACAGACTTCTACAGCCTCCTTTTCTCCAGGTTAAACAGCCCCAGTTGCCTCAGCAACTCCTTATAAGACTTGTTCTCCAGACCCTTCACCAGCTTCGTTGCTCTTCTCTGAATCCTCTCCAGCACCTCAATGTCTTTCTTGTAGTCCGGGGCCCAAAACTGGACATGGGATTCAAGGTGTGGCCTCACTGGTGCCAAGTACAGGGAGACAATGACTTCCCTAGTCCTTCTGACCACACTATCACAGCATCACAGAATCACAAATGTTAGGGATTGGAAGGGACCTCAAAAGATCATCTAGTCCAATCCCCCTGCCAGAGCAGTGTCACGGAGGCACCTCGAAGTTAGTTTTAGGAGCACAACAGAGTTCAAAACAAACTTTTATTCTGGTCAAAAAGGTGCAGCAAATTAACCGGTAAGAACAGGGTTTTAGCACTCCAGTAACATAAATACAGGTTCGAATATCGGTTGAGGAAATTATTGAGGTGCAGCAAATAATAACAATGGAGATCCACAGTGTGCATACACATGGCTCACAAAAACAACATCAGAGCTGTCCCTGACTTCAGGAAACAAATACATGTGCTCATATTTAGGCACAGAATATTCTCACTTTGCCTCAGTGAGGAAAAAAAACACCCACAAATCCTGCGAGGAAATATTAAGTAAGTTATCACTCACCCACATGGTGCAATGAGGCAATCCCGGTGCCAGGAGATTACCTTAGGCGGCAATCCTGTCTAAGGGGAGGGCTCTTGACGACAGCATTTGGCCCGTGCTCCAAGAGGACCACGCCAAGCACATGCCTCGGCGGGGGTCCTGTTTATATTGCCGTGTCATATCTGACTGTGGGCATTCCAGAAGCTTCTCTGCACCCCTACTCTGGCTGTGGGGTGCCCTGAAACTTCTTGGCACCCCCCCAGTCTGGTTGTGGGCGCCCAGGAACTTCTCGGCTCCTTGGCGCCTCTGATCCCCCTCCTCCTCTCTCTTAATGACCCTGGTCAACAGGCTCTGGGGTCAAACAAAAGAAACTGTTACCCCCATTGCAGGAGAGGGGGGTAGGATGGGTTGAGGAGGAGATGTGCCTGCACCTTCCATATTGAAGGAAGGGGTGGGGCGGGGGAGAGAGGGAGGTGTGCAACTGCCACAAGCAGGAACACCTAGATGAGGATACACAGGAATGTGTCCAGGCAGGTTTTGAATGTCTCCAGGGAAGGAGACTCTACAACCTGCAGTGATTAGGGACGACACATACCAGGACACAGACAGAGATTCATGCAGAGGCAGAGATCTTGTTCAGGAAGGAGCGCAGAGCCTGGCCAAGCAGAGAGCTGATCTAGGCCACCTTCTTTATTCACCATTGACAATTTATAGGATTTACAGGTACGGGCCTGGACTAAGATGTTTACAAAAGGTGTTTTTCCACTAATTGTTATTAAAAACACACTAAACTCATGTGATGTTTGTCTCACTTGTTTTTCCACTCATTCACAGACCAGGCCCAAGGACATTAACACATCCCATGCACTTGGGGATGGTTATCTGGCCCGAGATACCATTCTTGTAAGTCCGGGCTATAACTTTTTACAATTATGAGAAACGTACTTCAAATAATCTGTCCAAGGCCCTTTATATATTATTATGCTAGTATTATGTCTTTGACCATCCAGATGGTCATGTTAGTATTGATCTTCCTTTATCATCCAGTTGGCTGGAACCTCACATCTTGCTTTCCCACATTTTACTTTCCAACAACAACCCCCTTGGGCATTCTTGAAGCATGCCAGGATGTTGTTGGCCTTTTTGGTCACCTGAGCACATTGCAGGCTCATGTTCAGCTGGCTGTCAACCAACACCCCTAGATACTTTTCTGCCAGGCAGCTCTCCAACCACTGTTCCCCAAGTCTGTAGTGCTGTCTGGGGTTGTTGCCACCCAGGTGTAGGACCTGGCACTTGTCCATGTTGATTCTCATACAATTGGCCTCAGGCCATCGATCCAGCCAGTCTAGATCCCTCTGTGTGGCATTCCTACCCTCCAGCAGATCAACACTCCCACCCAACTTGATGTCATTTGCACATTTACTGAGTGCACTCCATTCCTGCATACAGAGATTATGTAATAAGAAATGCTTAATTCTACCAGTGCACTTGAGGGCCATAATAACCCATTTGCAGAGCATCTGGCACAATCACAAGAGTAATGCCACCATGAACTCTGTCCAAAAGAGAGGCAGTGGTAGTAGTTATTCGCTTTGGAGATAATATTAAAAATTTGCACAACTTATCAGGAAAAAGATGAAAGTCCTACATGGGCTGTGGAGTACATTTCAATTCCTTTTCTTTTCCTTTTCTCTGGAAATTAAATGAAAAAGACTAACATGTAAATGTTGCTAGCTTTTTTATACTGTCTATTTTTAAAATAAGTTATCTTTAGTTATTTTTATTACATCTGGTTTACATAAAGCCTAGCTGAAGTTAAATGGAAAGGCATAGGCTCAGCTATACTGTGTGATATTGCCACATTCCATGGTGACTGTTTAAGTTATTTACTGAGTTTTGCCTCTTTCACTGTACTCAGACAACTTGAAATTATAAGCAGAGAAACAACAAAAGACATACAAACTTACACATGGGTTAACTGTATTTTTGAAAGTTTATTTGCTTTGCATAGAGGAAATCTTTAATTTTTCTTGATTTCTCTTTGGAGACATAATGACAAGAAGATATATTAAACCTCAGTGTGTAAAACCTGTGTTTTATGAAGAGAGTTGAGGCATATATGAAGAATTTCTTTAACAGAGCTTGAGTGTATTGCAGGAACAGGAACCTTAGTTATCGCATCCACATAAAGCCACCAGGATCGTTTCATAATCCCCTTTGAGTTCATCCTGTCAATTTAAACACAAAACCCCACAGTGGTTAGGATAATGGTCTCAAGTGAAATAAATGTCAGTAAGCATTCCATATACATGTACCAACCATGGAGCCTTCACCTGCATAAATTAATCACTCGATAATACATATGTGTTAGCCACAGACTGAGCTTGAACCACGTACCCTCATTGAAATTATTCCTATGACCTAGGAATAAACATACACATTTCCAGAGTGGAACAGAGGTAGGCCACGCAAGTCAAAATCCTGGGAGGCCTCGTTGCATAAATAAAGACGAGAAGCAGAGAAGATTTCTGTCCACTGAGGAGCATATGGTTTCTTCTCTAGGTAAAGTGAAAATACGTTCCTTTATCAGTGTTGTCCAATGTTTGTTAATATTAAACACTATACACCTTGTATGTAGGATTATCTCAAACTCAGACTAATCCAACGATAATAGCTGATTCAGCATAGGATTGCTGGTTCAGCTCAGAAGTAACATGCATGATATGCATTAAGTATGCATTGAACTTATTACACATGCTGTTTTTCTCGAATTTGAGTTTACTTTTCTGAGACATAAGAATTGTTTAGTGTAGCAAATCTATGCCTCAAGGCATTTAGATGTAATAAAGACTTTAGAATATGCTGAGGTGATGTGATTGCATATCAAATGACACAGCACACACACACTACTGGTGGAAGACTAAGAGCTATCTTTGGCACCTACCTGAAAAAGTAGCAGACAGCGATAAAAGTTAAAGAGGTATTTTGACGTACGTGGGCAGTATGTTTCTACTCTAAACGAGGTGTTTATTTAGTTTTGTTTCATTTTTTAACGTTATACACTAGCTTCCACCAATCTGCTTTGCAAGTTTAGCTTCCTTCTAGTCCCTCACTGGCTTAAATTTTCTGGAAAATACTTCGGATGTTCTGTCCCCTTCAAGAAGGAGGTTTTACTTAAATCACCTGGAAAGCAGGTGTCATAACTCTTAAGTTAACAAGGTATTTCTAGGATTACCTCAAGTGTTAAAAGCCAATAGGCAGTTGTACCAACTATCTCCCACAGAGCTCTTAGTGTAGTCATCTCCACTCTTGTGCCAATGTACTTTTTCTCTGCCCCAGCACAAGAAGATGATAAGACGATATTCTGAGACACGTGGCACAAGATATTGCTATAGATTTGGTGACAAAAACATTGCCCTTGCAATGCCAATCATGGAGCACCTGGGTTACTCAGCTACAATGAGTTACTCAGGAGGACTTGGTGACTGAGAAGCAGAAGAATTAACAAACTCCTACTGAGCTTCCCAAATAATTTACTAGTCCTGTATTTCATACATCACCTGAGAGGAAACCTACCATAATGGCTTGGCAGAGAGAAATGCCATACATCTTCTTGTAATAGCCTTTGATCTCATTCATATCCACTTCATGGCGTGAAACCATGATTCTGATGAGGTCTTTGTGCCGTGTCCCACAGCCCTACATAAAAGGAAAAGAAAAAAAAAAGTTAAAAAGTTTTTCTGTCATTGAAATATATTAAAGCAAGTTCTGTGTGTTAATCCATGAGATTTCTTTGTGGGTGTACACAGCCCACATCCCATTCCCTTAACATCTCTCAGGAGGGAGTCCTCTCATATCCCCCTTCTGTGCCCTATGAGCACAATTCACTTCTGGCAGCCTACCTCCACTCCTGGATTTCCTTTCTAAGCATTTCTTTAGCTGTTTTCTAGCAAGAGATACATTCTTCACAGTGCTTGCTATATGCCAGAGTCAACTTAGATTTCACCGCCTTTTAAATTTTTCTTAGGTGTGTGATGAACCTTATTTTCATAAAGGTTCACTCGTTTTTTTTCATCTACCGTTCCTAACCAGTTCACCGGAGTTATGAAAGTACCTGTCTGCTAAACTGTTTCAGGAGCTTTCTAGGTGCTATACAATCTAGACTTACCTGCCTTTCAATATTTTTTTAGGAGGGCAATGAACTCACAGCACTCCTAGCCAAGTCACAGGAGTATACTAGAGCATTTCAGGATCTCCACCTGACTCACTCAGCCCAGGTTCCAAATTTTCCAGAAGGACCATGGATGTCTTGCCAAAGATCAGGCTTCTACTGCGCTCCTGTCCTGACCTGTAAGTGCTTTCCTATTTAATTTTCACTTGTATTTTTGTGGTTTCATAGAAAAGTTCCTGTTGGCTTTCTGTCACTGTCTAGAGTAAAAGATAAATGCATGGATGGACAGATGCCTCCCTGAATACACTATATCAAACAGACAGCTACTCCTACGGAAAGACATGCAGAGGTTTCAAAGGAAATAACAGAAAGAGAGAGCAGAAGACACTGAAATTCCTTCTGCAGTCCTGTTTTATCACATAAAGAGCTTAGAGATCTCTAGATAGCTGGTTATTTTTCAGCTTACAAAGCACCCCATCTTTACAAGGGGAAGTTCTCTCTCTGGGTTACCTTAATTGCCATGTGGAGTTTCTCAGCAAAGAAAGCTGGTTTGCTTGTGGCACACTTCACTGTAATGAAACAATGAGACAATGTCACACCTCTGATACATGTAACGAGTAACAAAAGGCAAAGAATATCCTATTTATCTCTTTCTTTGTTCCCTGTCTTCAAAATATTCCTTTCCTCTATCTATTCTGAAAATAATTCAGTAATGGGAGAAAAATTGCAAGACTGTGCTCCCTAGTTTACTGCCACAAAATTAAGAAAGATGTTGCAGTTCCCAAGAAGAAGGAAGTGAAAACAGAGCTGGAGGTTCAGATCTGGTGTTCTGTAAAGCAAGTTACACTGAATACTTGCTCTTCACTTGTGGTGTTTAGAGGCATCTGATGGGACTGATTCTTTAATCCAAAGCTCCCCTGACTGTGATACAAAAACTGAAAACAAAATGAGTGTCTGGCTTCTGATTCAATCCCTAGTCTACTGGTAAGAGGGACTTAAGTGAGTGACTGCCTCACTTTATTGTTCATGAGGACGATGGCCTTCATATATAGCTATATTCCAAACCTTCTAAGAGTGATTTCTAGAACAACCTTACAGAAGGAAATTTGTTATATTTTTAATAATTGTCTATTTTAAATATCTTTGAATAAAATTCAGAGGAGGTCTGGCTTTATTTTTCTGAAGACATCTTGAACACATTTGGATCTTTGATGCATATTGTGGTTCTTCTGACAGCTCTTTTTGGCATATTGACGTCCTGTAAGGGTCTTCCTATGTTGATGACACATCTGTTCTTACAAGAGCTTTCTGTGTATCAGGAGAGATGTTTCTGGTCATTCATCAACTTGAACTGACTCAAAATAACTGAAATAAATCACTATCCTCAGACTAGACTTTCCGAAGTATAATTTAGCAAATTTCTCAGTGAAACACGATAAGGCCAGAATGGCTTCCTATCAGAGCAATTGTGATGGAAGTAAAAAATAGGTTATCGTACGGTCAGTATATCTACTAGTTTACAATCTGCAGAACCACTTACCAAGGGCAGTCAGGCATTTCTCAATATCACCCTTCATCTCCATATCCACTACCTGGTTCATGTCATGCTTGCTGTATTTGGTGTACTTCTGAAAGACTAAATGAGGGAAGAAAACTCCATGAGCAGTGATGAAAATATAGTGTTCTATCTGCATGGCCTCTGCCTTATCCTGCCCTCACTGCTGCAGCAGTGCCCACAGATGACTGATCGCAGACCACCTTTCTCCTATTTCCTGGCCATCACTGTGTAAAGAACAGTGTTACTGCATGGCCTGGGGGACTCAGCGTAAGGAATGGGACTTGTTGATATGGTAGCATTGGTGTTCTCACTGGTAGGGAGAGAGGTGGTCCAGTGACTCAGCAGGACCCTATGACATTAGATGATACATCCCCACCCAGGGCAAACTGGCCGAGGAGCAGTACCATGTGGGGAACATATAGAACCCCCACCACATTGATCCATTGGCCTTGTGTTCACTAGCTCTGTGAGACTTCATCCAAACAGTTTTGTTAACAGCCTAAATGATATGGCTCATCACCAGTATGGAAAGAACAGCCAAGCTGCTAGCTGCACCCTTAGTAAGCAACCATGTATCCTGTTACAAAAAACAGCAGTCAGAGTCATGTCTTGATAATCTGTATCTTCCCTGAGTTCATGAGTAGGCCATATTCAAAATACAACCTCTGTAAAAACAAAAAGTTTCTTCCAACCTACCCCTTCGGAGATGTGGGTAACTTCTTGCAGTAAGAACAGTAACAAACACATTAATATCTGTCCCTTTCATTTGCTCTCCTGCTTCATACAAGGCCTGTCATAAAGAAATGAAAGTGGTAAATTTAACATCAGCATAGTGAAGCATGAACAGAAATACTGTACTTCTGAGACTACGAGCCAAAAGCAGCCATTTCTTGTCAGTAATGAACTCAGGCCTTTGATGGAACCCATAACAAAACCCCGCAGATCCTCAAACTAACTCTAGCTCCATCAAGTAGTATTTTGCTTGTGTCATAACTCTACCTAGACAGCACTATGCAGCTGCAAAACCTACCTTTTGACTTTTACAACCACTATCTAGCTCTCTTGGATATATTACACTCTTGAATGAAGATAATTTTCATATATTTTGGTATGCTTCCAAACTGCATGGGTGTTTGGGACTAGTAGACTTTCTTTAGACAACCAAAATTATCTCTGATATGTTACTGGACAACTATGAAAGAGCAGCCTAAGCACCAAGCACTCCTTGTCTTTCCGGGAGGGAATTAATGGAAAGCAAGAACCAAATCAGTCTACTTCCTTTTCCTCAGGTCCTCAAACCTCTCTTGAAGTAATAACTGAAGACCTCCTCAGAGCAGCAAAGAAGATGTAACAATATTCTCCTCTACCAAGAGCAATAGTATTGAAATTTTGAGCTTGGGCAGAGTAGTAAATTACTGAACTTTAATTTCTAGGGCTGATGACAAAACTAAAATCCTTCTGTAACAGGAATGAAAGCAGTATTGCTCAGTGGCCTTTTCTTGGTCAGATTTTAAAAATAATATAGTTTTTAAAGTCACAGTAATGTAAGATTTCACAGTTGAAAACTCAGGAAATACTACGAAGGTTTACCAAGATTTCACCAAAAATAGTCACACTAATGGTGGAAGGAATAAGGGAAAGATCAGTGACTTATTTTAGAATTATTTAGAAAATACTGTGAGCGTTACCCAATAATCTTGAAAGGTTCATCACTTTGAAAATATAGTTATAGACACCATACGTATAGATACCATACAGAGTTCATGTTGGTCAAGGCATGGTAGCTGGTTCCGCCTACACTTGAGCACACCTTAGCCCCTCTATTAAATGATGCTTTACGTGACCTAGAAGAGGTTTTGCAGAAATGTTTCTGGAGCTAGATATTAGGATGAAAATTTCATTTTCTTCAGATATCAAAGCTTACTCAAACATTGTAAAATACAGGGTGTTTCAAAAGATGAACACAATTTCAAAGCAAATAGATATCAAATTGAGTCCATCTTCTTGAAACACCCCGTAGTGTCCCCTCAGAAAAGATTGCTACAGAGTGCATAAATCTCTGTTAGATACAGAATGCACAGATGCAGGCAGGACATTTGCAGCCAGAGTTTGTAGTCTCAAGTAAGTCAGATGAAGAAAGACGCTCTGAAGAGTGCCAAGTGTGATCTTACCCTGGCATCATTTTCAGCAAGCTCATCATTCACATGAGGATTTTCACATCGGTCAGCCTATATAAACAACAAAAAAGTTAATTTAATTTGTTCTCATAATCATCCAGTTCATCACAACTCGGCATTTTAGAGTTCTGCCCTACCATCCTCGTACATAACTCAGGACATAATTGCAGGTAGATACAGTTACATCAACCATTCTGTGAATAAAGGTGTATTTTTTAATCAGAGTTCACATTCTAAGGCCATCAGCAACCCATTTCTGAAGTCCTACATTAAAATCCGCAGAAAGTATTGTTTCTCATTGTGCAGCTTAGGGTTTGGAAACTGTGATTTCCTGGCTGCTGGCAATTCAATAACTCCTTTCTCGTTGTTTTGAAAACAAAACCTGAAAATCAAAATGATGCACGTGGACGTATCCAAATATTCTCCTCCACACATGTACAAGCTTCATAGACATATACTCAAGAATCATGGAATCCATTTTTAATGGATTTTAAAAGGGTTTTTTGTTGGGCAGCTCCAGTGTTTAGAGTCCTCTGATTTTGAACAAATTCACACAAGACTTGTTTGCTCCCTGTCACAGTATCTAACTACTAGAAGCATATCTTAGCAGCAAGCCAAAAGCCTTGAGTCTGTAATTGAAAGTACTTCTTCTTTTTCTCTTTCTAGTCTATTGACAGAGCTTCATTCCTGTTGTTTTTTCACATTCTTAACAGTTACTACATGCGCACACACACACACACACAAGAGTCTTAAAAGCATAACTAATAAACGCTGATAAACATCACTGTTTTTTGTATTGCATTTGAGATAAAAGCTCATCATCGCTTGGTTAAGAACAGTAACACATGGTCTAAGACATGTAAATGAAAAACAATGCAAGGAAATAGATGTTACCTGAGCGCTTAGCTATTGTGTGCCTTCTCTACTATAGTTATAACAACGTTCATTTTTTATTATGAGTAACATCACCCAAAAAACTTAAGCACAGCATACCTTGGCAAGAGCAACCAAAGCTCTCTGAAAGTCTCCCGATGTGTCAGAGATAATGTCTTGTGTCAGGTCTCTCTTCAGTACTGAAATCAAACCAAAAAGGGTTTGTGATTCATTTTAAAATTGTCAACTAGGTTGACTAGATGATCACTAAAGGCCTCTTCCAAATGAAACCATTCTGTGATTGTCTGATTTTTTCAGCCTTTCCTTTGTTTCCCATTTAGATATGCCCACTAGCCATGCAGTATTCTTACTTTCTCTCTATTTTACAAGAGAAGAAAAGCAGCTGGATTTTATTTGCATCCTAGAAAGCGTCTAAATGCATGGCCCATCCCATGAGACAGTTGCAATTCTGGAGATGATGATGTGCCTTCTCTTTCTGAATTGGGATCTACATAAGCCGGGAAAAAGTCAGTATGACCTCCTGCAACTGTATCAAGATTACGTGAAGCTTCACTCACAGCCTACCTTGGTGCCTCAGCTTCTCATAAGGAGAAGTGGGGGTGTGACTGTAATGTGCCTATGTGCCTGCTATAACGTTATACCATTAATACTCCTTTCTTGCTCTGAATTACCTTCTTTATAGTATCTGCAGGCTTCTCTGATCTCTTTGTTGTTTCTTGAGGCCAGAATCTCAATTAAGGTATCTTCATCAGTTCCAAGCCCCTGATAAACATGGTTGAATTTTTAGAAATGCTATTTTATACCACAAACTTAACATTTAGAAGATCAGAAATAAGAAGAAAATCAAGGACTTGGCTTTGAAGTCCCCGTGTGGAACAAGAAAGAAAAATGACGAACAGTGTGCTTCCATACATGGTTGTGATGGCAGCTCTTTTAGAATTAATTACATATCACATCTCATGTCACTGGCACCCAAAAGAAGCACTAAAGGGACCAACAGTGCACATCAAAGATAGAATGTAAAGCTTACAAAGAAAAATATTCCCTTTCCCTTTTTGTTTTCTCAAACGTAAACGTATATTAAGACTAGAACTTTCGACCATGGGGTCTGCAAACAGTTTTCAGAAGGCAGAAAGAGTTCATTCTCAGAACAGAATACCATTTTCAGCCAAACTCCTCCAAGCCTGAAATTAAATGGAGATTGCTGGATATGGTTCTGAGAACCTGGTTTACAGGTATAGATTTATTTTACAAAAGGGAGTTCAAATGAAGACAAGACACAAGCTTTAAAATCCAAGTCCAGTGTTCCTTACAGGCCCTGACATTATTTATACTTTTCAGGAGAGTTTTTCTCAGAAGCTTTTGACTTACCTTCATACAGGCTCTTAATTCTTCAGCATCAAACTGAGCAGGAGTTTTGAGCAGAGCCACAACAACGTCTTCCAGGTGGCTTTTCAGAACTTGTTTCATGGCTTCTTCCAGACTCTGTGACAGGAAGCATAAGGAACACACTAAGCTAGAGAGAAGGGTAAAAAGCTGCTGTTCAGCTACAGTCCAAACATCGGGTCTAATCTTTGAGGATTCTTAACCTACATCATTCCTTTAGCTACTAGAAAGAATGGTGAAGCCCTACTTGTTTTTCATTGGTCTCCTTTGTGGTAGTCAAAGTGTCAGGGTTTTTCAGTAAGTACTCGGGAGAGTTTTCACACAGTCAGTTCAGCCACGTTCTCTCATTCACGCATCAGAAGAAGACTCAGAATAGGCTTTTTTTTTCAAGAGAAGGAATTACTATATTGCTGTTATGATTATGACTGACTTGCTTATCTGGATACCATTTTAATTCACCCAGTTATTGCATAGAGGATGCAGAATTTGTAGTGGAAACCATGGATGTACTATCATGTCCTCCTATTCAAACCTGCAAGTCCTGAAGTTAAGATTTGGGCGTTCTTCATTCTCATTTGACCGTAACTTAGGGATTAAAAAAACAAACAAACAAACAAACAAACAACAAAAAAAGCAACAGTAAAGAAAGAAGGAGAAAATTGAAAGCAATTTACAATTTAGACCATTTCTAGAAACATGTGCTTATTTCCAAGATTCTCAGCATTCCAGGGAGTAGCAGTTACACCCCTCAGCAGTAGAATAACACTACCTCCTGTACACCCATCCCTACACCAGTGTGGGTATACTTGTGGAACAGAGTTTTGGTCCTACAGCTTTCCTGTCCTGTTTAATTTTTTTTCTGGACTTAAATAGTCAGAGAGATGCCTCCAAGTCCCCTTATCCATTTCTCCCATTCTCCCAGCAGGCTGTCTCCCAGGTAGTGCTGAAATCTTGGCATTATCAGTCAAGTCGTGAATTAAAGGATCCCCAGGGCATTCAGAAAGATGAAAAGTCAGAATTTCAAAATCTGTTTTTATTTCCAAAGAGTGGCTGCTGTTTTCAAAGGCTCAGCACTGGCAATAAAATTGCAGGCTATTATAATTTTGGCATGGTTTTCACAAACTACGGAAGGCAGAGGACTGTGACTTTTGGTTGTATGAAACCGAAGCTATAGGTGCCATCTGAGCCAGCAGCAACATTGATATTCTGGGTGCAAATTTAAGCTTGGCTTGAATATACTTTACCTTTCCTTTAGCCTTGTGATAGGCAGCTTTGATCTGCTGACGCTGAGCATTTGTTCTTGTAGTCATGATGTCAATGATGGTGGCTTCATCCACACCTATGAGTCACCAAAAAAGCAACATGTCTAAGGCACTGCAATTATTATAGTGGTCTCTAGAGCGTCCTTTAGCCAAATAATAATTTTTCCATTTTATCATTTACTTTACGTCATATTTGGTTTTCTTGACACACTAAAGCTTAATCAAAGGAGAAACTAATCACCTACTGACTTACAATTAGTGATTTAGTGAAGTAATCCAACAAATACATTCCCATAGAACACAGAAAACTATGATTCTACAATTTCATATAGGAAGTCTTAAAGTGTTCTGAGTGCAGTACTCACACTATAGAGGAAATGAAAAAAAAAAAAAGTTAGAAGGCATACTCAATTAATCTCAGGACTTTGAACTGGAAAAGGTTTCAAATTACAGGCAAGTGCCAAGTGAGATTTTCATTACAAGAGAGAAGCACAATAGAAGCATTTGCTGCATTATCAGCGTATCCCCTGCCTCCAGCAGGCATTTCATTCAAATCAAATAAAAACCTATGAGTATGGTATGTTATAGTATGGAGTGATTCTCTAGAAATTAAATATTTACAGCCCTTCCTTCAACATATTTCAGAACTCTAAGATAGTATTAAGGTTTGAAATTGTAACACAGCATCAGGATGTCAAAGAGTTGAGATTCTTTACCGAATGGCATAACTGACTGCATTACCAAGCGCTGGACAACAGAGGCAAATGTCCTGCTTGCCATTGTCTCACGCTCTGATATTTTATTCTGCACAATTCTTGACTTTTCCTATGGAAGAGTCCTAATGTAGCAGGTTCAGTAGTTAGTCCTCTTACCCTTTGCAGTCATAGCTTTCTCCAAAGCAACAACATCAGCTGATGGATCAAAGTTAGTCTGTTGTGGTACTCCATGGACACATTGTGTACATTTCTGCAGAGGGAAAAAAAGAAAGAAAAATAATTAGTGCTCATTCCAAAGAACAGTTTTGCAAAGAAGCACTTTTAAAGGCCTAAGCAAACCACATATTTGGGATTGCCTGTTATAGGAGTGTGAAGAAACACACACAGCTTTGTAACTGCAGAGAACTAAACAGGCTCAGTAATGGATATGCTTAGGATGTATGTATTCCCTTCACACCTTTTACATTAAACTGAAAGTACTTCCTATATTGTTTTAGGCACCTGAAGAGTTGGTTTCCACAGGAAAGTTGGTTTCCATGGAAAAATACTCTGTAACTGTCATGGTAGGCAATTATGTCCAAATTTTAAAGGCTCTGCAACCACAATGAAATCCTACAGGCACTGCCAATGAAGTGCTATTAATTTCCCTGCTCATCTGATGCAAATTGGCTGTGTGTCACATTAAGGGACTTCACAGCTGATTCATCTCTAAGGTTACAAGCCCTTCTTGCATGTAAGGTCTTGGAGAAGTTTCAAGTCTCATCCTACGAGCAAGTGGAGAATTGTTACCCAACTTCTTTGAAATTTCAGACGTAAGCCACACTGTCTTCACAGGCATTATCTGCTAGCTGCTTTTGGTGAACTTATTCCTAGATGGGCACTCCCTAGTCAATGCATAAAGTGGTCTCAGAATGACTATGGGTGATAAATTCCACTACATGATAGATTACGTGGCTTGCCCCAAATCAGCAACATGACAAATCAACTTACTACATAGAGCCTATAACCCAGTAGCATGACCTTACCAGTGCCATATGGTTACCATCTTTTACAGAAGCTATAAAAAGCTCCAGGATTCTTACATGAAATACGTATCTAAAATTCCCCTTACTATGATATACGGTGATATTTTTTAAATAAGGAAAAACCCAAGCAACCATCCAACGTAACAAACAAAAAAGAAAATAAAAACCACCAACATAAAACAAAAGAAACAAATCAAACAACAGCAACCACCAAAAAAAAACCAAAACCCACAAACCAAAACCAAAATCACAAAACTAAACAGTTAATACCAGAAAATTAAAAAAAAAAAAAATCAAAATAAAGCAAAATGTATGTGAAAGACCTTGTCCAGCTTATGCCTTTAAATCACTTCTAAGAATACATGATTAATGCTCTCAAAATGCGAAAATACTTACAATACATTCCTGCTCCAGATTTTCCATGAACCATGCCTGTTTCAGAAATTCTGATACCACAGCCATGTTGACAGAGTTTCTGGGAAGAGACACATCAAGTGTCAAATCATTTTTCATCAAGTTACAAATGTTTTCCGTAATTTTGTTTCCTTTTGGCAAGTGACACAATGCTCCGCAATTGCTTGCACGTCCCTAAACCCTTATCTACTTGCAGAAGTTGTAGATTAGAGATAGAACAGCATGAAGATGCATCTCTTTCCATCTAAAGTGCAAACAGCTCCTGTAAACAGTACCTAGATCCAGGGGCTATGAATTCTTTCAAAACAGTATTTTAATGTAGCATGAAAAGGACTGGAAGAACTGATGGCTTTCTGCCCTATATTTTCTAACTCTTTTGAGATCAGGACAAAGCCTATAAACAGGGGGATGAAAAAAAATGCATGTAACTACAGAGTGGTGCAAACAGAAGATACTGCAAACAAGTGTGACACTTCTTTCTCGTTACTCCATACTGAATGCCTATTTGACAGTTATTCCCTTTAATCAAATATAATCCAGGTCGTGTGTTCCACTTCCTCAACTGGAATGTGTAGGGGTCTCGTTTAAAAGAAAGCGGGAGTAAGCACTTTCAGTTTCTCAGTTTGAAAAATATACTGATTTTTATGCACTTTATCATTCCCAATTGGAACAACCAATATTTCAACCGGACTGAAAAGCCAAACTGAGATCCTAACTGTTACTTCACAAGAATTACTGCACTGGTGCCTTCTGTCTAGCTCCCAGTCCCCAGAATAAGCACCCTAGAATGGGATATATGCACACTTTTAGAAGTTTTGAGAAAGTACTCAATTTTTTTTGAAAATATTTGAAGACACAAACTCAGCTTTTACACTACAGTCTGTGTCAAATAACACCATTTCTCCATGCCTATTGAACCATCAGAGATACACTCTCTGGTTACTGTCCAATGCTAGAGACCAGGATGAGGATGTAAATTAAGGTCTTTACACCCTGTCAGAAAAACAGGCAGTAGATCTAACACAATAATTAATTTTATGGTGGGAGAGTCTACTGAATAGGAATAAAAACATAGATAAAAACAGTCTCATCCTTGGAAGATTTAGTGGAAAGTTTTAGAGAGCTAACACCAGTTGTTAGATCCTGTATCAATGAGGATTTGCCTGAGCTTTTCCTCGCAGTACCAGGGGTTTGCTCTTCTGTTTCTAGAAGTTTGCTTTGCCTCATTTTCTTCACTTGCATGAGTGAAGAGCCTTCTACAGTCCCTAACAAAAAACCTGTTGTTGAACTAGCAGCATTTTTGAAGTTTCCATATGATGCACCTTTGTTTTCCAGCAAAACAATTTTTACTGCGTATTTCTACAGAAGTCCACTACAGAGGAGAGAGGATTCATAGGACACAGTCAGCTCCAAATTAGTTTGCTCGCAATCTTTTCATTTTTTTCTTTTTTTTTTTTTTTTCCATTTCCTTATATGCGTTATATAAAAGCAGTATCTGTCCAAACCCTTCCGTGTACATAAAACATTTCAAAATTTCTCCTGCTCACATCCATCTTTTCCCATGCCAGCAAATTCAATGAGCAGAATGTTGCACCAGGTCACGACATATTTAGCATACAATTCTTAAAGTTTGCAGCAAAGAACTACAAAAACTTACCTTCTTCCTCACAGACACTACCTTTCAGGGCAGCACTAGTCAGGAGACTAGTAAGAGAGCTGAGGGCTTGTCATGCTTTTATAGCACTGCACGAGTGACCCCACCCAGCAACCACCATGTTCGTACCACCCCAACCATCGGCTGCTCTTTGCAGCAACTAAATCTGGGTGTTTACAAAGCACAAATCCACACCAAAAAGTCACTGCAAAATTATGTGCTGGAGACAGCAGGAGCACAATTCAGATGGGAAATGTCAATAAATGATGATGCTCAACATGGCATTTCTCAGATACTACTTATGTCACTATTTTGAGACAAACATTAACATAGTATGGAATACAGTTTCTGCTGAGACAAACAGAAATGATCAGTAAAAACTGAAAAGAATAAGATTTGATTTTGGTAAACTGCCAGATTTGGTCTTGCCAAATATGCTTCTTGAGGCAGGTGATAACAACTGAAGTGGGAAGATGGATTTTCCCCATGAAATTCGTCTTACACAAGGTGACCGCAAAATGAGTTAGGAATTTTGTTGGATGTTGGGACAAAGATCAATAGCCTTTCCATCTATTTCCAAGGCTGATGCCTCCCCTGCAGTATCACTGTGTTTGTTCTACCTGGCATGCTTTGAAGAAGTCTTAGTTTGGGGTGTATTTGGGAGATGATCACTTGAGATAGGTCCATCTAGATTTGGGTTGTGAACATAGCTATACCTGTGACCCTATATGATGGGTGTGGTGCCACTGGGCTTCAAATCTAGACATGCAACTTCTTATTTAGTTTCATGCTTTAAGAAAAAAAAAAAAAAAGAAAAAAGAAATAAAAAAGAAAAAATATTCATATGATACACAATCAAAACTGTTTAGTATCTCTTATAGTTTCTCCATTAAAGGATTTATTTTCATTAATGTGTTATTTCTCATTCAGATACCATTTAAGCTGTGGATCTCATTACAAACTTGCAAAGAGGGACAAGATTGGACAATATCTGTTTGTGCCTTGATACTGATTCAAAATAGTTTGAGGAATTCAAAATGGTTTTTAGGAATTTTCTAGCTGGGATTAACTGCAATTTGTTTTGCACTGCACCAAATATTTATCATTCACCTCTCTGTTTCATTATGGATTAGCCGACATTTGGCTAACGCCTCAGGAAATACTGAATCAGCAACTGGAACTCTGGCAACATGACCTGCATGCTTTCAGTAAACATGCATCTTCCTCTATAATTTCTTCTCATACTTACTATTCATTTATTTGCAGAAAATACCTTTCCATATATCCAGAGATTAAAAAAAGTAAAAATATTTTCTGAGGCTTGTCATAAACCAAACATGCCTATCCAGAAGATAGAAAAAAAATAAAATAGCTCATGCTGTACTAGAAACAGGCAGGATAACTTTGTGCAAAGTCGTGTCAAGATGCCACCACTGTAGGAACTAAAAGTCTGATTCAGATTAAATGAGTTCAAGCTTTGTCACTCAAATGAGTGACAGGTGGTGTTGCGATATGGAAGTTAAATTTCTCTCTCTGGGGTTTTAAAGCCAATTTGGTGTTCTGTAATTGATTTGATTCTCCCAAGTAGCTTAACATCAACTATCATTTCTGAATTCTCTTTTTCCTTTAAATAAGGTTAAGGAATTAAAAATTTCCAGATATATCTTTAACAAAACGTGCTCCTTTGGTTGTTCCAGTATGTTGAAATGAATACCAGTGAGTAGATCTATTGAATATGAACATTCAGGTTAAAACAATAAAGCATCTCTTACTCCCTGTCTACAGTGAGAAGCGACTATCATGTTCTGAAGCTTCAGAATCACTTGAGTGAAGCTGAGACCTGTTTAGAGTGGCATAGCCCTGGCTTGGCTCCCACTACCACACTGAAACAGGAATGGCATAATAAATGAATAATACCAAATAATGTTTTTCTCATAATTTGCATTCAGGATGTGATAAGAACAGTCAGAAAATATTGAGGAAACTAGGCATTCCATTTTTTTTTTTATAAAACCTACCCTATCAGTTCCCATTACTAATGGAGGATAAATGTGGCTAGGAAACTTTGTCTGAGATGGTTTGGGTGTCACTATTTCACTGAGTAGCTTACCTGTGAAAATTAGGAGTGAAATTTCTGTGCAGAACAGACATAAATATTTCACAACTATTCAGTCATGATCAAACAGATTTTCTTCTATGGAATGTTAGAATAACTTCATCTCACACAAAAGGAAGCTTTATGTATGCTTTTCAACTAAAACTTCAGAGAAACAATATATATAGAGAGAAAATCTAAACTGCAATATTGCATTTGAAGATGTAGATTTTCTGTCTTCCTCCATTTTATGTTTTCTCCTCAATTTAACTATAATTTCATTGCTGACTTTCAGCAAAAGAATTTGCATCCAGCTGATTTGTTAGTGACTTCAGTATTTGTATGTTGAATAGCACTTAATACTTGTGTTTTCAGCTAAAACCTCAAAAAACTCTGGTATTGTGTTTCAGTTTTCCTCCAGGCTGAGTTGCTTCAAGGCGGCTGCTGCTTGGGCAGAAATACCACATAGAGCACAATGGATGACCTGGTGCAAGTCATAGTTATTCATTAGAAATTGTCAAGGGTTTGGGCTTGTTTTTATCTCAAAGAAACTTCAAGGCATGTTTGTATTTGTTGTAATTTGTCCCATTATAGACCTGCCTAACGGTACATAACTCAGAGTTGATGTACTCTTACCTAATATAAGTAAGCATATTTACCTACTCATCAAGGACCTGGATGAAGATACTGAGTGCAACCTCTGCAAGTTCGCTGATGATACGAAGCTGGGAGGAGTGGTTGATACACCAGAAGGCTGTGCTGCCAGTCGGCAACATCTGGACAGGCTGGAGAGTTTGGTGGAGAGGAACCTAATGGAGGTCAACAAAGATAAATGTAGGGTCTTACTCCTAGGGAGGAATAACCTCATATACCAGTACAGGTTAGGGTATGGCCTGCTGGAAAGTAGCTTTGCAGAGAAGGAACTGGGAGTCCTAGTGGATAACAGGTTGACCATGAGTCAGCAGTGTGCACTTGTGGCTGAGAAGGCCAATGGCATGCTTGGGTACAGTAGGAAGTCTGTGACCAGTAGGTCGAGGGAGGTTATCCTCCCTCTCTATTCTGCCCCGGTAAGGCCACATCTACAGTATTACTGGAACTACCAGGGACAGTCAAGTGGAGAGCTCCAAAGTGATTAGGGGTCTGGAGCATCTTTCTTATGAGGAAAGACTGATGGAGCTGGGTCTCTTTGGCCTGGAGAAAAGAAGGCTGAGAGGAGATTTTATCAATGTGTGTAAATATCGCAAGAGTGGCTGCCAAGAGCGTGGGACAAGACTCTTTTCAGTGATGACCAACAGTGTGCAATAGGCACAGACCGAAGCACAGGAGGTTCCATCTGAATATGAGGAGAGACTTGTTTACATTGACAGTGACACAGCACTGAAACAGGCTACCCAGAGAGCTTGTGAAGTCTCCTTCTCTGAGACATTCTAAACCTACCTGGATGTATTCCTGTGCAGTCTGCTCCAGCTGACCCTGCTCTAGTAGATGAGTTGGAGAAGACAACTTCCAGAGGTGCCTTCCAACCCCCACCTTTCTGTGACTCTGTGATACTTGAAACCTTTCCATATATACTAATACAAGTAATACTTTCTAAGACGTCAAATACACTTTTCAAGAGTTATGTTTAAAATCTAAATGCATTATGAAAGATTAAAAATAAAAATTTCCATACCTGATTTAGAGTAATATTTTATCAGATGTCAAATACATATTTCAAACGTTATGTTTAAAATATAATGCATTACGAAAGATTAAAAATGAAGAAAGATTTCCATGGCTAATATGGTGTTGGATAGCAATCCATTAGTGGGACATTGTGATCTGTTTTTATTCATGGGGAAATGAAAAATGAATGAGCAGAGACTGGTAATACTTTGGAATATCAAGGCTAACCAATATGAATTGAATAGCTATGGCTATAAAAAAAAACCCAAAACATACAAACACACATCAGTTCCAGAGAAAGCTAAATCTAGCTTCTTCTCTTTGCTCCAGGAGCTCTGTGACTTATAGCATGAAATATGTGGCTTTACTTTGATTTTCAAGAGGAAAATAGTGATAACATTGACAACATACAGCAAGAAAAAGCCTTGCTGTCTGTGATAACTAGCTATACTTTCAACTGTGCACACGAGAAATATTTTAGTTGAGAACTTCTGTATATGTTCTTCATACCAGTGTACTATATTACAATAATTAAGGATTTTCAGTTTTAAAAAAGGAGTCAACCAACTGACTGTGTAGCCTCTCACATCAGAAGTTAAAAATAACAAGTTAAAGAGCACACATTTATTGTCAGCTCAGTTAGGCAATGACATTGGGCAAGGCTGTTTCTAAAGGCAGTGTAACCCGAGAATATTTGAGAAAAACATGTGGTCTGACCAGAATGAATAAGAAGAAAAAATTGTAGCTTATGATAGTATAAAAAAACCTCTACCTGTAAAATAGTGTCAGAGGTCATTGTTAAGGTACTTTCAGGGCATGGGATGGAATAATAAAAGATGAAGAGAATGAATCTTCCTATTAACAATAAAAGGGCTGAACTCATGTGACAGAAATCATTGCTATGAATGTAGGGTTAAATATCATAGAACAATATAAGCATGATGCGGTGCTCAATGAGAAAAAAGGACCAGACTACTAAGACCATCCAGCCTGTAGGTAAATAGCAGGGGCAACTACTATTCCATCTACTAACAACAGAAGAGGCTCCTAAAGGCCCATTCCCAATCTCCCAGCTACAGGGAATATTGCTGCTACAATCTGTTAATTGACTGCTTGCCTGAGTGTTCAGCTGCTGCAATAAAAATGACAATTTCCACCTTGTTGTAAGCAGCAAAGAGAAACAATGCAGCCTTGATTGCCAGTATCCATTTGTTCAGGGCATTGGGAAAACAGTTTATCCACATCCATTTTTGTACCTCATTTTCCATATAATAAAGGGGGAAATGCTCTGTATATCTTCCCAAGTCAAAGAACCAGTCTTCTTCTCTTTAACTATAGATGATCTGTTGTAACATACTTTAAAGACACTCCCATCAACCCTGAAAGTCCTCTCTCTCTCTGCTCTTCCTTGTCTTGCATCAGAGCACAGGGGATAGGACAGGCTCTATTGAGCCCATTGATGCTTTTGCAAGAAAGCCTAGTGGATGCACTTGCATTATGGCTAATATTGAATACAGGAGAGTCTATTACTCACAACCCTCCTTGTTGGGGCCCAGACCTAGCAGTAAGGAATTTTTCCCCAAAATACTCCCCTCAAATCACAGCTTTTAAGAAATTTCTGCCCTGGCATGGTGTCAGAAATTGCCATGAATGCTTAAATTTCCTTCACTATTTTGCCATTTTGATGAAAATTGCAGTATTCTGTGCCTTGATTTACAGTTGGCCATAGAATAAGACACACAATGTTGAATACTATTAGCAAGAAATAGATGCATAGGTATTTTTACTTTTCCAACTTATTTTTTCTGCCATAGCTTTGAATCTCAATTTACTGGACAGAGAAATTGATCTGTTTTTGATTTATCATACTCAAACTGTGAGATGCTGAATAATTCAACTGTGTGCATTATGATTTAACTACTGCATTGGCAGAGTCAAGTTATCATACAAACCTGGCTCATTTCTCCACCCCTTTACAACATCTTTTTTTTTTTTTTTTTTTTCTTTTGATGCCTAGAGCATCTCTCAATAGAGTATGCTGCAGTTTGTGTTCCAGCAGTTTGAATGGCTTAGGTATCTCATGATCTACAGAAACTCTCAGAGTCCCATTATCAGAGCTGCTCTGGATTGGCTGTAAGGGTAACGAGAGGCTAAGGAAAGCTCGCTCTGATTTTGAAAATAGAGGACAGTTTTATCTGTTTCCCTGTATCTTATATGACACGTTACATACAACATTGGCACTGCAGTTAGCATTAAATTGCGAAGATTCAATAAAATTTTCTGTGCAGGCATCTCTGGAGGAGCAACCCTATCTGTTTGAGAGATGACTGTACTAACCTAATAATTTCCATAGTGTTTGTTTTCATCTTAAAATCTTTAAATTTATTAATGTTCTAAGTGGCAAGACTCTCTGAATACATCCCACACTTAAGACTGCATACTGAGACATTATACTCAAAATGCTAGCGGGTCTGACTTTCTACTCTTACTTTAACATCTGTTAAAGAGGAGTTCCTGATTATCCTAAATTGTCCTAGATGCATTGCTACTTGCACTATGCATATTAAGTGAATTCATCTTTTTTGTTTTTTTTTATTTTTTTTTAACAAAATGTTCCACCAAGCACTGGAATAAGAACTACTTTTTCAGATCATGTTATTTCATGAGGTTTTTCTCTGTTCCGTTTTCTAAATATATTTTACACTTTTACTTAGAGCAATATTCCTACTCTGAAGAAAGCATTCCCCTGTCATCATGATTCTTGTGCTGGAAGAAGAACTACTCTTTACCCTGCTGCTAAAAGCCAAAACAAACCAGGTAACCTTAGCCTCTTTTGTCCACAAACATTTGCACACACCAGGTCATTAGAATAGTATTAAAAGACATATGGCACTACCACAATGGATGTGGGAAGTTTTGTTACTAATCCACCATACTTTTTAACCAATAATATATAACCTGTTAAAGAACAGCCTGACAAAATGATGTCCAGCTATCCCACTGGGCTGATGGTCTGAATTACTCCTTTCAACAGCTAAACTCTCGTGCCTGTTTGCTCTAATTGCAGGTGTAATACATATGAAGCTGGGAGCACCATCTTAAACCAGACTGGAAAACTTTGCTAGGCCACAAAAACAGGACTGTGGGTTTGAGGTCTCTTGTCCCTTAGACTGGGGGTAGCCAACAGCACATATAGGAACACTACAGATAGCCTGGCTTTTTTACTCAGATAACCTGCTTTGGCCCAGATTAAGTCCGGGGGCCCAAGGAAATTGTGAACCATTCTCTTTTGGTACGTCAAAGTGTGGTTGTGCGGGAAAGAGAAAAGAGCATTTGGAAGAGCAGACTCCAGCTGTGTCATACCAACTGCTGGTTTCAGACGTGACCTTGGAATGACACTGATTGTGTCATTCAGCATTGTGATAAACCAAGTATCCTTGAGATTGGAAGACTAATGGAGTAACTTAGCTTTCTGTCCAGGGTTCTGGCATATGCTACAATAGTCACTGGCCCAATTGTTTGCTCATGCCAGCTAAACCTTTGTGTATTATGGACAGACAATTGTGTGTGAGTAGTCACCATGACGTTTGAAGGAAAACCATGACGCTGTATGAAATATCTGTTTCAGTGCCTAAGTGCTCAACATGCTGCAACTAGCTGGACTAGGTGGGTCCCTGGGTGTTTTTGGGACAGAAGATGAATATGCCTACTAGCTCTGTGAACATCAGTAAAACCATTGCAGTGGCCTTAAATGCACTAATAACACACCTATTAAACATATAGCTCCACCTTCTCCCAAGGATAGTTTGAGACCTATCAATTCAGTGACTCCAGCTGTAGAAAAGTGACCGGTCTGGAAGGTTCAAGTTAGTTTAAAGAGGAAGATATCATACTTCTGTTAGCAGGCCATACTGCTGTTACAAAAACTAGAACAGAGAAATTCGCATGCTGTTTGGTCATTTTGTAACTCCCCTAAACTAATATTAATTATGCAGTAGTAAGGAAACAGTCCTTGCATCACTTTTCCTCTTCTCTTGGAAAGACGCAAAGAGGGGGATAAAGAGGGTTTTTTTAGGTCTAGAAGAGAGACTGTGTAAAGTAGAAGAAAGGGACTCAAAATACAATCCTCTTTGTTTTGTGGCCAGCAAATTTCAGAAGTCAAGATCTAATTGCCCATAAAATTTGCAAGATACAATGACCTCAGCTGCATGAGAAACTCAGAGACGAGATGCCAGGAGAGAACTACATTAATTTGACTCCTACTGAAGTCAATGAGAATTGAAATTGTTCAAGGTATTGACTGCTGAATTTTTGAATCTGTAGGAAATTGAAGTCAATGATCCAAAACCAGAGACCAAAAAAATACATTTTGCTACTGCTTTACTTGTATTTTGTGGTTTTTGGTGATGTTTGTTTGGTTGGTTTTTTCCCTGTCATGTAGATACAACCACATTAGGCTACTGGAACTGTTTTCATTCCTATCACTTTTAATGTCTGACCCAGAATGAAATCAGGAGAAAAATATTCAAACTGTGAAATTAATACTGAGTCTTCCGAACAAAAATGTTCACTAAAGCATGTACAAGGAGAGTGTCAGTTTATCAAAATAAGAATTTTGCCTGGGGATACTGGCATCTTAAATACGTAACAGAGTCCAGAGTGGACCTAGAACAAAAATTGTTATCAGTACCAAAGAGATATCTACTCTAAAATGTGCATTACTCAAAAAGTTAAGCCAATCCCTTATGTCCTTTTCCACTGGAGATCAGAAAGTTAAAATCAGGTTATGGTTCAGTGGATTAGCACACACGTAGGAAAGCTCAGTCTCATGGCACCCCTTCCTGTATTGCTTCTCATGCTAAAACTGCCCATATTGCACTGTTTACCCATGAGACAATTTCCTTACTATGAGGCAGCACAGGCCTGTCTATGACATTTTCTGAAGTTTGTTGCAATGATGCAAGACCTGAGGCAGGCTCTCATGTCTGCTGCTCAGATGTTTGTGTTATGGGGCAATCACACACCTAATGTGCCAGTACTTTTGGTGTATGGCTTATGAATGTGAAAGTGTTTTTTGAAAAGTTGTATCTTGAGATGATGCTAATTTGGACAAACAAAGTCATTTTAATTATTGTATCTGAGTTTTGCGACCAACTTTACTAAATTTCTGCTTTTGGTATTTATTGTACAGGAAAAACATACTAAAAAATTAGTTTGAACAGATATTAGATGACAAGTCCTTTCTAGACAGAGATCATGCCCTTCACATAGCCATTACTGTCTTCCCTCAGACCATAATTGCAAACAAGTAGATACAGCCAAAGCATATAAATCTGAATTTATGTTACACTACCAGTGATTGGAATGAAAGCATTCCCAATACAATCAAAACCGTTTTCTGTATTACAACTTATTTCCATCTTTTTCCCTTCTTCTGCCTCGCAAAAGACAGATGATGTCTGATTTGCCAGTGTTTTTGTTGTATGGCCTATGATCATTAAAGAGACAAAAATCCTAACTATATGAGGACTACCCATGTGCATGGTGCCTCAAATTACAGCTACTCTTACCTCAAGGAAACTGCAGACTTCCCTAGATTTATATACACTATCTAACCTCAAAGCCTATATGCTTTTAAATCAAAGCTTGTTTCAGTGATAAAGTTGGCATGAAAGGTTTCTGGGCACGAGGCTTCCATTTCACAAAGTCTGATCCTGTGAGATGTCCATTGCAACTGCATCTTGAGGAGATTGCTCTCATTTGTCTGTAGTCATATCAGCACTCGTCCTACTTCTTTTCCATTTAGTCAACTCACAGGTAAACCTGGAGTTAAATGTAGAAACTAGATTACCATCCACCTCTGGTTTTCTTGAACTCTGAAAATGTATTGCACCTTTCGAGAGGCAAAGGAAAAACCTTACCTGCAGAAAATGAGAACTTTTGTCATAGGCTATTTTGTCCAGACTGGAAAGGAAATAATTTCCTGCGAAGTGAAATCGTTGATATAAAGATGGACTCCTAAATATCTAAGTTGTTGGTGATGGTAGTTTCTCAAAAGGTGTACGTTGAGATGATGCTAGTGTGGACAAATAAAATAATATAAATTATTGTATCTCAACTGTGACCAACTCACTAAATATTTACTTTTGACTTCTATTGTACAGGGAAAAAAAAAATATTCATCTTAACAGGTACCAGTGTTTCCTGGACAGAAGTTATGCACTTCACAAAACCCTTTCTGTTTTCCCTCAGACCATAGCTGCAAGCAATTTAATTGCAGCCAGAGCAAATACCTCTGAATTTATTTTGCACTGCCTTAGGACAGTGATTGAATCGAAAAACCTTCCCAATACTTTCAAAAAAGACTCATAGAGTAGTTTGGGCTGGAAGTACTTTAAAAGGCCATTTACTCTGCCCCCCTGCAATGAGCTACGGAAATCTTCAGCTAAATCAGGTTGCTCAGAGCCCCTTCAGCCTGGCCTTGAATGTCTTCAGGAATGAGGCATCTACCACCTCTCTGGGAAACCTGTGCCAGTGTTTCACCACATTCATTGTAAAAAATTTCTTCATTTCTAGCCTTTCCTTTAGTTTAAAACCATCACCCCCTTTCCAGTTGTAACACACCCTTCTAAAAAGTCTCTCTCCATCTATCTTAGAGGCCCCTTTGAAGTACTGAGAGGTCACAATAAGGTCTCTCCAGAGCCTTCTCTTCTCCAGGCTGAACAACTCCAGCTCTCTCAGTCTTCCCTCACAGGAGAGGTGTTCCATCCCTCTGATCACTTTTGTGGCCTCCTCTGGACCCTCTCCAACAGGTCCATGTCATTCCTGTACTGAGGGCTCCAGAGCTGCACACAGTACTCCAGGTGGGTTCTCAGCAGAGCAGAGTAGAGGGGCACAATCCCCTCCCTCAGTCTGGGACCAGCTTCTCCTCCCAAGATACAGTTGGCCTTCTGGGCTGCAAGTGCTCATTGCCAGCTCTTGTCCAGCCTTTCATCGAACAGTTCCCCCAAGTCCTTCTCTGCAGGGCTAATCTTGATCCCTTCATCCCCCAGCCTGTATTGATACCAGGAGTTGCCCTGGCCCAGGTGCAAGTCCTTGCACTTGGCATTGTTGAACCTCATGACGTTCACATGGATCTACTTCTTGAGCTTGCCACAGAATCACAGGATCACAGTATCACAGAATCACAGAATGTTAGGGATTGGAAGGGACCTCAAAAGATCATCTAGTCCAATCCCCCTGCCAGAGCAGGAACACCTAGATAAGGTTACACAGGAAGGTGTCCAGGCGGGTTTGAATGTCTTCAGAGAAGACAGCCTCCCTGGGCAGCCTGCTCCAGTGTTCTGTCACCCTCACTGTGAAGAAGTTTCTTCTCAAATTTAAGTGGAACCTCCTGTGTTCCAGTTTGTATCCATTGCCCTTTGTCCTGACATCGGTTGTCACCAAGAAGAGCCTGGCTCCATTCTCATGACACTCACCCTTTACATATTTATAAATTAATGAGGTCCCCCCTCAATCTCCTCCAACCTAAAGAGACCCAGCTCCCTCAGCCTTTCCTCATACAGGAGATGCTCCCTTAATCATCTTTGTGGCTCTGCACTGGACTCTCTCCAGCAGTACCCTCTCCTTGAACTGCAGGGCCCAGAACTGGACACAATATTCCAGATGCAGTCTCAGATCCAGGTGCCTCTGTATGACAGCCTTTTTCTCAGGCATGTAAACTGCATCACTCAACTTGGTGTCATCTGTGAACTTGCTGAGGATGCACTCAATCTCACTATCTTTGTAACTGATTAAGATATTACACAATACTGGTCCCAGTACAGACTCCTGAGGCACACCACTTGTTACAGCTGTCCCTCCAGACATTTAGCCATTGATCTCTACTCTCTGGGTGTGACCATCCAGCCAATTCCTCACCCACCAAACAGGCCACCCATCAAACCCAAACCACTCCAATTTAGAGAGAAGAATGTTGTGAGGGACTGTGTCAAAGGCTTGACAGGAATCCCGATATACAACACTCTTCCCAGGCACACAGATGAGGCTGACAAGTTGGTAGTTCCCAGGGACTTCTTTCTACCTTTTTTAAAACAGGTGCAATATTTCCCTTTTTCCAGCCAAGAGGAATTTAGGTGACTGCCATGACTTCTCAAGTATCATGGAGAGTGGCTTGGCAACAACATCAGCTAATTGCCTCAGGACTCTGGGATGCATCTCATCAGGTCCCATGGACTTATGTATGTTCAGATTTTCCAGAGACCGACTTTTGCTATACTATACCAATCCAAGAGAAAGCAAAGAGGGTCTGAAATGTTTAACACAAATTAGGCAAGATGGACTTTGATTTGCCAATAGTTTAGCATACTGTTGTTCATATAAGTGATTCAAGGCCACTATAGCAAAGACCAGCAGTGTTTGCATGTAACAAAGAACCAATATGGAACCATGGAAACATTTTGGTTGGAAGAGACACTCAAGATCACCAAGTCAAACCATTAACCTAACTTTGGCACTAAACCTTGTGCTTAACACTAAATCTATACTTCTGTAAACACCTCCAGGGATGTTGACTCAACCACTTCCCTGGTCAGACTATCCCAGTGCTTCACAACCCTTTTCATGAAGATTTTTTTCCTAATATCCAATCTAATCCTCCCCTGGGGCAGGTTCAAGTTTTTAGACTCATTCTATCACTTGCTGCTTGGGAGAAGAGATCAACACTCTCCATGCCACAACATCTTTCCAGGGACTTGGAGAGAGAGGAAAGGACGCTTCACCAGATTTGTTGCCTTTCTCTGAACTCTCTACAGCACTTCAATGTCTGTTTTGTAGAGAGGGGCGCAAAACTGAACACAGGATTCAAAGTGGTGCCCAATACAGGGCGACAATGACTTCCCTAGTCGTCCTGTACTCCTGTTGGCCACAAAAGTTTTGATATAAGCCAGGATGCTGTTAGCCTTTTTGGCCACCTGGGCACATTGCAGCCTCATGTTCAGCCAGCTGTTGATCAACACCCCTAGATGCTTTTCCGACAGGCCAGTTTATAGCCCCTCTTCTCCAGGCCTGTAGTGCTGCCTGGAGTTGTTGGGACCCAAATGCAGGGCCCTGACGTGGCCTTGTTGAACCTCATGCAAGTGGACTCAGTCCAACAATACTGCTGGTACCAGATCCGTCTATATGGCCTTCCTATCCTCCAGCAAATTAAGACACCCACCCAGTTGGTGTTGTCCGCACATTTACTGGGTGCACTCCATCCCCGTGTCCAGGGATTATGTAACAAGAAATGCTTAATTCTACCAGTGCACTTGAGAGACATAATAACTCATTTGTATAGTATCTGGCACATTCACAACAGTAATGCCAGGTGTGAACTCTGTCCAAAAGAGAGGCAGTGATAGTAGATTTTCACCTTGGAAATAGTATCAAAAATTTTCACAGCTCATCAGGAAAAAGATGAAAGTCCTACATGGGCTATGGAGTACATTTTCAATTCCTTTTCTTTTCCTTTTGTTTTCCTTTATGTACCAAACATAACAGATTTATTTCCTCTGGAAATTAAATGAAAAAGAGAATGATGGAGATATTGTTAGCTGTTTCATAAAATTCATTTTTTAAATAACTTATTTTTAGTTATTTTTATTACATCTGGTTTACATAAAGCCTAGCTGAAGTGAAATGGAAAGGCATAGGCTCAGCTATACTGTGTGAAATTGCCACATTCCATGGTGACTGTTTAAGTTATTTACTGACTTTTGCCTCCTTCATATATGCAGAGGAACAACAAAAGACATACAAACATACACATGGGTTAATTGTATTTTTGAAAGTTTATTTGCTTTGCATAGAGGAAATCTTTAACTTTTCTTGATTTCTCAAGCACATAGAAACCTCAGGTAATTTTTTCACTTTGAATACGTAATGACAAGAAGATATATTAAACCTCAGTTTGTAAAACCTGTGTTTTATGAAGAGAGTTGAGGCATATATGAAGAATTTCTTTAACAGAGCTTGAGTGTATTGCAGGAACAGGAACCTTAGTTATCGCATCCACATAAAGCCACCAGGATCGTTTCATAATCCCCTTTGAGTTCATCCTGTCAATTTAAACACAAAACCCCACAATGGTTAGGATAACGGTCTCAAGTGAAATAAATGTCAGTAAGCATTCCATATACATGTACTAACCATGGAGCCTTCACCTGCATAAATTAATCACTCGATAATACATATGTGTTAGCCACAGACTGAGCTTGAACCATGTACCCTGATTGAAATTATTCCTATGACCTAGGAATAAACATACACATTTCCAGAGTGGAACAGAGGTAGGCCACGCAAGTCAAAATCCTGGGAGGCCTCGTTGCATAAATAAAGACGAGAAGCAGAGAAGATTTCTGTCCACTGAGGAGCATATGGTTTCTTCTCTAGGTAAAGTGAAAATACGTTCCTTTATCAGTGTTGTCCAATGTTTGTTAATATTAAACACTATACACCTTGTATGTAGGATTATCTCAAACTCAGACTAATCCAACGATAATAGCTGATTCAGCATAGGATTGCTGGTTCAGCTCAGAAGTAACATGCATGATATGCATTAAGTATGCATTGAACTTATTACACATGCTGTTTTTCTCGAATTTGAGTTTACTTTTCTGAGACATAAGAATTGTTTAGTGTAGCAAATCTATGCCTCAAGGCATTTAGATGTAATAAAGACTTTAGAATATGCTGAGGTGATGTGATTGCATATCAAATGACACAGCACACACACACTACTGGTGGAAGACTAAGAGCTATCTTTGGCACCTACCTGAAAAAGTAGCAGACAGCGATAAAAGTTAAAGAGGTATTTTGACGTACGTGGGCAGTATGTTTCTACTCTAAACGAGGTGTTTATTTAGTTTTGTTTCATTTTTTAACGTTATACACTATCTTCCACCAATCTGCTTTGGAAGTTTAGCTTCCTTCTTGTCCCTCACTGGCTTAAATTTTCTGGAAAATACTTTGGGTGTTCTGTCTCCTTTAAGAAGGAGGTTTTACTTAAATCACCTGGAAAGCAGGTGTCATAACTCTTAAGTTAACAAGGTATTTCTAGGATTACCTCAAGTGTTAAAAGCCAATAGGCAGTTGTACCAACTATCTCCCACAGAGCTCTTAGTGTAGTCATCTCCACTCTTGTGCCAATGTACTTTTTCTCTGCCCCAGCACAAGAAGATGATAAGACGATATTCTGAGACACGTGGCACAAGATATTGCTATAGATTTGGTGACAAAAACATTGCCCTTGCAATGCCAATCATGGAGCACCTGGGTTACTCAGCTACAATGAGTTACTCAGGAGGACTTGGTGACTGAGAAGCAGAAGAATTAACAAACTCCTACTGAGCTTCCCAAATAATTTACTAGTCCTGTATTTCATACATCACCTGAGAGGAAACCTACCATAATGGCTTGGCAGAGAGAAATGCCATACATCTTCTTGTAATAGCCTTTGATCTCATTCATATCCACTTCATGGCGTGAAACCATGATTCTGATGAGGTCTTTGTGCCGTGTCCCACAGCCCTACGTAAAAGGAAAAGAAAAAAAAAAAGTTAAAAAGTATTTCTGTCTTTGAAATATATTAAAGCAAGTTCTGTGTGTTAATCCATGAGATTTCTTTGTGGGTGTACACAGCCCACATCCTATTCCCTTAACATCTCTCAGAAGGGAGTCCTCTCATATCCCCCTTCTGTTCCCTCTGAGCACAATTCACTTCTGGCAGCCTACCTCCACTCCTGGATTTCCTTTCTAAGCATTTCTTTAGCTGTTTTCTAGCAAGAGATACATTCTTCACAGTGCTTGCTATATGCCAGAGTCAACTTAGATTTCACCGCCTTTTAAATTTTTCTTAGGTGTGTGATGAACCTTATTTTCATAAAGATTCACCCATTTTTTTTCATCTACCGTTCCTAACCAATTCACTGGAGTTATGAAAGTACCTGTCTGCTAAACTGTTTCAGGTGCTTTCTAGGTGCTATACACAATCTAGACTTCCCTGCCTTTTCAATATTTTTTTAGGAGGGCAATGAACTCACAGCGCTCCTAGCCAAGTCACAGGAGTATACTAGAGCATTTCAGGATCTCCACCTGACTCACTCAGCCCAGGTTCCAAATTTTCCAGAAGGACCATGGATGGCTTGCCAAAGATCAGGCTTCTACTGCGCTCCTGTCCTGACCTGTAAGTGCTTTCCTATTTAATTTTCACTTGTATTTTTGTGGTTTCATAGAAAAGTTCCTGTTGGCTTTCTGTCACTGTCTAGAGTAAAAGATAAATGCATGGATGGACAGATGCCTCCCTGAATACACTATATCAAACAGACAGCTGCTCCTACGGAAAGACATGCAGAGGTTTCAAAGGAAATAACAGAAAGAGAGAGCAGAAAACACTGAAATTCCTTCTGCAGTCCTGTTTTATCACATAAAGAGCTTAGAGATCTCTAGATAGCTGGTTATTTTTCAGCTTACAAAGCACCCCATCTTTACAAGGGGAAGTTCTCTCTCTGGGTTACCTTCATTGCCATGTGGAGTTTCTCAGCAAAGAAAGCTGGTTTGCTTGTGGCACACTTCACTGTAATGAAACAATGAGACAATGTCACACCTCTGATACATGTAATGAGTAACAAAAGGCAAAGAATATCCTATTTATCTCTTTCTTTGTTCCCTGTCTTCAAAATATTCCTTTCCTCTATCTATTCTGAAAATAATTCAGTAATGGGAGAAAAATTGCAAGACTGTGCTCCCTAGTTGCAGTTCCCAAGAAGAAGGAAATGAAAACAGAGCTGGAGGTTCAGATCTGGTGTTCTGTAAAGCAAGTTACACTGAATACTTGCTCTTCACTTGTGGTGTTTAGAGGCATCTGATGGGACTGATTCTTTAATCCAAAGCTCCCCTGACTGTGATACAAAAACTGAAAACAAAATGAGTGTCTGGCTTCTGATTCAATCCCTAGTCTACCGGTAAGAGGGACTTAAGTGAGTGACTGCCTCACTTTATTGTCCATGAGGACGATGGCCTTCATATATAGCTATATTCCAAACCTTCTAAGAGTGTTTTCTAGAACAACCTTACAGAAGGAAATTTGTTATATTTTTAATAATTGTCTATTTTAAATATCTTTGAATAAAATTCAGAGGAGGTCTGGCTTTATTTTTCTGAAGACATCTTGAACACATTTGGATCTTTGATACATATTGTGGTTCTTCTGACAGCTCTTTTTGGCATATTGACTTCCTGTAAGGGTCTTCCTATGTTGATGACACATCTGTTCTTACAAGAGCTTTCTCTGTATCAGGAGAGATGTTTCTGGTCATTCATCAACTTGAACTGACTCAAAATAACTGAAATAAATCACTATCCTCAGACTAGACTTTCCGAAGTATAATTCAGCAAATTTCTCAGTGAAACACGATAAGGTCAGAATGGCTTCCTATCAGAGCAATTGTGATGGAAGTAAAAAATAGGTTATCGTACGGTCAGTATATCTACTAGTTTACAATCTGCAGAACCACTTACCAAGGGCAGTCAGGCATTTCTCAATATCACCCTTCATCTCCATATCCACTACCTTGTTCATGTCATGCTTGCTGTATTTGGTGTACTTCTGAAAGACTAAATGAGGGAAGAAAACTCCATGAGCAGTGATGAAAATACAGTGTTCTCTCTGCATTGCCTCTGCCTTATTCTGCCCTCACTGGTAGGGAGAGAGGTGGTCCAGTGACTCAGCAGGACCCTACGACATTAGATGATACATCCCCACCCAGGGCAAACTGGCCGAGGAGCAGTACCATGTGGGGAACATATAGAACCCCCACCACATTGATCCTTTGGCCTTGTGTTCACTAGCTCTGTGAGACCTCATCCAAACAGTTTTGTTAACAACCTAAATGATATGGTTCATCACCAGTATAGAAAGAACAGCCAAGCTACCAGCTGCACCATTAGTTAGCAACCATGTGTCCTGTTACAAAAAACAGCAGTCAGAGTCATGTCTTGATAATCTGTATCTTCCCTGAGTTCATGAGTAGGCCATATTCAAAATACAACCTCTGTAAAAACAAAAAGTTTCTTCCAACCTACCCCTTCGGAGATGTGGGTAACTTCTTGCAGTAAGAACAGTAACAAACACATTAATATCTGTCCCTTTCATTTGCTCTCCTGCTTCATACAAGGCCTGTCATAAAGAAATGAAAGTGGTAAATTTAACATCAGCATAGTGAAGCATGAACAGAAATACTGTACTTCTGAGACTACGAGCCAAAAGCAGCCATTTCTTGTCAGTAATGAACTCAAGCCTTTGATGGAACCCATAACAAAACCCCGCAGATCCTCAAACTAACTCTAGCTCCATCAAGTAGTATTTTGCTTGTGTCATAACTCTACCTAGACAGCACTATGCAGCTGCAAAACCTACCTTTTGACTTTAACAACCACCATCTAGGTCTCTTGGATATATTACGTTCTTGGATGAAGATAATTTTCATATATTTTGGTATGCTTCCAGTCTGCATGGGTGTTTGGGACTAGTAGGCTTTCTTCGGACAAACAAAATTACCTCTGATATATTACTGGACAACTATGAAAGAGCAGCCTAAGCACCAAGCACTCCTTGTCTTTCCGGGAGGGAATTAATGGAAAGCAAGAACCAAATCAGTCTCCTTCCTTTTCCTCAGGTCCTCAAACCTCTCTTGAAGTAATAACTGAAGACCTCCTCAGAGCAGCAAAGAAGATGTAACAATACTCTCTCTCTACCAAGAGCAATAGTATTGAAATTTTGAGCTTGGGCAGAGTAGTAAATTACTGAACTTTAATTTCTAGGGCTGATGACAAAACTAAACTCCTTCTGTAGCAGGAATAAAAGCAGTATTGCTCAGTGGCCTTTTCTTGGTCAGATTTTAAAAATAATATAGTTTTAAAGTCAATCTACATTTGTATTGTAACAGTGATGTAAGATTTCACAGTTGAAAACTCAGGAAATACTACGAAGGTTTACCAAGATTTCACCAAAAATAGTCACACTAATGGTGGAAGGAATAAGGGAAAGATCAGTGACTTATTTTAGAATTATTTAGAAAATACTGTGAGCGTTACCCAATAATCTTGAAAGCTTCATCCCTTCGAAACTATAGTTATACACACCATACATATAGAATTCATGTTGGTCAAGGCATGGTAGCTGGTTCCGCCTATACTTGAGCACACCTTAGCCCCTCTATTAAATGATGCTTTACATGACCTAGAAGAGGTTTTGCAGAAATGTTTCTGGAGCTAGATATTAGGATGAAAATTTCATTTTCTTCAGATATCAAAGCTTACTCAAACATTGTAAAATACAGGGTGTTTCAAAAGATGAACACAATTTCAAAGCAAATAGATATCAAATTGAGTCCATCTTCTTGAAACACCCTGTAGTGTCCCCTCAGAAAAGATTGCTACAGAGTGCATAAATCTCTGTTAGATACAGAATGCACAGATGCAGGCAGGACATTTGCAGCCAGAGTTTGTAGTCTCAAGTAAGTCAGATGAAGAAAGACGCTCTGAAGAGTGCCAAGTGTGATCTTACCCTGGCATCATTTTCAGCAAGCTCATCATTCACATGAGGATTTTCACATCGGTCAGCCTATATAAACAACAAAAAAAAAATAATTTAATTTGTTCTCACAATCATCCAGTTAATCTCAACTCAGCATTTTAGAGTTCTGCCCTACCATCCTCGTACATAACTCGGGACATAATTGCAGGTAGATACAGTTACATCAACCATTCTGTGAATAAAGGTGTATTTTTTTAGCAGAGTTCACATTCTAAGGCCATCAGCAACCTATTTCTGAAGTCCTACATTAAAGTCCGCAGGAAGTATTGCTTCTCATTGTGCAGCTTAGGGTTTGGAAACTGTGATTTCCTGGCTGCTGGCAATTCAATAGACTCCTTTCTCGTTGTTTTGAAAACAAAACCTGAAAATCAAAATGATGCATGTGGACGTATCCAAATAGTCTCCTCTGCACATGTACAGGCTTCATAGACATGTACTCAAGAATCATGGAATCCATTTTTAATGGATTTTAAAAGGTTTTTTTATTGGGCAGCTCCAGTGTTTAGAGTCCTCTGATTTTGAACAAATTCACACAAGACTTGTTTGCTCCCTGTCACAGTATCTAACTACTAGAAGCATATCTTAGCAGCAAGCCAAAAGCCTTGAGTCTGTAATTGAAAGTACTTCTTCTTTTTCTCTTTCTAGTCTATTGACAGAGCTTCATCCCCGTTGTTTTTTCACATTCTTAACGGTTACTACATGCGCACACACACACACAAGAGTCTTAAAAGCATAACTAATAAACGCTGATAAACATCACTGTTTTTTGTATTGCATTTGAGATAAAAGCTCATCATCGCTTGGTTAAGAACAGTAACACATGGTCTAAGACATGTAAATTAAAAACAATGCAAGGAAATAGATGTTACCTGAGCGCTTAGCTGTTGTGTGCCTTCTCTACTATAGTTATAACAACGTTCATTTTTTATTATGAGTAACATCACTCAAAAAACTTAAGCACAGCATACCTTGGCAAGAGCAACCAAAGCTCTCTGAAAGTCTCCCGATGTGTCAGAGATAATGTCTTGTGTCAGGTCTCTCTTCAGTACTGAAATCAAACCAAAAAGGGTTTGTGGTTCATTTTAAAATTATCAACTAGGTTGACTAGATGATCACTAAAGGCCTCTTCCAAATGAAACCATTCTGTGATTGTCTGATTTTTTCAGCCTTTTCTTTGTTTCCCACTTAGTAATGGCCCACTAGCCATGCAGTTTTCTTACTTTCTCTCATTTAGCTTTGAGAGACAATATATATTTGTCACATGTCCTCTAAGCCCTCAGACGTGTTGTGAAATTGGAGGCTAAATGCAAAATCTGCTAACAAAGTCCTCCTCTAAGGTCTTGTGGGTGGCATTATCTTGAGCTTTTGCTTGTGAAGCACAAACGAAGGTTTTGAAATTATTTCTGAACCGCTTGTCTTTCACTCTCACCAACACTGAACTTAAGCACACGACTCTTCTGGAAAATTCAAGCATTACTTTTGGCTTCTAACTGAGACTATTTGAGAGGCAGCCTCTGGGAAAAATTAGCCCACTGTCTCAGAAACCACCGTTTAAGTAGCCGACACTGACTTGTGGCAGGAAACTCAACACAGATGAGAGATACCACATTCTGTGTTAGTTATCTCTTCAAAGGTTGTCCGACTTTACTTCACTGGTTGCTCCTACCATGAATGTCACCTTTTTTTTTTTTTTTTTTTTAAATCAAGCAGAGATCAACCAAGGCTATTTTACAAGAAAAGAAAAGCATTTGGATTTTTTTTGCATCCTAGAAGGCGCCTAAATGCATGGCCCATTCCATGAGACAGTTGCAGTTCTGGAGCTGATGATGTGCCTTCTCTTTCTGAATTGGGATCTACATAAGCCAGAAAAAAAGTCAGTATGACCTCCATCCCCTGCAACTGTATCAAGATACTCCTTTCTTGCTCTGTATTACCTTCTTTATAGTATCTGCAGGCTTCTCTGATCTCTTTGTTGTCTCTTGAGGCCAGAATCTCAATTAAGGTATCTTCATCAGTTCCAAGCCCCTGATAAACATGGTTGAATTTTTAGAAATGCTATTTTATACCACAAACTTAACATTTAGAAGATCAGAAATAAGAAGAAAATCAAGGACTTGGCTTTGAAGTCCCCGTGTGGAACAAGAAAGAAAAATGACGAACACTGTGCTTCCATACATTGTTGTGATGGCAGCTCTTTTAGAATTAATTACATATCACATCTCATGTCACTGGCACCCAAAAGAAGCACTAAAGGGACCAACAGTGCACATCAAAGATATGAATGTAAAGCTTACAAAGAAAAATATTCCCTTTCCCTTTTTGTTTTCTCAAACGTAAACGTATGTTAACACTAGGACTTTCGACCATGGGGTCTGCAACCAGTTTTCAGAAGGCAGAAAGAGTTCATTCTCAGAACAGAATACTATTTGCAGCCAATCTCCTCCAAGCCTGAAATTAAATGGAGATTGCTGGATATGGTTCTGAGAACCTGGTTTACAGGTATAGATTTATTTTACAAAAGGGGGTTCAAATGAAAACAAGACACAAGCTTTAAAATCCAAGTCCAGTGTCCCTCACAGGCCCTGACATTATTTATACTCTTCAGGAGAGTTTTTCTCAGAAGCTTTTGACTTACCTTCATACAGGCTCTTAATTCTTCAGCATCAAACTGAGCAGGAGTTTTGAGCAGAGCCACAACAACGTCTTCCAGGTGGCTTTTCAGAACTTGTTTCATGGCTTCTTCCAGACTCTGTGACAGGAAGCATAAGGAACACACTAAGCTAGAGAGAAGGGTAAAAAGCTGCTGTTCAGCTACAGTCCAAACATCGGGTCTAATCTTTGAGGATTCTTAACCTACATCATTCCTTTAGCTACTAGAAAGAATGGTGAAGCCCTACTTGTTTTTCATTGGTCTCCTTTGTGGTAGTCAAAGTGTCAGGGTTTTTCAGTAAGTACTCGGGAGAGTTTTCACACAGTCAGTTCAGCCACGTTCTCTCATTCACGCATCAGAAGAAGACTCAGAATAGGCTTTTTTTTTTCAAGAGAAGGAATTACTATATTGCTGTTATGATTATGACTGACTTGCTTATCTGGATACCATTTTAATTCACCCAGTTATTGCCTAGAGGGTGCAGAATTTGTAGTGGAAACCAGGGATGTATTATCATATCCTCCTATTCAAATCTGCAAGTCCTGATGTTAAGATTTGGGCTTTCTTCGTTCTAATTTGACCGTAATTTAGGGATTAAAACAAAAAGAAAAACAAAACAAAAAAAAAAAACAAAAACAAAACAACAACAAAAAACAAACAAACAAACAAACAAAAACAATAAAGAAAGAAGGAGAAAATTGAAAGCAATTTACAATTTAGACCATTTCTAGAAACATGCGCATACCTCCTGTACACCCATCCCTACACCAGTGTGGGTATACTTGTGGAACAGAGTTTTGGTCCTACAGCTTTCCTGTCCTGTTTAATTTTTTTTCTGGACTTAAATAGTCAGAGAGATGCCTCCAAGTCCCCTTATCCATTTCTCCCATTCTCCCAGCAGGCTGTCTCCCAGGTAGTGCTGAAATCTTGGCATTATCAGTCAAGTCGTGAATTAAAGGATCCCCAGGGCATTCAGAAAGATGAAAAGTCAGAATTTCAAAATCTGTTTTTATTTCCAAAGAGTGGCTGCTGTTTTCAAAGGCTCAGCACTGGCAATAAAATTGCAGGCTATTATAATTTTGGCATGGTTTTCACAAACTACGGAAGGCAGAGGACTGTGACTTTTGGTTGTATGAAACCGAAGCTATAGGTGCCATCTGAGCCAGCAGCAACATTGATATTCTGGGTGCAAATTTAAGCTTGGCTTGAATATACTTTACCTTTCCTTTAGCCTTGTGATAGGCAGCTTTGATCTGCTGACGCTGAGCATTTGATCTTGTAGTCATGATGTCAATGATGGTGGCTTCATCCACACCTATGAGTCACCAAAAAAGCAACATGTCTAAGGCACTGCAATTATTATAGTGGTCTCTAGAGCGTCCTTTAGCCAAATAATAATTTTTCCATTTTATCATTTACTTTACGTCATATTTGGTTTTCTTGACACACTAAAGCTTAATCAAAGGAGAAACTAATCACCTACTGACTTACAATTAGTGATTTAGTGAAGTAATCCAACAAATACATTCCCATAGAACACAGAAAACTATGATTCTACAGTTTCATATAGGAAGTCTTAAAGTGTTCTGAGTGCAGTACTCACACTATAGAGGAAATGAAAAAAAAAAAAGTTAGAAGGCATACTCAATTAATCTCAGGACTTTGAACTGGAAAAGGTTTCAAATTACAGGCAAGTGCCAAGTGAGATTTTCATTACAAGAGAGAAGCACAATAGAAGCATTTGCTGCATTATCAGCGTATCCCCTGCCTCCAGCAGGCATTTCATTCAAATCAAATAAAAACCTATGAGTATGGTATGTTATAGTATGGAGTGATTCTCTAGAAATTAAATATTTACAGCCCTTCCTTCAACATATTTCAGAACTCTAAGATAGTATTAAGGTTTGAAATTGTAACACAGCATCAGGATGTCAAAGAGTTGAGATTCTTTACCGAATGGCATAACTGACTGCATTACCAAGCGCTGGACAACAGAGGCAAATGTCCTGCTTGCCATTGTCTCACGCTCTGATATTTTATTCTGCACAATTCTTGACTTTTCCTATGGAAGAGTCCTAATGTAGCAGGTTCAGTAGTTAGTCCTCTTACCCTTTGCAGTCATAGCTTTCTCCAAAGCAACAACATCAGCTGATGGATCAAAGTTAGTCTGTTGTGGTACTCCATGGACACATTGTGTACATTTCTGCAGAGGGAAAAAAAGAAAGAAAAATAATTAGTGCTCATTCCAAAGAACAGTTTTGCAAAGAAGCACTTTTAAAGGCCTAAGCAAACCACATATTTGGGATTGCCTGTTATAGGAGTGTGAAGAAACACACACAGCTTTGTAACTGCAGAGAACTAAACAGGCTCAGTAATGGATATGCTTAGGATGTATGTATTCCCTTCACACCTTTTACATTAAACTGAAAGTACTTCCTATATTGTTTTAGGCACCTGAAGAGTTGGTTTCCACAGGAAAGTTGGTTTCCATGGAAAAATACTCTGTAACTGTCATGGTAGGCAATTATGTCCAAATTTTAAAGGCTCTGCAACCACAATGAAATCCTACAGGCACTGCCAATGAAGTGCTATTAATTTCCCTGCTCATCTGATGCAAATTGGCTGTGTGTCACATTAAGGGACTTCACAGCTGATTCATCTCTAAGGTTACAAGCCCTTCTTGCATGTAAGGTCTTGGAGAAGTTTCAAGTCTCATCCTACGAGCAAGTGGAGAATTGTTACCCAACTTCTTTGAAATTTCAGACGTAAGCCACACTGTCTTCACAGGCATTATCTGCTAGCTGCTTTTGGTGAACTTATTCCTAGATGGGCACTCCCTAGTCAATGCGTAAAGTGGTCTCAGAATGACTATGGGTGATAAATTCCACTACATGATAGATTACGTGGCTTGCCCCAAATCAGCAACATGACAAATCAACTTACTACATAGAGCCTATAACCCAGTAGCATGACCTTACCAGTGCCATATGGTTACCATCTTTTACAGAAGCTATAAAAAGCTCCAGGATTCTTACATGAAATACGTATCTAAAATTCCCCTTACTATGATATACGGTGATATTTTTTAAATAAGGAAAAACCCAAGCAACCATCCAATGTAACAAACAAAAAAGAAAATAAAAACCACCAACATAAAACAAAAGAAACAAATCAAACAACAGCAACCACCAAAAAAAAACCAAAACCCACAAACCAAAACCAAAATCACAAAACTAAACAGTTAATACCAGAAAATTAAAAAAAAAAAAAAATCAAAATAAAGCAAAATGTATGTGAAAGACCTTGTCCAGCTTATGCCTTTAAATCACTTCTAAGAATACGTGATTAATGCTCTCAAAATGCGAAAATACTTACAATACATTCCTGCTCCAGATTTTCCATGAACCATGCCTGTTTCAGAAATTCTGATACCACAGCCATGTTGACAGAGTTTCTGGGAAGAGACACATCAAGTGTCAAATCATTTTTCATCAAGTTACAAATGTTTTCCATAATTTTGTTTCCTTTTGGCAGGTGACGCAATGCTCCGCAATTGTTTGCACGTCCCTAAACCCTTATCTACTTGCAGAAGTTGTAGATTAGAGATAGAACAGCATGAAGATGCATCTCTTTCCATCTAGTAAATAAATATATCATTTTAATCAAAGTGAAAATAGGCAAGAGCTCTTGAGAGGGACTAAAGACCTTATTCTGCTTGAGTTGGCTACGAAAGCAAAGAAACCACCTGTCACATAAAACTGTAAAACTGTGTCCTGCTTTATCAGAAGCTATGGCTAGTAACAAATAAGAAGACTGGAATCCAGGAAGCCAGTCAGGCCCCTGACAGAGTAGAGGTTCTTCCCAATGCTTTGACTTACGCCACTCTAAAGTGCGAACAGCTCCTGTAAACAGTACCTAGATCCAGGAGCTATGAATTCTTTCAAAACAGGATTTTAATGTAGCATGAAAAGGACTGGAAGAACTGATGGCTTTCTGCTCTATATTTTCTAACTCTTTTGAGATCAGGACAAAGCCTATAAACAGGGGGATGAAAAAAAATGCATGTAACTACAGAGTGGTGCAAACAGAAGATACTGCAAACAAGTGTGACACTTCTTTCTCGTTACTCCATACTGAATGCCTATTTGACAGTTATTCCCTTTAATCAAATATAATCCAGGTCGTGTGTTCCACTTCCTCAACTGGAATGTGTAGGGGTCTCGTTTAAAAGAAAGCGGGAGTAAGCACTTTCAGTTTCTCAGTTTGAAAAATATAGTGGTTTTTATGCACTTTATCATTCCCAATTGGAACAACCAACATTTCAACTGGACTGAAAAGCCAAACTGAGATCCAATGTTGCTTCACAAGAATTACTGCACTGGTGCCTTCTGTCTAGCTCCCAGTCCCCAGAATAAGCACCCTAGAATGGGATATATGCACACTTTTAGAAGTTTTGAGAAAGTACTCAATATTTATTGAAAATATTTGAAGACACAAACTCAGCTTTTACACTACAGTCTGTGTCAAATAACACCATTTTTCCATGCCTATGGAACCATACCTTGAGCTGCATCAGAGATACACTCTCTGGTTACTGTCCAATGCTAGATACCAGGATGAGGATGTAAATTAAGGTCTTTACACCCTCTCAGAAAATCGGGCAGCAGATCTAACACAATAATTAATTTTATGGTGGGAGAGTCTACTGAATATGAATAAAAACATCAGATAATGTTTTTTATAATGTTTTTATAACATTATAATAATCAGATAAACAGTCTCACCCTTGGAAGATTTAGTGGAACATTTTAACAGAACAAACACCAGATGATACTGCCCTTACTTACAAGCTTTTGCTCTTATGTTTTGAATATATTACTTTGCCTCATTTTCATCAGTTTCCTGAGCAAAGTCCCCTCTCACAACCCAAACCAGCAAACTGTTGTTGAACTAACAACGTCTTCAAGTTTCCATATAAAGCCCACTTGTTTTCCAACTACATAAATTTTTCTGCACATTTCTACAGCAGTCCACTATAGAGGAGAGAGGATTCATAGGAAACAGTCAACTACAAATATGTTTGCCTGCAATCTTTAATGCTTTTTCTGTTTCTTTGTTTGGTTGTTGTTGTTGTTGTTGTTATTTCTTGGTTGTTTTGTTTTCTTTTGTTTTCAGTAATTGTCCTTACCTTTTTGAGCACATGAAACATTCCAAAACTGAAAGAATTTCTCCTGCTCACATCCATCTTTTCCCAGCAAATCCAACCCACAGAATATTGCACCAGGTCACTTGACATATTTAGCATACAATTCTTAAAGTTTGCAGCAAAGAACTACAAAAACTTACCTTCTTCCTCACAGACACTACCTTTCAGGGCAGCACCAGTCAGGAGTAAGAGAGCTGAGGGCTTGTCATGCTTTTATAGCACTGCACGAGTGACCCCACCCAGCAACCACCATGTTCGTACCACCCCAACCATCGGCTGCTCTTTGCAGCAACTAAATCTGGGTGTTTACAAAGCACAAATCCACACCAAAAAGTCACTGCAAAATTATGTGCTGGAGACAGCAGGAGCACATTTCAGATGGGAAATGTCAATAAATGACGATGCTCGACATGGCATTTCTCAGATACTGCTTATGTCACTATTTTGAGACAAACGTTAACATAGTATGCAGTACTGTTTCTGCTGAGACAAACAGAAATGATCAGTAAAAACTGAAAAGAATAAGATTTGGTTTTGGTAAGCTGCCAGATTTGGTCTTGCCAAATATGCTTCTTGAGGCAGGTGATAACAACTGAAGTGGGCAGATGGATTTTCCCCATGAAATTCATCCTATACAACATGACAGCAAAATGAGCCAGGATTTTATTGTATGTTGGGGCAAAGATCAGAAGCCCTTCCATCTGTTTCGGAGTTGGATGCTTCCCCTGTAGTATTGTTGTGTCTTCTTTGAAGACGTCTTAATTTGGGGTGTATTTGGGAGACAATAATTCGAGATAGGTCAATCTAGAGTTGGGTTGTGATCATGGGTATTCCTATGATACTGTATCATGGGTGGCATACGGCTTCAAATCTAAACACACAACTTCTTTTTTAGTTTCAAGCTTAAAGAATCAAAAAATGATATTCATATGACACATAATCAATACCGTGTAATATTTATTATAGTTTCTCTGTTAAAGGATTTATTTTTGTTAATGTGTTATTTCCCATTCAGATGTCATTTCAGCTGTGGACCTCACTGCAAACTTGCAAAGAGGGACAAGATTAAACAATAGGTATTTGTGCCTTGATACTGATTCAAAATAGTTCGAGGAATTCAAAATGATTTTTAGGAATTTTCTAACTGGGATTAACTGCAATTTGTTTTGCAGTGCACCAAATATTTATCATTTGCCTCTCTCTTTCATTATGGATTAGCCAATATTTTGCTAGCACCTCAGGAAATACTGAATCAACATTGACCTTCTGGCAACAAGAACTCCATGCTTTCATCAAACATGCATTTGCTTCTATGATTCATTCCCATACTTGTTATTCACTTATTTTCAGTAAATACCTTTCTGTAGCTCCATTAATTTCTAGAAGTGTATTTTCTGAGTCTCATGGTAAACCAAAACTTGGCTATTCAGAAGATGTAAAATGCTAGTGAACATAAAATATACCAAAACAAAACAGAATAGCATATGCTGTACTAGAAACAGGCAGATTACCTGTGTGTGAAGTCATGAAATCATGTCAAGATGCCACCATTTTAGGAACTAGAAGTCCCATTCATCTTGAATGAATTTAAGCTTTGACACTTATTTTAAAGAAAACAGAAATTCTTCTTAGAGATGCAGATTGAGAAATTCTTCCAGAATCTCTTGCAACTTCTTAGAGTGCCTTCCAGGCATAAGCCCAGACTCCATGATCATTGTGTGCCAAAGTAATTCATAGGAGGAAGATCTGGACTCAAATATCTAGGAAGCCTCTAGGAAAGAAAGCTTTGGAAACCCTGGCTACACGAATCCTCCCTATAGTCATAGAGGAGCAAAACAGACCTGTATGAAGGTGAAATTGCAAGAAAATGGAAATCACTGGGGAAGGCAGAACTCAGAGCACATGTAGTGGGAACTCTTAAGGAGACAACACAAAGAAGTAGGAACACATAAGCTTTTTACTGTCCTATATAGTCTATAATGCTAATCTGTGGGTGTCTTTAATAACATAAGTGTCATTCAAGAGAAGGGAACACAGAAGACAAACAACAATATATGAGAGCAGTGGAAAGCTCAGTGTCCTTAATGGAAGAAAGGCTTGTGAAAACAAGCAAACAGACAGTTGGACAGACAAATAAAAAAAAATCAAACAAAAAAGAAGATGAGAAGAGTTGGTGGTGTGTCACAACTGGTTCTAGAAGGACTGGAGCTAGGCCATGTCTTCCAGTGAGACCAAGAAGCAGGATGAGAAATCCTCTGTATGGCAAAAGAGACTGAACCTGCTGCAAAATTATGTTGTTGTATCTTCAAATAAATAAGACACAACAGTAGCCAGCAAAGAATTAATGAGCAGTTGGTGTTTCAAGATGAAGGTTAAATTTCTCTCTCTGGGGTTTTAAAGCTAATTTTTGTTCTGAAGTTGATTTGATTCTCCTAAGGAGTTTCACCTCTACTGCTATTTCTGAATTCTCTTTTTTCCTTTAAAGAAGGTTAATGTATTAAACATTTCCAGATATCTCTTTAGCACACTGTGCTCCTTTAGTTGTTCTTGTATGTTGAAATGAATACCAGTGAGTAGATCTATTGAATATGAACTTTCAGGTTAAAACAATAAAGCATCTCTTACTCCCTGTCTACAGTGAGAAGCGACTGTCATGTTCTGAAGCTTCAGAATCACTTGAGTGAAGCTGAGACCTGTTTAGAGTGGCATAGCCCTGGCTTGGCTCCCACTACCACACTGAAACAGGAATGGCATAATAATTGAATAAGAACAAATAAAGTTTTTCTTATTGTTTATATTCAGGATGTGGTAAGAACAGTCAGAAAATATTGAAGAAACTAGACATTCCATTTTTTCTTATGACACCTGACACTAAAAATTCTCATCTAACTGATTTACTAGTATGGAGTATTAGAATAGGTTCATCTCTGCTGTCCTGAGGAGCCCCGTACCGCTGAGGCCCCAGAGGAAGGCATGACAATGGAGGAGTTCACCTCGGTTGATGAGGACTGAGTTAGGGAGCAATTAGGCAATCTGGACATCCATAAATCCATGGGTCCAGATGGGATACACCCACGGGTGCTGAGGGAGCTGGCTGAGGTCATTGCTGGACCGCTCTCCATCATCTTTGCCAAGCCTTGGGAAATGGGAGAGGTGCCTGAGAACTGGAGGAAAGCAAATGTTACTCCAGTCTTCAAAAATGGCAAGAAGGAGGACTCGGGTATCACAGTATCACAGTATGTTTGGGATTGGAAGGGACCTCAAAAGATCATCTAGTCCAATCCCCCTGCTGGAGCAGGAATGCCTAGGTGAGGTCGCACAGGAATATGTCCAGGTGGGTTTTGAATATCTCCAGCGAAGGAGACTCCACAACCTCCCTGGGCAGCCTGTTCCAATGTTCTGTCACCCTCACTGAGAAGAAGTTTTTTCTCAAATTTAAGTGGAACCTCCTGTGTTCCAGTTTGTACCCATTACCCCTTGTCCTATCATTGATTGCCACTGAGAAGAGCCTGGCTCCATCCTCGTGGCATTCACCCTTTATATATTTATAAACATTAATAAGGACACCCCTCAGTCTCCTCTTCTCCAAGCTAAAGAAACCCAGCTCCCTCAGCCTTTATTCATAAGGGAGGTGCTCCACTCCCTTCATCATCTTTGTTGCCCTGTGCTGGACTCTCTCCAGCAGTTCCCTGTCCTTCTTGAAGTGAGGGGCCCAGAACTGGACACAATATTCCAGATGTGGTCTCACCAGGGCAGAGCAGAGGGGGAGGAGAACCTCTCTCGATCTACTAACCACCCACCTTGTAATACACCCCAGTTGCCATTGGCCTTCCTGGCCACAAGGGCACAGTGCTGGCTCATGGTCATCCTGTTGTCCACCAGGACCCCCAGGTCTCTTTCCCCTACACTGCTCTCTAATATGTAATTTCCCAACCTGTACTGGAACCTGGGGTTGTTCCTGCCCAGATGCAGGACTCTACACTTGCCCTTGTTAAATTTCATCAGATTATACCCTGCCCAACTCTCCAGCCTGTCCATGTCCCACTGGATGGCAGCACAGCCTTCCGGCGTGTCAGCCACTCCTCCCAGCTTGGTGTCATCAGCAAACTTGCTGATAGTACACTCTATTCCCTCGTTTAAATCGTTAATTAATATATTGAATAATATTGGCCCCAGTACTGACCCCTGAGGCACTCCACTAGATACTGGCTTCCAACTAGACTCCGCACCGTTGACTACCACTCTGTGGCTTCTCTCCTTAAGCCAGTTTGCAACCCACCTCACTACTCTATTGTCTAGACCACACGTCCTCAACTTAGCTGTGAGGATGCTGTGGTAGACTGTGTCAAAGGCTTTAATGAAGTCAAGTAACTATAGACCGGTCAGCCTCACCTCCAACCCTGGCAAAGTGATGGAATGACTTATCCTTGGTGCCATCTCAAGGCATATCAGGGATAAGAGGGTCATTAGGGGCAGTCAACGTGGCTTCACCAAGGGGAAGTCATGCTTGACCAACCTCATTGACTTTTATAAGGACATAACAAGATGGATGGATGATGGCAGAGCAGTGGACGTGGTCTACCTTGACTTGAGTAAGGCATTTGACACAGTCTCCCACAGCATCCTCACAGCTAAACTGAGGGAGTGTGGTCTGGATGATCGGGTAGTGAGGTGGACTGCGAACTGGCTGGAGGGAAGAACCAGAGAGTCGTGGTCAATGGGGCAGAGTCTAGTTGGAGGCCTGTATCTAGTGGAGTGCCTCAAGGGTCAGTACTGGGGCCTATATTATTCAATATATTCATCAATTATTTGGATGAGGGAATAGAGTGTACTATCAGCAAGTTTGCTGATGACACAAAGCTGGGAGGAGAGGCTGATAAGCCGGAAGGCTGTGCTGCCATTCAGTGAGACCTGGACAGACTGGAGAGCTGGGAAGGAAAAAATTTAATGAAATTTAACAAGGGAAAGTGTAGCGTCCTGCATTTGGGTAGGAACAAGCCCAGGTTCCAGTATAAGTTGGGGAACAACCTGTTAGCATTGTAGGGGAAAGGGACCTGGGGGTCCTGGTGGACAACAGGATGACCATGAGCCAGCACTGTGCCCTTGTGGCCGGGAAGGCCAATGGCACCCTGGGCTGTATTACAAGGGGGGTGGTTCGTAGGTCAAGAGAGGTTCTTCCCCTCTACTCTGCCCTAGTGAGACCACATCTGGAATATTGTGTCCAGTTCTGGGCCCCTCAGTTCAAGAAGGACAGGGAACTTCTGGATAGAGTCCAGCGCAGGGCAACAAAGATGATGAAGGGAGTGGAGCATCTCCTTTATGAGGAAAGGCTGAGGGAGCTGGGTCTCTTTAGCTTGGAGAAGAGGAGACTGAGGGGTGACCTCATTAATGTTTACAGATACATAAAGAGTGAGTGTCACGAGGATGGAGCCAGGCTCTTCTGGGTGACAACCAATGATAGGACAAGGAGTAATGGGTACAAACTGGAACACAGGAGGTTCCACATAAATTTGAGAAAAAACTTCTTCTCAGTGAGGGTGACAGAACACTGGAACAGGCTGCCCAGGGAGGTTGTTGAGTCTCCTACTCTGGAGGCATTCAAGACCTGCCTGGACGCCTTCCTATGTAACCTCATCTAGACGCTCCTGCTCCGGCAGGCGGATTGGACTAGATGATCTTTCAAGGTCCCTTCCAATCCCTAATGTTCTGTGATTCTGTGACTCTGTGAAAAGAAATATTTCCATGTGGTGTTCCTGTAGACTTTCACAGAAACAAGGAACAGGCACAGAACAATGTAGACTGCAATGTTCCATGTGAAGATGTAGTTTTTCTGGCCTCCTCCATTTTATTTGTTTTCTCCTCAGTTTAAATATAAGCTCATTTTTGAATTTCAGCAAAATAATTTGTATCCAGGAGATTCATTACAATGCATGTGGAATAGCCATTGCTTGTTGTTTTTCTAGCTAAAAACCCAGAAAACTCCTATTTTTGTGCCTCAGTCTTCCTCCAGGCTGTGTTGCTTCAAGGCTGCTAGTCTGTGGGCAGAAAAAACACATAGAGCACAATGGATGACATGGTCATAGTTATTCATTACAAATGTGTAAAGTGTTTGGGCTTGTTTCTATCTCAAAGAGAAGAAACTACAAGGCATGTTTGTATCTGTTTTAATTTGTCCCATTAAAGAACTACTTAAAGTTGCATAACTCAGAGCTTGATTTGCATCCGAGTTTCCTCATAGTGTCCTCAAATATGGTGAAGTTCTATACTACAATGAATTATTGATCTCTGGAGCTGCTACAAGGTTTTCAAGAAAATCAAAGTGCTTTGGAACATACAAAGAGGAGCACAAGATTCCTAGTCCTAGAAATATATTTTCTCATAATTATGCACGAAATATTGGTAGCAAAATACCAGAAGCAACAATGGAATATGATGGTGATTTAAGAAAAAGACATAAAATATAATCAATTACTAAATGGATTCATTGAAGGATATTTAAAGTAAAAATATAAAGGAGATTTGTGATATAAAGTTTCTTCCTAAAGTAAGATTAACCAGAACACCAGCCAGAAAAAAAGTCCTGAAAGGAGTTATCTAAGATATCTGTGGCACAGCAAATCTGTTTCATTGTGCTTGTTAAACAGGTAGCACAGTCATATTCTAGTTCAGGGCTGGGACCACTGAATAACCCTTAAAAATTAAGTGAGGCAAGAAACATTACAGTGAACATTAAAAAATGGAATTAGAAACCTAAAGTAGCGTAGTTAAATATAATTCAGAGTCAAGTATTTTTCTGTATTGCCGTTTTCACCTTTTTAGCAGTAGTTGTAGTGCTAATTGTGTGTCAGATGTCATTTTATTGTTGCAAGAACTTTGGAAACATGACCTGTAAAATATATTTTTGTAAAACTGCAGATTTGTGAAATTAAACACTAATAATTGTTCAGGTGGTTACTTTTCTCTCTCTTTTTTTTTTTTTTTTTTTTTTTTTTTTTAGGATGATAGTGTGCCTTTATATTTTTGTTTTTTGTAAAATGAAAAATGACAAAAAAAGTTTCTTTCATGTAAGGAAAGTATTATTCTAAAGAAATATTTCATCTAGGCCCCATATAGTGTGATATTCTTCACATCCCAGTGAAGCTGTAGCATATTGAAAACAGAACACTAGAGAAGCTAGTCATAAAAATTAAATGGTTGTGGATTATTTGGAAGATTTCCAATGAAGCTGCCTCCTATAAACCCACAGCAAAACTGCTTGTTGAGTTACTGATACAAAAAAACTTTCTTTGGGACTACAATCAAAAGGCGAGCTCCTGTTTTTTAATGATTTTTGACACAGGAATGGGTACAGAACAGTATCAGTGAGGCAGAAATCCTGAGCCACTGGTCTCACCTGCTGAAGCTGGGTCACACCAGCCTGCAAACAGTTTGTTCTGTATTTGCTTTTGCAACTGCTGAGTAGTACTTGTTTCTCCCAGTTCCTGCTGCTGCATTATTCTTATTAATATAGGAATACATCAAACGTTGTGTGCCTGGAGTTATTCCAAGAGAACAGCATATTTGATTTACAGTTCAAAACAACCTGCCTGTCTCATTAGCTGACAGCAGTCTCAGCATAATGGTATTGACAATGATAAGTGCACTTTTTTGTGTTTCATTAGCAGAAAAGGGAGACAGCAATGCACTTCCATGAAGCAGTCCTCCGAAACAAGGCAAAATTTGCTCTGATGTAACAGCAGTTTCATCTGGAAGCACTGAATAACTCTGTTTATGTGAAATTAAGGCTGAAGTTGCATAAAAGACACATTATATCTTTACCAGTTTCACTCCTACAGGAAATGCAGCAAGAGTCTCATATTTCACATACTTTCAGCTGAAACAAGGGAGCGTGGACATTTCTAAAATATTTTAAAGAATCTTTTCTAATCTTGTGAGTATTTGTGCTTTCAGGTATGTATTATCTGCCTGTATTTCTTTTTGGTTTTGTTTTTTTTTTTTTCAGTTATAGTGAAGTCTTCTACAGCTTTGAGTTTCATCTAGTTTGTTTTTGTCTCCTGACAAAACAGACGTTGCTAGCCACAGGAGGCAGTGAGGTTAAACCTGATCCATGTCTTCCATTTTACTTTCTGCAGGTGTCTTGTTGCCTTGTGAAGCTCTTGCATTTTTACAGGTTAAATATTCATGCACAAGGGGTCAGAGCCTGTCAGAAAATACCAGAAGTTAACTCTGATGTCTGTGGAAACACTGACCCTGAGAAACAGAATGATTGCAATGGATGAAGGTAATTTTTTAGGACATAATATTTATTTAGTGAGAAAAAAAGAAAAGGATAACATTTTATTTTTCAGCTTCTCAGCTGTCAATGAAAAGCAAGGATAAAAGAACTCAGTGATATGAAAGACTTACTGAAAGAGGTATGTATTTTAAGTGGCAAAAAAATCTTCAAGTGAATAAGGCTAATCTTGAATACAGCTAACTATTTTCCAAAAGTTGTCTTACTAACCTAAGAAAACATATATTCAAATGCTAGTTACTAGTTGGGAAGTCATGTACATGTTTTCATAAATGTTTAGAAAAGTGTGATATGTGAAGGTCTTCTAAGTAAATTCACTCCAGGTTTTACAAATATTTTGTGAATTTTAGAAAAACAGGATTGAGTTTCCATAGGTCCACAAGTCATTGAGTATTATTTCAGCCAGGAAAAGTGACAATGTTGCTCATGTTTATGTACTGTGTCTGCCTTTAGGCATGTCATTTCAAGAAATACAGTGAAAATGAACCAGATAGATTGTACAAGGAAATGGTCAAGGGGCTAATGAAAGTGGCTTATTGTGAAAGACCAGAAAGTGGGTTTGGTTGTCTAATAATGTAACAACTTTAAGAATGAGTTCAGAAGTCTTTAAAAGTATTCAATTTGTTTGCAGGACAAGAAGCAATGAACTGAAATTTAAGGGGAAGCAGTTTCAGTTGGACTTAAAGCAAAGAACTTGCAAACTAAATGGACTTTTAACAAGATATTAGATAAGTGATAAAAATGGGTTAAATAGGTAGTCCTTCTTACTTTTCTATAATGTATATTATTTAGGAATATTTTTTGAAAGTGTAGGTGTTTGCTTAAATTCTCCTGTCCCTGATGCTTATTTCTTCCGTGAAGTATTAACTCCTTTGGCAAAAAAAAAAAAAAAAAAAATTTGCAAACAAATAATTTTACCAGAGGATTCTACGTCAAGAGAACATACTGCCACAACAAAAGGAAAAAAGTTTACACTGACAAACCTAATGAAGTTCAAGAAAGGCAAGTGTAGGCTCTTACTCCTAGGGAGGAATACCCCATCCACAAGTACAGGTTAGGGGATGACCTGCTGGAAAGTAGCTTGGCAGAGAAGGACCTGGGAGTCCTAGTGGACAACAGGTTGATCATGAGACAGCAGTGTGCCCTTGTGGCTGAGAAGGCCAATGGCATACTTGGGTACAGTAGGAAGGTTATCGTCCCCCTCTACTCTGCCCTGGTGAGGCCACATTTGGAGTACTGTGTCCAGTTCTGGGCTCCACAGTTTAAGAAGGACAAGGAATTACAGGAGAGAGTCCACCAGAGAGCTACGAAGATGATTAAGGGTCTGGAGCATCTTTCTTACAGAAAGACTGACAGAGCTGGGTCTGTTCAGCCTGGAGAAGAGAAGGCTGAGAGGAAATCTCATCAGTGTTTATAAATATCTCAAGGGTGGGTGTCAAGAGCATGGGACAAAACTCTTTTCAGTGGTGCTGAATGATAGGATGAAGTGTAACAGGCACAGACTGAAACAGAGGAGGTTCCATCTGAATATGAGGAGACGTCTTTCCTTTGAGAGTGACAGAGCACTGGAACAGGCTGCCCATAGAGGTTGTGAGTCTCCTTCTCTGAGACATTCTAAACCTACCTGGATATATTCCTGTGCAGTCTGCTCCAGCTCACCCTGCTCTAGTAGGTGAGTTGGGGAAGACAACTTCCAGAGATGCCTTCCAACCCCCACCCTTCTGTGACTCTGTGATACTTGAAACCTTTCCATATATACTAATACAAGTAATACTTTCTAAGACGTCAAATACACTTTTCAAGAGTTATGTTTAAAATCTAAATGCATTATGAAAGATTAAAAATAAAGATTTCCATAGCTGATTTAGAGTTGGAGAGCAGTCCATTAGTGTGGCATTGTGATCTGTTTTCATTCTGAGGGAAATGAAAAATGAATGAGCAGAGACTGGGAATGCCTTGGAATATCAAGTCTAACCAATATGAATTGAATGGCTATGGCTACAAATAAACATAGAAACACACATCATTTTCCAAGGAATGCTATGTCTAGCTTCTTGTCTTTTTTTCAGTATCTATGTGGCTCCTAGTATGAAATATGTGGCTTTACTTTGATTTTCAAACGAAAATAGCACTAACGTTGATAACATATAGCCTTGAAAAAGCCTTGCTATCTGTGATAACTAGCTGTAATATTAACTGTGCGCATCTAGAAACATTTAGCTAAGAACTTCTGTATACTTTCTTCTTCATGCCAGTGTATTGTGTTAGGATAATTAAGGTTTATCAATTTTAAAAGGAAAAGTCTACCAACTGATGGTGTCGAGTGTAACAACAGGCCAAGGAAAGCTCGCTCCGATTTTAAGAGTACAGGATAGTTTTACCTGTTTCTCAATATCTTATATGACACTTCACATATAACATTGGCATTGCAGTTAGCATTAAAGCATCTCTGGAGGAGCAACTCTATACATCTGAGAAATGGCTCTGCTATCCTTATATTTTCTACAGCGTTTGGTTTTGGTTCTTTTTCATCTGAAAGGCATTAAAATAATTAATGCTCTAGGTGGCGAGACTCTCTGTAAAACATGTCACACTGTGGACTGAATGCTGAGACATAACATCAAAACTGGTCCAAAGACATAAAAGCTCCATGTGAGGCTACAACACTAATTTTTCTTGACCATATACAGATAATGAATGTGCTTTATCATAATAAAAAGACTGATCTTAGATCTATCTCTGTGGAGATAGTCTTTAAATAAGAAAAAGTACTTTAAGTACTGGAGGGTATGATTTTCTCCTAGAGGGTGTGACTTTCTCCTTTTACTATTAAAGACTGATAAATAGGAGTTCCTATTGATCTTTCCTAATTTGTCTTAGATGCATTGCTATCTGCTGTATGCATATTAACTGAATATATTTTTTGTGTGATTTCTTTTTTTAACAAAAAACTTCATTAACCACTGGAAAAATCATTACTTTTTCAGAGTATGTTGTTTGTTTGTTTGTTTGTTGTTACACTTTAATTAGACCAGTATTCCTGTTCTGAAGAAAGTATTCCCCTGTCATCCCGATCCTGGTTCTGGAAGAAGAAGAATCCTGTTTTTCCTGTTGCTAAAAGCCAAAGCAAACCAGGTAACATCAGTCTGTTTTATCTGCAAACGTTTGCACACACCTAATGGTTAGAAAACTATGAAAAAGCATAATGCACCACTACAATGGCAAATGGCACCACTACAATAGATTTATTAATTGTCCAACATACTTTTTATGCAATACGCTGTTGAAGCACAGCCTGGGAAAATGATGTCAGGCTGTCCCACTTGGCCATAATACAATAGACAGTAGGTGAAGCCAGAGTCAAAAAAAAATCCCTTTTGGTAATTCCTTAGCCTTATTCTTTAAACTTTTCAAATAATAATGTAATCATGGTTTGTGGTCAGAATTTATCTGGTTTACTTTCAATTGCTGTTCATTTCCAGAAGAAAAAAAGATATTAAGGAATTCTCAATGTAAGATCCTTCAGTAAGCTCCAGAAAAAGGACAAGGATAGCCATAGTGATCTGACATTGTGCCTGATAAATAAATCTCTCATAATTTGGTAATTTCTCCATGCCAATACAGCCATTCTATTTCTTCAGGCCAAGAAACCAACTTCACATAGAACCATGACGTGTTAACTGATTTGTACTAGTGGGCAACATCTATAGTCTATTGTAAATATGATCAAAGTCTGTTCCTTGGTTTGTGTCAAGCATAGACCCCAAAAGATAAAGTCATAAAATTCCAGGTTTGTGGAAGAAAACTGATTTTTATCAGCATTTATATCAGGGGCACTTTTATGTGAGGTTACCTGAATGAGATGCCAAGTCACTCTTACTCTGCTCTTGTTGATGTTCCTGGATATTTTAATACTGTAAGTCTGAATTATTACTTTCAGTAGCTAAATGCTAGTACCTGTTTGCTCTAATTGCAGGTGTAACATGTGGAGCTGGGAGCACAACCTTACACCAGACTGGAAAACTTTGCTAGGCCACAAAAACAGGACTGTGGGTTTGACGTCTCTTGTCCCTTAGACTGGGAGTGGCATGACAGAGCCAACAGCACATATAGGAACATTACAGATACCAGCCTAGCTTTTTTATACAGCTAACCTACTTTGTCCCAGTTTAAGTCCAGGGGGCCAAAAAAATTGTGAACCATTCCCTTTTGATACGTCAAAGTGTGGTTGAGTGGGAAAGAGAAAAGAGCATTTGGAAGAGTAGACTCCAACTGTGTCATACCAACTGCTGGTTTCAGATGTGACCTTGGAATGACACTGACTACACATCAGCATTGTGATAAACCAAGTATCCTTGAGATTGGAAGACTAATGGAGTAACTTAGCTTCCTGTCCAGGTCTCTGGCATATGCTGCAATAGTCGCTGGCCCAATTGTTTGCTCATGCCAGCTAAACCTTTGTGTATTATGGACAGACAATTGTGTGTGAGTAGTCACCATGCCGTTTGAAGGAAAACCATGACGCTGTGTGAAATATCTGTTTCATTGACTAAGTGCTCAACATGCTGCAACTAGCTGGACTAGGTGGGTCTCTGGGTGTTTTTGGGACAGAAGATGAATATGCCTGCTAGCTCTGTGAACATCAGTAATAACATTGCAATGGCCTTAAAACCATTAAGAACACACCTATTAAACATATAGCTCCACCTTCTCCCAAGGATAGTTTGAGACCTATCAGTTCAGTGACTCCAGCTGTAGAAAAGTGACCGGTCTGGAAGGTTCAAGTTAGTTTGAAGAGGAAGATATCATACTTCTGTTAGCAGGCCATACTGCTGTTTCAAAAACCAGAACAGAGAAATTCTCATGGTGCTTTGCCATTTTGTAACTCCACTAAACTAACCTTAATTACACAGTAGTTAAGAAACAGTCCTTGCATCACTTTTCTTCTTCTCTTGGAAAGATGTGAAGAGGGCGACACAAGAGGGGTTTTTTTAGGTCTAGAAGAGATACTGTGTAAAGCAAATGTAACACATTCAAAATACAATCCTCTTTGTTTTGTGGCCAGCCAGTTTCAGTAGTCAAGACATAATTGCCCATAAACTCTGAAGATTCAACAACATCAGTTGCTTAAGAATCTCAGAGATGAGATGTCAGGAGAGAACTACATTAATTTGACTCCTACTGATATCAATGAGAATTGAAATGCTTCACAGCCTTCACTGTTAAACTTTAAATTCTTTTCAAAACCTCAGTAAAACCTTCCAATGTTTCAAAGCCAGGCACCAAGAAAGGAGATTTTGCTACTGTTTTACTTGTGCTTGGTGTTTTTTGGTGGTGTGTGTTTGTTTTTTTTTTTTTTTCCCTTTTATGTAGATACAACCATATCAGGCTTTTGGAAGTCTTTACTAGCATCTCATATAGAATGAAATCAGGAAAAAACACACAAACAAACAAAACACAAACAAACAAACAAACAAAACCCCTATGAAATTATTGGTGGCCCTTCTGAAAAACCTTGCACCACAACAAGCACAAGGAGAGTGTCAGTTTATCAAAATCAGCATTTTACCTGGGGATACTGGCTTTTTAAACACACACAGAGTCCAGAGTGGACCTAGAAAAAAAATGTTATCAGTACCGAAGAGACATCTACTTCAAAATGTGTATTACTCAAAAAGCTAAGGCAATCCCTTATGTCCTTGTTCCACTGGAACAAGCTTCAATGTCTCTCTGCTTTCATGTCTCAAAAGGGTCATCTTTTTTGCCACTTATGCATAACAAATAGAAAAGTATATATTACAGGAAAGGGATACAAAGAGAGGAATAACTACTTATTTATCTTGATAAAGCATTAAAAATAAAATTTAAAGGTTGTTGGCATTGGACCTTTCTTGCTGTAGAGGATAAAGGTGAATCTGAGTTTAAGCTGCACTTTCTGTATAAAATGGAGATCTGCAGTCATTGTAGGATACCCTGAGACACTAGGGTAAAATGGCAATCTCAGGAGCTCTTTGAAAGGTGGAGTAGTGAGTGGTATTTTTATCAGTTGTTCTGGTGTGCTGTATATCAGTGTTCTCTAGTCACCTGTAATAGATTACACTTTGTAAAGCACTCAGGCAAGAAAGAAGATAACTAATTTTTTTTTTTTTTTTTTACCTATGGGAAAGGAACTCAGGTATGCTTTGAAGAGAGCATTACAGAAGTATTGAGCTCTGCCATGAATGTTATTATCCATTCTAGCTGAGAAGAAGATTAGGTGAGCATCCTTTAGTTTTAGAAAGTACAGTCCATACTCTAGCTGCATTTATCCATTTGCCATATGAAAATATTCCACTAGCTTCATTAGATACATACAACTTCAATCAGTCCACTTTACTTTTGGTACTTACTTCACCAGCATCACAATTTTTGATGACCTCTTTTGCTTCTGGAAGTGTAATTATAAGGCTTTCTCAGTGTGTGTAGGCTGGGTTTTTACAGGCTTTAGACTTTTTGTTGCAATGTTGACAGGCAATGAGCAAGTACCAATGGTTAAACCCATAGGTAGATTGCTGGAAACTCTGTAATGACATGAGACTTACAGCCACCTGTATTTTATTTCTGTGTGTATGTTCTGATGTCTTCCCAAAAAGTCTATCTTTTTAATTTCAGGTTCAGAATCAAGTATTTATTTTCTTCCTCATATGGAAGTTTATGTCTAGCTGTTTCATACACCAGCAAAAATGCAAAAGTGATATCTTTTTCTATGAAAGCTATGCGGCTGGCAGGGCAGGAAAAAAAAAACAAAAACAAAAAACTCCAATATTAGATCTTTTTGGTTTATTTGAAATTCAACAAAAATAAAAAAATAATAATAATAAAAAAAAAGTGGTGACACAGTGGAAACTGATGATAACAAGAGAGCAGATATCTTAAAGAGAGAAAAAACCTGGCCAACAGTTACACATGGAGGAATATGTTTGAGATGTGCTTTTGGGTGGAAGCGGCATGAGACTTGGCAGGTTTTATTCAGGGTAGAAGACAGTAAATTCTAGAACCTTTATTTGATGGACCTTGATGTGCTTGCCAGTTCAGCTAAATCTGATGGTCAAACCAGGATTAAATCACTAAATCATGTTAGATTTCAAATGAGACAGAAAGAAAAGACCCAAAACTATGGGTTTGCTCTGATCAGTTTCTAAGAAACTCATCCGGGTTAACTTCTAAATTGGCTAACAGTTTGCACTATTTTTATCTTAAATTCATTTTGAGGTCTCATGTTACAAGTCTGGTCTTGTTTTGTGATATCTGTTGTCAAGCCTCTCAAAAGAATACTTCCTTGTAGTATTTTATTAACAACAATTACTTTGTTGTTTTTTTTTTTCCAGAGGCATGGGTGAGAACAGTTATTCCTTCAGCTTCTCAAGTCCCTGAAGATTCAGTAAGAATTGATTCTGAAACTAAACGACAGACAACCATTCACTCATCTGTTCCTCTACCAGGCAGCATTATTGATTATTCAGAAGAGTTACAAGAACATCCTTCATGTGTGATTAAAAGTGTTACGATTAAAGGCACACCTGAGGAGGGTAAGCAGTACCTTGTGCCTTTAGGTATTCAGAATGAGAGTGTACTTCACTGTTTTCTACAAAAAGGCAGATTGATATTCCGTTACCCTATTGTAGTCTCACAGAAGCAGAACCGCTGTCCTGGTTTTGTTAAAAACAAGACAGGTTCTCTTTTAGTGATTTTTCTTTCAGCTAAGTTCTTCTAGGTGGCTGTACTTTTCTGAGTTTCAGCCTGCATATTTTTTCCTAGGATTCTGTACTTGGTGCTGATAAGAGATCAATGGAATCCTGAAGAAGCTTGTGTTTAGATTTATTACTATGGTAGCTAAGAAAGACTGATAAGTTTTCCCATATTCTGTTGTGAGAGGGGTGTGTTTGAGGAGGGGTGGATGGAGCTGGTGACTAGAACTGACCAACGGAAGTATTCCATCCCATACTTGTCATACCCCCTATGTAAGGGGGTGATCACGAGGGTCAAGCTCTCTTCGACCATGGCCGGCATCTGGAGAGGACCCTTTCTGTCTGCCTGTGATCTACAGGCCTCAGGCACTGCATCCCTGCAACAGGTTTCTGGTTTGCTGTAAAGTCTCACCCATGACTTCTGGGGGCCTGAGCTACAGCTGCTGGAGCCACCAGCTCTGCACACCGAGCTCCTGCTGCTGGAGTGACGCCAGCTCCACATTGAGCACTTGAGATTGGTTTTGTATATTTTGTATATATTCTCTATTTATAGTAGTATTAGTAGTATTATAGTAGTATTAGTAAAACCTTTTAAAACTCTCCAACTTGAAGTCTAAGTCTCTCTTCCTTTCCCCTCATCTTTCTTATCATCCTTCTGATCTAAAGGAAGGGGTCTGATCTAAAGGGGGTAACAGGGAGCGTCTGCCATGGTTTATTGCCGCCTTGCCTTAAACCGTAACAGATTTCATTGGTGGCCCATACGGGGAGCAACGAGACCGTACAGGGAGAAACAAAACCATACAGAGAGAGAGTATGGCGATAAGAGAAACCGTGACAACCGCATAAGCATTATAGTCCATACTGCATCAACAGTGCTGATATAGCTTGAATATGGATGAATATGAGTATGGATGAGTATGGACTAAGTGGGAGAGTTCCTGTTGTGATTCAGCTCATAGCTAATATTCATAAAAGTAGTCCTCAAGCTCCTCATGTACAAGAGATGCCTATTGGCCTTATACCCATTAAAACCAAAGCCGTCAGAGCAAAACTAGATTTGCTATGTGTTCTGTATCTGTTACTTCTAAAATAAGGTGTACAACCTACCAGACTCTCTAAAAACTTTCATAAAACACAGCTGCAGTTATTCAGAAAAAGTAACGTAGCTGCCTAGTCTGTGCCATATGCTCTGATTCTAATTGTAATGTGAGAAAGGACAGACCTCTGGATTGAGGAAGCTTACATTCTGAAGTGATTAAACTGTGGTGGTTTGAATGCATTTTGAGAGCCATTCTGACTGATGGCATTGAAAAGAAAAGGGAAGAACTGTTAGAGATATTTCATCCCTGTCATACCATGGAGATCTGTATGAGTTAAATCATGAGAATGATGTGAAAATACGTATTCAGTAGTTTTGGGAGTTATATTCTCTGTGAGATGCTAAGCTAAAGAGATGTTAGACTGATTTTTAACATTCATGAATTAATTTGTTGGAATTTCAGGTACCTTTTTTTTCCCTATGGACTGCTCTAGACTAAAGGGGAAATTTGCAGTCATTTCAGCAAATGCTATAGTATTTTTTTTTCCAGTAGGAAACAATATCTGTATATCTGTTTTCCACTTAGATTTTAAGGTTATTCTTTATCCTAGATGGAAGATAGATTCTATACTCTTGGCCTGCAAGCACTGATAATCTAATTGCTAATTTTGTAAAAAATAGGATTATGTAAAGTAGAGGGCTTTGTCAAGAGAAACTGTGGCTTCATATAGTCTCCAAGGTGGTGGAAAGAAAACCAAAAGGATGTAGATGTAAGAGGTCGAAGTCTTTTAAAAAGCATCTATTCTAGATATAATTTAACATGCGTCTTTCCCTGACATAATTCACAGAACAAGAGCTGATATGTATACAATTATAGAATCATTTTGGTTTGAGAAGACCTTTAAGGTCATTAAGTCCAGACATTAACCTGGCACTCACAAGTCCACCTCTAAACCATGTCCCATCTACGCATCTTTAAAACACCAGCAGGGATGGTGACTTCACCACTTCCCTGGGCAGCCTGTTCCAATGACTGACAGCCCTTTCAGTGAATAAGTTTTTCCTAATATCCAGTCTAAACTTCCACTGGCAGAACTTGAAGCCATTTCCTCTTGTCCTATCACTTGCTACCTGGAAGAAGAGTTATATATATTCATAATAATGAATTCAGAAAGAATAACCAGAGACAAAGGTACTTGTCTCAATGTATGTTTGTTTAGTTATGTGCTTTATAAATCATCAAAACTAGGTTTTGGAAAACAAGACTTTTATGGCTGTGTGGAAGAAGGATCTGGTGATTCCATCTAGTAGCCAGTAGCTTTGTCCAATAAAAGCAATGTAAAGAGACAGATACTTGGTTGTAGAAAATAATTGCACAATGGAAGTAAATATCTATCACTTCAGGATCCCAGGAAAGGTAGCTACACATTTGGATTTCCCCAGTGGAAAAAAATCCTTAATTTCTGAAAATCATTTCAATCAATCCAAAGAGTCAGAAGACTTCTTTCATGCAGTCTTCTCCCTTTCACACCAGCACACTAGAACAAATTGCTCATGTTGGGTCTTGTGGCTTTGTTTTCCCTCAGCAGAAGTGTTGCATGCATCCAGAGTTCTCATTAGTCAACCTCAGTCAGATATATCTCATCTAACAATGTGATTCACCCCCACACATGTACACTTATTTTCAAACACATTGGGGAAAATTCAGTTTGTTTTGTAATTTTTCAAAATCATAATTTGAAAAGATTTTGAAGGAAGATAAGAAAAAGTCTGGAGTACAGACTTTGCATTCAATGTATCTCTATTTTCAGGATCAGGTGGAATCATTCAAATCTTAAACAAATATTACATCCTTCTTATGCCTGTAGTACTCTCAATGACTTCCTGATCTCTTCTTCTTTTGTATCCTTTTTAATAATTTAAAACTCTTTTGGCCCCAACAGAATTAGTTCATAGTACATTTAAATCCAACAAATGAGCAAATCAATTGAATTCAGGGAATTTCTGTGATTTTCACCTGATTTTAGTACCTGAATATTGTTAACAGATGGAGAGGGAAACTCATGGCTGTACAAGCTTGGAATGTATATAAATAAGTGGTCATTCCTGAATTCCCTGGTTGGATGGAGTGAAAACAGAGCTCTAGGAAAAGGTATATTTACATAGCAAATATTATTCTTATTTTCTCAAACACAATGCGGTACATAAATGAGGAGGTTTTTGGTTTGGTTTGATGTTGGTTTGGTTTGGTTTGTTGTGGGGTGGTTTTTTTGGTTTTGTGGATAGTTTTTTTTTTGGTTGGTTGGTTGGTTTTTGTTTTGTTTTTCCTTTTATGTTAGCTCTGCTTGAATGAAGTTGTGTAGCTTGGATCTCAGAACGTAGCTTTACAGCCTGGCTTTATACAAGTCACTATTCTAAGTAATCACCTCAGTATGTTTTAACCTTATACACCTGATAGTTAATTATGATACTTACTTAAGGATTATGATACTCAAAATAGTTTTCCAACAGGAATTCACCTGCTATGTCAAGCCAGAGAGACCTGATTGAGAAGAAAATAAAAAAAAAAAAAAAGATAAAAATAAATTTTAAAATTTTGTATTATCCTCTGATATAAACTGGATCTATGAAATAGCTTGTAAAAGGTAGTTTTGAAGGCAGTTTTAAACTGTCTTCTTCTTTTCTGTGATAAAAGCTAATTTTCCTAAGAGGCAGCATAATTTTGCATGCCTTTTTGTTTATCAAAGTTTTTGGTTTTACTTTAATAAATAACTATATGCAAGTAAATAACATCAGAGTAGTCATGGACAATGAATTATCGAACCACATAAGTATGTATGAAAGAGTCCATAGATCAAAGCTGAGAAGTCAGAGTTGCCAAAAATTTATCCCAAAGGTACTTTTTTGTTGTTGCTGTTATCGCAAAAAATATGTGTTTTGCTTGGTGTCTCTAATAGAAATTTTAACTTGAAATATGTATATCTGGAGTTGCTCTGCATTTTAGATCTATACTTCAAGTTGATAAAGTCATTCTTGTTATATGTAGATGATCATCTAAACAAATCTGGAGTTTGTTCTGATATTGACCACAAAGCAACTGATCTGGAGGAATGCACAGCCAAAGAAGAAGTGCCATATATTCCATACAAGTTCGCTACGTTGTATATCATCAAGGTAAAAAACAAACAAACAAACAAATAAAAAGCAAAAAACATGCAAACTAACAAAAACAAACAAAAAAGACAAAAAAACAAACCTCAGTGAACACCCCCTCTCAAAGGCTGTATCAAAAGCTTTACAGGAGTCCAGATATACAACATCTGTAGCCCTTTCTTTATCCACCAACGTACTTACTTCATTGAAGGCCACTAAGTTGTTCAGGCAGGACTTACCCTTGGTGAAGCCATGCTGTCTATCTTGAATCACCACCCTGTCTTCCACATGCTTTAGCATAGCTTCTAGGAGGATCTGTTCCATTATCTTCCCAAGCACAGGGGTGAGGCTGACAGGTTAGTAGTTCCTGGTGTTATCCTTTCTGCCCTTAAAAATGGGTGGGATGTTTCACTTCTTTTGGTCACCGGGGACTTCACCTGACTGCCATGACTTCTCAAATATCATGGAAAGTGGCTTTCTTCTAACTGTATTTGGAGAAAACCCTAGCTTTGCCATGTATTTCTCACCATGCTTCTTTTTTATTCAAAATGACTTTTGAATTACAGTGTGAAGCTTTTTTTATATCGCAATGTTTCTGGTACCAGTTACATTTTATATCATGCAATATCTGCGTGTACATGTGTCTGTGTATATATATATATATATATTTCCTGGTTTATTGCTTTTATTGCTTTATTTATTCCATTAAATATGTTATTGTATTCTTGTTATTTTATTGTGCATCAAAAAAGTTATATGGTGAGTTCTGTGGTACAGGCTACAGACCACTGAGCTAGCTGCAAGAAACAAATTCAAATAGCTGAAACAATCTAGTGAAGATGACTCAGAGTTCTGTGAGTGATAAAAGGGATAAGGCCATCTGGATCTTTTCAGTTTTCTTCTAGAAGAGGCTTTTCTTTTGTATTAACCTTTTAATTGTGTCTCTTTAGCCCTCTACTTCTACAATAGTGTTTTGACGAGTGGTATAAAAGACAGTATATTTCAATACCACATTGCTGCTTTGCTACTTTTATATTATTTGAACTGTGGCAGGGTCAGATGGTAGAGATTTTTCACTCCCAAATTGACTGCTTGTAAATAGTTTTAATCTGTCATTGTAGATCAATGTTAGCAACCACAACTAATTAAAAATAATGCTTTGGCCACAACAAAAAAATCGGAAATATTTTCTTTCTTAGTTTTATTTCAGCTGAGCTGCTTACTGTCAGCAGGATCTGTATCATATTAAATTTAATGAAGAGCTGGAAAGAAGGAATCTCTGGAAAATATCTAGATTTTTACAATTTACATAGAATCATATTCATTATTATTGTTATTCACCCAGCGGTATCTGTTAGCCTCACTTAAGATGCACAAATATCAGTGTTGTGCAATTTGACATTGCAGCTACCAGACAAGTATGTCAAAGGAAAAAACAGAGAGCAGAAGTTGGGATGAGAGATAATGGAATTTTCCTTTTGTGACTATTATGAATTGGATTAGAAACAAAGTGAACAAAAAAGAGTCACTTTATCAGTCCTTTATATATACACATCTGGTTTAATTATTCAGGAAAACTGGTTGTAGTACACCTTAAAGTTATATTTATTATTATTCTATTATTTTAATGGAATACAAAACAAAAATTGAGTGTATTCTGTAAGCACTTTGTGTTAGCTAATAAAAATGCAAAAATGCAATCATCTCCTCTGCCTACCTTTTTTTTTTTTTTTTTACTTTTTTCTCAGTAATAAACTTCACAATGCTGTTCTTTTTCAAGAACTTTGGAAAAATTGTAATGGCCTATGACTTCCACATTCAATTCAGATCACTACAGTAAGAACAAGGAGGTGAACATGTAATACAAAGATGACAAAAGAAAATGCATTTCAAGTAATATACAGATTTCTATTCAATACCATATTTTTTGGTTGTTGTTGTCCTAAAGCTTTCACCTGCAGTCTTATTGGCTACTTACCTGTTTTCAAGTTCAAACTCTTCACTGTACTGCATCTGTCATTATGGGAAATGTACTTCAAAATTACTTGATGGTTCATTATAATGGGAGTTCCCAGTGCTTTGATAATTTCCTTTATCCTCTACAGATTGTAAATGACATGCAGCAAATGAAAAATAAACACATGAAGATAATCAGACAACTTGACAAGATAAGGAAAGAAAACCAGGTAATTATTCTGAAGCATTAGCATTGCTGTGTCATGCCATTAGTCAAAACAACACAGAGGGATAAAATCTACTTCATTCACATTTACATCTGAATTCAGGTACTCATTCTAAGTCTCTAGAAATTATGTCAATGTATCTTTAGGTGTATTTGATCTTACAACTTTGTGAAATATGGTTTTACTTTCTGTCTGGCACAGCTGCAGAGATTTTTCTAAACTTTATTTTTCACCAGACTTTTCTCTTAAATGCCACCTTCTTCTAACACCTGACACCATGGTTAGCACATTTGCATTTATATAGATTGTGCTTCTTAAGAATGATCTTATTTTAGAGGGCTGTGCCAAGCTATACTCTCTTCCCTCATCACCAAAGTGGAAAGTTTTATGGTCTCTTCTCTGTGGGTGTTTTCTCCTCTACTTTGCCCTCAGCTTTGCTTTTGCCTTCCGATGTTGCTAATATAGTTTGCAGAATAGCAGAATCCCTCCACCTGTAAACCCCTGCAAGTTTATGGTGAGGATCCAGGTGTTCCAATCCTGTGACCATAACCCCACAGTGCCTAAATTTCTTTAGTGAAAGCGTTTCTGCATTACATTAGTCAGTAATTCTCCCCAAATAAGAAATTATCCACTTCATCTTTGGCTACACTGTCCTGAATCCTTTTCTTGCAGACACTGCTTCATTTTTCTGCTTATTTGTCACATCATTCTCTTTTTCTGATCCAAAGTAAGACACGTACTTAGTTCCTATGCAGATGTATATTTTCCATATAATTAAAGTTTATTCTGGGTGAACAAAGACATTTGGAAATTCCTCTGGAACCTCCAAGGGGAAATGAACAAACTCTTCAGACTGCCAGGCAAACTTGAGAGAGTTACCTGCTTGCAGCGTACAAGGGTTTGGTATCCTTTGGTAGGGAACAGGTCTTGTTCTCAGGTTATCGCATCTGCACGATCCATTTCTGTGCTTTGGTATGAATGTAACCCTTGCACAGTCACATCTGACAGTTTAAATTGACTCTGTAGATTACTAGGGGAAGAGAAAGAGAAAATAGGAAGAACACAGATGCATAGTAAGAGAGAATTGCCTGCTCAACACATATGTAATTACAGGGACTGCAATGATCTTTCTTCACAGAGCCTCTTCCAATTGACTGCTATAATGTGTTACTAATTACAATATCTGAAATAAAAGTCATTCCTAGAAATGGAAATACTTGTGCTTTTTAAAGTTGCTGATTTGTTTGTATTTCTCATAAAATTTTATTGCCTTATTTAGATGTTTCCTGTTGCTGAGAGTTATATTTTGTGCTACCTCTATCTTATACTTCCAGTATTTTGTTTTCTGAGCAAAATTTAACTTCTGTAAAATTGGTTACCTGTGCTTAGGGTGAATTCTTTCTGGTCTGCCCTCAGAAAGGTTTTGATTTTTACTTCTGCAGAAAAACAGAGAAATAGATTACTCTAGCAGTACGCTATGTTTAAAGTCTGCAACAGGTGAAAATACAAACCTCCTGTGATCAAGAAAAAAATGTTTGCAGACAATAAAAAGAATCAAAGAAATAGAACCAAGCATCACCTGTTGTGGAAACTGTTCACTTTATCATGCTCAGCTTTCATGTTTTCACTCACTATTCATTTTCTCAATAAAATTCTGTAATACAGGAGCAGACTATAACTGCTATAAAGAAACATTATGGTGAGAAAATGAGGAGTCTGAAATCCCACTTAGAAGCTTACCGAGAGCTGATGAACAAGAGCAGCACACGCTGGCAAGGTACAGTTAAGGTAACCAAGAAATATAATTTTTACATGGGGATAAGAATGGCAGGTCCTTCCAAAGGCCGCAGGAGCAGGCTGTATTACTAATGTTTTCCTCTTAGGGATAGACAGTCAAATGAAGACATACAGTTTGAAATTAATGCAAACTGATGTCTGTCTCCTTCTGGAAATCAATAAAGCCTTACACAGTATGTTTCCAAAACAGTTTTCATAGCTTGGCCTATCTTCACACCCCTGATCAAAATCCGTGTGGGGTTCTCCTGTACTGTTTTGTGCTTACGCACTTTGAAATAGCTTTGTTTTTTATGAAATAGATTTTTTAAAAGTGTAAAAATATTCACAGAATATATAGAGTATGCAATGCTTTTCCGGTGAGGAACAGTTATTATGGTTTATCCTGTTCCTCTTTCTGTTCTGCTGCTGAGGGAAAGGTTCAGTATATTCACACTTTCAGGGAGAATCAGACCACCTCTGGTCGCACGTGGACTTTGTAAACTGGTTAATTTTAATTATTAATATTTTTGTGCAAGATCCCCAGAACTTAGCAGCCTGGTCTAAATGTTATGACTTCTGAACATGTATGGGACAAAAATCCCAAACTGTAGGCCTTTTTGAAAAATGAAGCACTGATGTAGAAATTGTAATCTCTTTTTGCCTCAATCAACTGCCTCTAGAGCCTGAGGGAAAGAAATAGACAATTGATCCAAGAGAAGGAAGATCTTCTTCACCAAATGAAGAAGGAAACAGAGAAATGGGAAGAAGAAAAGGTAAACAAAGCTAATTTGGGTTTTCTTTTTGGAGTTAGACAAATTTCTCATTGCCATTTCCAGTGTGTGCTGTTTCCAGAAGCCTAAGAGACATGGACACCACATTTTGCCTTTAGATATTTACATCTATATCAGCTAAGACTGAACTGCTATATACCTTCCTTCCTTTTTTCAGAGCATCGAAGCAGTTTTTCCACCTTGAAACACCAATGAAGATGATGTACATTTTTTTTATCATACTGCACTATTCTTCCCTCTAAAAATTATTAGATTGTCTTTCTATCTCTCATTTCACATTTACTGTATCTTGAAGAATTTTAAAATCACAATAGAGCACACCAATTATTTTTTATTTAGCAATGAGCATTACAAATCAACACCTTCACCTCATCTAAGCTAGTACTTCCCTGCAATGCAACTGCTTGACCTTACTTGGTAGTTTCCAGGAAAAAAGGATGTGCTTAAAATGCCTCAGATTTTCAAAATTTCTCTGTAATAATGGAACTTCAGTTTACTTAAGACCTGCAATTGCTGTAGAGGTGGAATAGAAATTTTTTTTTTTTTATAAGATAGCATCTGTGAGCATGGGCTCATATAATTTTCCACAGTGTTCTATTCTATACAATACGTGCAAGTCTTTCTGTAATTTTGCAAATCTTCAGTTTTGCTTTATAATGACCAATTTTCATAGCATTAATCCAATACACGTATTCAGGGACATCTTAACTAACCTTGTGGCAGGGTGGGGATGGGGTGAGTCTCAGAGCCAGATTCTCTTTTGCAAATTAATATGCCACAGAGGCATCCCAGAAACCAATTTAGGCAGGTGATAAGCTCCAAGCAGACTTTATTCTAATCAGAATTGTTTACTGGAGAAACTGACTAGAAACAAGGCTTATCCAAAATTATTCAGCAACCTAGCAACATTAATAAACTGCAGATTTGAAATATCAGTTGAGGATATTATTACGGTATGATCACACAAAAATAAAGGTCCACGGACTATACATACTCACTCAAAAAAAAAGAGACCTCTTTCACTCAAGGGTACCCAGAAGAAAATCACTCACCAAGAAGAAGGTGAGGGCTCTCAATCCCGAGAAGGCTCATTAGATGGCATCCCAGTCTAAGGGAAGGGCTCTGCTCACAGACCCGCTGCTCCAAGAAGACCACTCCAAGGGAGTCTTCAGAAAGGGCCCCATTTTATAATCTGGTCGGATCTGGCTGTGGTCATTACAAGCATGATCCAGAGGCTTCTCCAGGGCTTTGCACCTCCTTGGCTGAGGACCCTGTCTGTTGACAAAGGATCCTTCCCCTTCTGCTTCCCCAGCCAGGGACCTTATGAACCTCAATGCAGATTTCTGTAGGATTTCAGAGTGAAGATCTCAGGGAAGAGGTTTGGGTTTGTGGTTTTTGTGTTGTTTTTTTGTTGTTATTAAGTTTTTTTTATGTGTGTTTGTATGATTGGTTGTTGTTATTGTTTGTTTGTGGGTTTTTTGTGGGATTTGTTGTTGTTTTGGGCTTGGGGTTTTTTTTTACAAATAATATAGCACCACCTTTCGATTAAATTTTGCATAGCAGCAGTATTTAAAATTGTTTTCTCTTTTCAAACACTTTCAACAATGTCTACCACAATAATACCCTACTCCTGATTGATAAACTGTGAGAAATCATGGGTTTTACAGATCCTTTGACTTGTTGTATACCAAGAACGTGTAGCAAAATGTTATAATAAAGAGTAAGAAGTGATGAGGATGCAAAATCATGCTGACAAGATTTGACACACACAACCAAAATTTTCTTCAAGGCTGCCTTAGGATTGTGCTTTTATTCTTCAACTGTTCCAGGAGTTTCTGTAATTTTTGTCTCCTCTTTCATTCCAGCAGTGTGGACAAATGTTAAAGAAAATATAAGCATAGGATATCCCGGTGCAGGCTCTTGTGAAAATAACTAGATCCTGAGCAGTCTCTGGTTTATTTCTACAATTTATTTTCTAGTAACAGCCAGTTACTGCACAACAGCCCATTTTTGTAGGCAGTACCTGTAAGTGGAAGCAACGTTAATACACTATTATTGATTATTCTCTCCAATGAAATATAATGAAAACTAGTAACACTGATTTCTTGCTATCTTCTTTCCTTGTCTTGCAGGTCCGGATTCTAGAAAATTTGTGTAAAAATCTAGATTATCTTTATACCCAGCATGCACTGAGTGAGTTTTATATTTCAGACACAAAGCTTCCTGACCTCCCTTTTTTTTCCTGGTTTTTTTTTGTTTGGTTGGTTGGTTGGTTTTTGTTTGTTTGTTTGTTTCTTTCTTTTACACTGAGGTTCACACCTGCTGAAGTCAATATAAGCTTTTCCACTCCAGTACTGTGTCACAGGTGGAATAATAAAGGAAAGTTGAAGCTACAAATAATGTCTGTCATGACTCCAAACTCCTTAGCCTAACTGGCTTATTACAGTCCGCATCAGTTTTGACTAGGTTTATTTCAGCACTTGTAGTTTTTCCTTTAGAAGTTTAAAACAAAACAAAGCATGACCCCTTTACAATTTTTCAAGTTTTAATAAAATAAATTGAATTGTTAATTATCAAAATTCTTCATTATAAATTCTTGTTTTCTAAATGGAGATATTTTGGCCATTCTAGGAACTGCATATTAGAAATGCTTAAGTTGTTCTTACCTGATTTTCCTATTGTTTTCAATTCAGCTTTGCAGGAACTTCACAACATCAGTCTATATGTGGAAACAGTGCATGACCTCATGAATTCGCAGATAAAAATTCTTCAGCAACAGTCTGAAAAGACAGAAGGAGAAAAAGCAGATATGTCTGCAGTTTTACAATTAAAACCAGAACAAGTGAGCACAAAAATGGAAATGTAACTGCTTGTTTTTAGCATTATTGAAGGTATCTCAAAGGCAACCAAGTTGACTCTAGCAAAGCATGAAGTAAACCATGGGAATAACTGACAGTAAAAAAGTGTGTGCAAATATATACATGGGTTGAGGATGATTAATTGGTGATGAATGATTAAAACACCACAGTCATGAAATGAATTTGTCTTCTGGAACCACTGATATTGTGTATTGTTCTCACCATAATATTAGACTGTATAAACTTCGCTACAAAATCTTTTAAAGAAAGGAATGAAAATCTAGATCCTGGTTTAGCTTATAAGAGCTATTTTTATTGTCCCTCTCAGGTATCTAATGAAGAAGAAGAGCCTGAATGGTCCATGGAAAAGGGATATCTTTGGCAGGCACACACCATGTTGCAAAAGATACAGAAATCTATACAGAAACGAGAGAGAGAAGTCACTGAGCTCCTGCGAAGTGAAAGAAGATATAACAGGGCAATGAAACCTCAAATCACAGTGCTAATATTCTTGAAAACTCTTGTCAACAAGGTGAGAACTCAGTTATTTCAAAGAAGAAAAATTGTTTACTGGATTTTTTTTTAAAGTTCAGTAGGCAAAAAATTCAGTTTTATTTATTATTGTTATTATTGTCTTAAAAAAATGGAAAAGTTGATTTTTATACATTGATTTAAAGGCTACAGGTGAAATTTTCAGAATATCACATGGAATTAAAAAAACATCAATACTCACTGAAAGTACTGATTAGACCAACTTGCACACTCCTTAATTGGCATTATTTTAAAACATAAATTAGTGAAGTATGAGAATGGCATTATTGAGAAAACATGTGTTTTTTTCTGTCTTGAATTACAAACAGATGTTCCTTCTTTACAGGAAATTTGATCTAATTTTTGATCTATGCTAGGTTCACACCATATATTGTGATGTTCCTGAGGCACAACAATATATCAGTCAGCTTATCAGGAAGAACAAGGATCAAAGGGATGATTGGAAAGAAGCCTTTAATAACGCTCAGGCTGACATTCTGTCCTATGAAGTATTTTATGGAAATGAACCTATGGATGATGAAAGGTATACTGGATAGTTAATAAAGCAGAGATAGAAATAATACAGCAAACTAATGAAGTATTTTCACAGAGATGAAATACATTTTAAATAATGCTATTACAATTTCAATGCATAGTTATTTGGGAAAAAAAATCAAAGTAGAGTTTACATTTATAATAAGAAACTGGGGAACTTAGTAACACCAACTACAAAAAGCAGGAAAATGCTTCAGCTTAACTAGCTTGTGCCAGTTTTATCCAGCGTATTACAAAATATGGCGAAATAAGCTTATTTGCCTAGTCTGTGCCAGCACATCAACATATTTTTCTTCCTGCATTTTTATGGGATGTTCCTCCTATTCTAGGTAATCGCATCTTTCTTGTGGTATAAGTAACTAGTTACTGGTTCCTTACAAGCTTTTTTTTTTTTACAGGACACAGTTTTCAATGGAGCTTTTCAGAACTTTTGGGAAAGCAAAGTCTGAATTAGAATATGTTGAAACAGAGAAAATTGTGTTTGATTGTATCCAGAGAGGGGAAATCCCCAACTGGATTAAAAGGGATTGTCTTTATGCGGCTTTGAGAGGTGAGAAATCCTCTTGTCAATTCAGAGAAGCCTAATTACTGTCAGTCAACTCACTTTTGAGTACAGGAAAACACAGCGTAGCAGTAAAAGGCGCTTAGATGCATGCCATTGTCATGCCATAAGGTATCCTATAAAACATCTTCAGTTACATGTATTTTAATGAGTTACTATATGGATTTTAATACTGGGTAAACACATGGCTTCCACATTTGTACCCCACTGTTCATATTTTTGTTGATATCTTTGTGTGTGTCTTTTGTATGTCGTATATAAATATCACAGTGGGTGTCCAAGGTGGACACTCCCAGAATCCCCCCAGATTTGACAGCCATGCACTGAGTGCAGCAACAAATGCAGAATTCAAAAGGAAGTAACCCATTTTGAAGAAAACTTGAACAGATGCATTGCATGAATTTAATGCTGTGTCTATCTGAGAGGATTAAGAAAACCTTTTTCAAATATTTGGCTTGCTTTTCTACGATTGTGCAACACAAAATCTTGTTTTGGTGGTTTAGGCAAGGAAAGAAAGTTGGTTGTGAACTTCAGTTTGCGAGAATGACTATTTCTAATTTTTGAAGATTTACTGCATTATATGTTTCTTATATGTAACCATATAATTATTGGAACTTTTCAGAAGAGCCTACGACATGCTCTGAGGAGACACAACCACCATTCACAGGAACTCATGCAGAAGTTTAAAATTAAAATCAAGGTAATATATTACAATGTATCATCCCACTTGGTTTTAAAGAAGATATTAAAAAGTCTCTGTCTTTTCCTAACTATTCTTAAGGGATTTGAGTTTTGCTCTGCATAATATCCTGTGATATCTGTATATGCATCTTTTTTGACTAAAAGCAAATCTCAATGGGAATTACAGACAGAGATCTACAGTTTATACTTGTAGCCCCTGAGCCCATTTACAATAAAGAATAAAATAGCTTTGCTAACTAGTGAATTATGTAGTCACACCTTTCTGTGTATGAAATAATGTCTATGTTTTATTTTTATGTCTGTATATGTTCATTTAACTTAACTTTTTTATGCATCTTGATGGCCCTGGATGCATGTCACAAATAAAGGTACATACATTAATGTGTTCTTATATCTAATAATTTGGGATGCACTGAGTTTCTGTTACAAATGAAATATTGTCTTCTGTCCATTTACATCAGAGTAAATAACTGAAAGAAATAACTGTCTGAATTGAGTTTTCTCTTCTGAAAGTAACCCAAACACATACTCCAGGGATGCAATTAAAAAACAGTGCAATAATGCATTTATCGTATTGATCACATTGTTGGATCTCAAAGTGAATAGCCCCAAAACTGCCAGTAATCATTATGTCCCCTACATAGATACCAACACAACAACCATCATCCCAAGGTAATGCATGGAAATTCTATATTGGTGAGTAATGGTCACAAACTGTAAAATATTTGTTTTGGTAATTATTAATTATACCATTGTTTGCATTTTTTCTTTGTTTTCATTTTATCTTTTTAAGTTTACAAAAGAACAAAGGAACAGCAGGAGAGATATCAATACTGGAACAAGGTGCCTATTTTAGAGAGGGACATTGGAGAGAAAGTTTGAAGTGAAAAAGCACTTACTGCAGTATTTCTGGAGGGGAAAATGAATTGGAAGAATTAAAATCCCATGGTTCATCAAATATCAGAAAACTTATGCAGGCATTTAACTGTTTTGAAAATTTTACCTCTTTTAAAAAAAAGTTTTAAGACATCTTAAAAAAAATAAAGAAAAATAAAGAAAGGTAAAGGGAAAACAAAAGCAAAAAGGTAAAGAGAAACAAAGTAAAACACAAACAAAAATAAACCAAACCAAATCACACCAAATAGCATTATGATAACCTTAAAGAGTCTGTGACAAAACAATTAAGTCTTTGAGTCAAACAGGTATAGGTCTGCTTGCAGGTAGATGGCACGCCTTTGCTGTCTAAAATTGTGTATTTAATATGTCTGTGTAAGCAATTTCTGTAGAGGTGGTTTCAAAGGGTAATATTCCTCTGTGAAGCACAAACCTCCAAACTTTACTTGACCCTGACCCACTTCAAAATACTATTCAGTGGTTGCTTTAAAGTGATACCTCTTGTATCAGAGTAAGTTTTTTAACTCTTCACCATCTTTTTTTTCCAGTAAAAAATGAAACTCAAATATCATAGATATGAACAAAAGCATAAAAATATAAATTTTGAAATCATAGTTCTAACTGATGAAAGAACAAATGAAGGTGAAGGTGATGGTTATTGTTTTTGAAGAAAACCACTTGTTGCCTTTAAAAAATAGTTGTTGAAGACCATAATACTAAGCTCCTAGAAGAAAACAGACACTGACAATTTATATACCAAATGTACACTGTTAGGGTTGTTGTTTTATTCAGCTGTGAAGCATAGGTACCTGGGACTATGATTTGTTTATTTGCTAGTCAACTGAGTCAAGTGCCTCATGTTACTACGTATATGCTAAGTTGAAAAAAAGTTCTATTCCAGCTCTGACTTGGCATTCAGAAGGTAACAAATGCAACCTTTAATTTTTTAACTGCATGTCTGTTCATTATGTGCTTCTTCTAGATTTGAATTACTCATCTAAAAAGAACACTCTCCACAGATGAAGCATACTTCTATGACAGTGCTTTTACGCAAACAAATTGAGAAACTTCTTATAAATATATACTGCTTGGAACACAATGTCTGTTCCTGAGTTCCATTAATGTATTTATGGCCTGTTTTAATTGAGCTGTTAGACCACTTTATTAAAGTAAGACCATTGGAAGGGAATGCCAGGGTAAAGAAACAAGGACAGATGTCACTGAAATGCAGATACATTATGGTGATGATGCTCAAGAGAAGAACAACAAGAGTGGGTAAAGAAGGGGGCTATTGTGAGCGTTTAGTGATGAACATACCACTCCAGGATGCAGCACCGTTGACAATCAGTGCAAGCACTGATCACAACTGGACCACTGCCAGTCCACACCGGCAGAGAAAAAAACTAAATATTTGTAAAAACTATATACAAACTACATGCCAGATGAACACATACACCATCAATTGATTTTCTTTCGCAGTTAGAATTTTGATGTATCTGGTAGTGAGACAGTTAAGGGCAGATTTAAATCAACTTAAAAATATGGAATTCATGTAACAAGTCAGAGCTCTGTTACAAGTCAAAGGAGATTTTTGAACTGTGTTGCAGCTACCAACCTTCCTAGTGTAAAGCGATTGAATATTTTATGTACAGTAGGGTAAAATAAAATAAACTGTCCAAAAAAATTAATTTCTTTATTAACTTAATTTGCTATCTTTGTTAACTATTTAAACAAAGTCCCCATATGAAAAGATTGTATCTGTGAAGAAAGTTTAACAGAATTCTTGTTATTCTTTTTCTGACCTTTCTGGATGTCTGACTCTAAAGATTATAATTTAACTCCCCGATCTCATGTCTTTGCAAGTCTACTAAAGCCATTTCATACCTTCATATGCAATTGTTCAAATTGCTAGCTTTTATATCTCTTTGATGTTCTTCAGCAAGATAGAAAAGGATTAGTTTCTTTACCAGGCAATTGATTTTTACTTACTGTTAATGTCAATGTTAAGACTGATAATTAAATTTAATTAAAATTATTTACAAAAGAACATTGGAAATAGTATCAGTTACATATTTTAAACTTAATTACATTATTCAGTATACCATAAGTGAGAAAAAAAAAAAAAAGAGTAAGAAAACAAACTCAATTTGATTTTTATATGAATTGTTCAAGTAAAGGATATACTAACTGAGATTAGTGAGCTGACAATTTGTTTGCCATCCCCTTGTGCAGGATATTTAATTGTATTTCTGAAGCTAAAAGTGCAAAATCTTGTCTCTGACTGAGACTGCTGAGATACCTAGTTCTTACTGAAAGAACTGAATAATGAAAATTCTACTAAATTACTAAATACAGTAATTTTTGGTTCTTATTGTCTTAGAGAACTGATGACTAGCTGTTTGGAATATTTTTCAGTAGTTTTCATACTTTCTTACTTTCTTTTTATTTTTAAACTGAGAAGAACATTCTTTCTCCCTTATCAACTCCCAAACTACTTCCTGATTTGGAAGAGACTGATGAATTTTAGTGCATTTTTACACAAACAAATACATGAACTTTAGATAATTCTAGGCCAATGTTTGAACTTAAATACCAAAGCTGAAAAAAGGGGTATTTCTGTCATCCTCAGCTGCTTTAAGAAAAAACAAAACAAAACAAACCAACCAAACAAACAAACAAAAAGCTTTTTTCCAAGGGATTCTGACTGTGTCCATAATGTGCAAATTTTCTCCTGTTTTTTCCTTCTAAAAGACACCCATGATACGCCATAAATCCTTGATGATTTTATTTTATTATTCAGAAGCTGCATTTTAAAATATTTTTTCTCTCACCAGGGAAGAATCTTTGCTCTAGAAGTCAAGTACTCATTAGTAACTCTTATTTAGCACATCCAGTCTTTTAACCTGCAAACAATCAAAAGGAATATTTAATTCATAAAACAGTGATTTATTTGTGAGTAAAATGTGATCATATTTATTTCTTATTGAAACTGTATTTGAATGTTTGGTAAAGATTCTCTATAGAAATTGTAATAAAAAAACCTGATCCTGGAGAGAGAAAACATGCAATGCCCACTTCTCCCAGTCCTCCCACGCCCCAGAAAATCAAACTGCTTATAATATGTGGATTGTCTTATATCTACCAGGGAAGACAATAAGGTTGAATTACAAAAAATAATCGGGCCTGCAATAATTTCCAAAGCCCTGTTCCAAAATACATTAATGCATTTAAAAAAAATACATAAAAAAATACATAAATGCATTAAAAAAGTCTCTTAAATTATTACAAAATTAGTCAAAATTAAAAGGATAAATTTTAATCCAAAAATTTTTGCATGGCATTGTACCATAAGTAACAAGCTTGACTGTAATGTCAGATATATGGCATGTATGGCTGCAAGTACCTTAGATATTCCTGCTCAAATTATTTTTGCAAGTGTAATTAATATTTCCTTAAATATATGTGCTGATGGATGGTAAGTCATATAAGAAGATACTCAGCACATTTCTGCAAAAACAATGAAAATACCCTTCAGAAAAACTCTGAAGTCAATAGTCTAGGGACTGATCTCATTCGTGTTTCATAACTAGACAGCAAAACTATTGACTCATGCGTAGCAACAGAGTAACAGCAGATGTAAACAATGTTATATTAGAAATCAGAACTAAACATCTGTCTCTCTGTCATTTTCTGCAATGCTTTTCACTAACAACAAAAAAAATGATTCTACCATTATCATCACAGCTGAAATGCAAAGGCATATGCCATTTCATTTGCCTGAATGTTAGTATAATAAGTTGCTTCCTGCAGATTTTGTGATACAAAGCTACAAATTACATGTTAAAATGAGAATTGGCCACACATAATTATTCCAGGTTTACTTCAGCAGATTTACTGAGAAAAATGTTTTCTCCTTGTTTGGGAAGGAACACAGCCTTTCTAATTCAGGGAAGATCTGCAGAAACAGATGTGATGACTGTGTTACCTTTTGAATTTTCATTGAATAAAATGGACCTGACTGAGTTTTTTGTGCCTTTGAAAATTTATCGTTTGAAAGTCATGAAGGCAAATCCTGTGCATTTCCATTGTGTACATCTCTTCTTTGCCAGTATGGAAGCGGGAAGATGTGTAAATAAAAGATACAAGTAGGAGATCTGGGAGTAAAACTGTACTGGTCATTACTGATTCTGCAAGGAGTAAGCATATGAAGAATATGTCAGTATCAAAACAGTGTTGTATTACTGGAACAGTATTTCCACACACAAAAGCCCCAAATAAGTAAATATTCTAATTGTAACCTGTGTTCTCCCCAAAGCAGGGGAGAACATAAGGAGTGTTTGGTTTCCTGAGGCAAATGCCATGAGTCATCTTTCATTTTTACACATAGTGTTTTTACTAATCCTCAGGAATCTGGATCCACTTTTTGAAACCAGTATGAAGGGCAGAATGAACAACCCTGACAGTTACAAGCACGAAGGCTTCATTACATAAAATTCTATTACTGATGTTTTGGATTAAGACAGAAGTTGTAAGAAGAAAAAAGTTCTGAACCAGAAAAGCATCAGTTCCTAAACATATTTGCATTTTACATCAGCTTAGTCATTAAATTTAAAGTCTGAAATTAACTTACACAGGTAACAGTCAAATTCAATTTTCGGTTACATGATGTGTTAACTAATTGTATGCAAAGAATCCATGAGCTTCGTTACTGTAGCATAACACTTGTAATTTAGCTCTTTTACTAGGGAAAAAAAAAATAAAAAACAACAAAAAAACCACAACAACAACAACAACAAAACACAAAAAAACAAAACAAAACTGGAAGGAATGAAATATTGAGTTTTTATATTTCTGTCCTGTTCTAACCTGAGACACACAGCATTTCTGATCTAGGATGAGTTTGGGGGCTGCTCCTTAGCTCTCCAGGACACCCGATCTGAAATGCACCAATTCCTGAGATGGTTAGGTTATCCACCTTGGTCATGGCTTTCTCAAACTCCAGTATTACTTAATATATCTTGCTTTGATATCACTGATCCTGCAGAAATTTTATGTACTCTATATCATTACAACACAGAGATGCTTTGCAGAACTGACTCTCTTCAGTATATGGCAAAATAAATACGTAAAATAAAAAAAGTGCTCCTATGTGCAGTTCTCAGTTCTTCCATGCTTTTCAAGTGCCTGCAGCACTTATATTAATCCTTCTCAGTCTCAGGTGCTTTCTCCTTCATGTAATATCAGCCACTGAATTAACTTTCAGCTAACAGGGAAATCTCAGTCTCTTCAAGCAAATATATTTCTGCTATGCCCATTTGAGCACATGTAAAAAGGATTCATGAAAATCAACATAAAAAAATATTTCACTTTAAAGGAACCATAAAGATTCTACTTCTTGTTTCAGGCATATGGTGTTTGAGTGTCATCTTTTCTTACATGTTTTAATGTTATTCTTCACATAGTGTGATGAAAAATATATCCTAATAATTAAAAAAAAAAAAAGGAGAGGCTTCACAGTAGGAATATAAGATAGCGGCAGCATGACGCAAATCAGCTGAATTGAGAAGGATTTAGATAGAGGGATTTTTTTAATCTTATACTAGATAAAGTCTCCTTTTCACTGTTTTGACACCTTTTGCAGTAGGAGAGGGGGAAAAAGAGACTATCTATGATATGCATAGTAATATCAGTGTTGTCAGATTGCATCTATCTGAAAAAAAAACAGTGATTTTTTCCTGCTAAAATTCAGACACAGGTTTTCCTAGCAGTGAATGCTTTCATTTATTATTTTTAAAACATTAAAGGCAAATTTCTGACAAAGTTTTCATTCCTTCTCATGTTCCACAGAAAATTTGCCTTTGCCTGGTGGCAGAACAGTTCATGTCCCAGAGAAATGTATCTCACTGTACCTACACTAAAAGTCACCTCAACTGAAATAGTCACCCTAATTTGATGGAAACTTGTGTTTTCACTTCGATTATTTTCACTGAGGTTTCCCACAGGTCTGGCCCCACTCAGCCTGACCCTGGTGCAAGAAAGTAAATGGGACCTCTCCTTCAGTCCTGGATCCACCTCATTTTCTCCAATTTTTGGCTTGCAGTTCAGATTAAAGACTTTACCTTTTCAACAACTGAACCAATTCAACAACTGACACCTTATTCAGCACATAGAAACAAATAAGAATGCTGAAACAAATAACAGTAGCTTCATTCTTCCTAGAGAAGAGGGCCTCTAAATGCAAGTTTACTGTTGATGTCTATTTATTTATTTTAGGGTTTTTTTGTTTACTTAAGTGGCACACTATGTTAGAGAATTAGAAAACAAACTAATAATAGTAGTCAGCTAATGTAAATCCTCTAATACACTCAAAGTGCAAAGGAAAAGTAGGATAGTGTGTAATTAATATTGTTAATAAGAAAATGAAACCAGAAAGTTGAAAATGATAACTTTATAGAATCATAGAATCTTAGACTTATTTTGATTGGAAGAGATCCTCAAAATCATTGAGTCCAACTTTTAACCTGCCTCAGGCACTAAGCCACATCCCTAAGAACCTCATCTATAGATCTTTAAAACACCTTCAGGGATGGTGACTCAACCATTTCCCTGGGCAGCCTGTTCCAGTGTTTGACAAGCCTTGCCATTGAGGTGCGGAATGACCTTACAACCCTTGAAGTTATAAGGAAGGTATGCATTTATTTACGACGCCGGACACACGAGGAATCATTTCATCTAATGCGTGTGTAAAATTACAGTAGCTGTGAGTTTGGTTAAATGCAGTAAAGTGTTACATATTCATGAAAGTTTCAGGAACGCCTATACATATTCATAACCTGTCCTCGAGAAGGCGGTTCGTATTACAATGAGTTCTGGGAGACCATTTCCATAGTCTCCACCTCCGGCTCCTCCTGGTTGCAGCTGTGCAGTGATCGTGAACCCGGGTCCTCTTTCTCTGTACACAGTCACCTGTGGTCCAGATGGGTTGGTTAGGACTCAGACTGCTGAGTTGGTTAAAACTGGCGTATCTCCTGTCCTGTGCCCAAGTTTCTGTAATCTAGTTCACCCAAGAATGCATCAAGGATGCACCCAAGGATTATTATTTTTGCAAGGCATCAGTGAAGTCCTGTTTTTTGTACAATAAGTTACACAGAGCTAAGCAAGGCTAGGCAATGGTGATGTGGGTTTAAGGGTTAGCTCTCTAAGTGTCTTTACTGATGTGAGGTAGGGTTAGTTCTTTAAGTGTTAGTTATTAAGTGTTAATAAATTAGTTGTCAATTCCCTGTATCAGCCATGAAGAATTTTTTCCTAATATTTAATCTAAACCTCCCCTGGTGCAACTTGAGGCCATTTCCTCTTGTCCTATCACTTGCTACTTGGGAGAAGAGACCAACACCCTCCATGCTACAACCTCTTTTCAGGGACTTGTAGAGAGCAAGAAGGTCTCCTGTCAGCCTTCTTTTCTCCAGGCTAAACAGCCCCAGTCCCCTTAGCCACTCCTCATAGGACTTGTGCTCCAGACCCTTCATCATCCTCATTGCCCTCCTCTGAACTCTCTCCAGCACCTCAATGTCTTTCTTGTAGTGAGGGGCCCATAAATGAACACAGGATTCAAGGTGGGGCCACACCAGTGCCGAGTACAGTGGCACAATCACTTCCCTAGTCCTGCTGGTCACACTATTCCTGATACAAGCCAGGATGCTGTTGGCCTTTTTGGCCACCTGGGCACACTGCTGGCTCATGTTCAGCCGCTGTCAATCAACACCCCCAGATCCCTCTCTGCCAGGCAGCTTTCCAGCCACTCTTCCCCAAGCTTTTAGCACTGCCTGGGGTTATTGTGACCCAAGTGCAGGACCCAGCAGTTGGCCTTGTTGAACCTCATACAATTGGCCTCAATCCATTGATCCAGCTGGTCCAGATCCCTCTGTATGGCCTTCCTATCTTCCAGCAGATTTACACTCCCACCCAACTTGATGTTATTTGCAAACTTACTGAGGGTGCACTCGACCCCCTTGTCCAGGTCGTTGATAAAGATATTAAACAGAAATGGCCCCAATACCAAGTCCTGGGAAACGCCACTCATGACTGGCCACCGACTGGATTTTACTCCATTCACTGCAAGTCTTTGGGCCCAGCCATCCAGACAGTTTTTTAAACAGCAAAGAGTACATCCATCCAAGCCATGAGCTGCCAGTTTCTCCGGCAGAATGCTGTGGGAAACAGTGCCAAATGTTTTACTGAAGTCTAGGTATGCAACATCCACAGCCTTTCCCTCATTCACTAAGTGTGTGACCTGTCATAGAAGGAGATCAGGTTGGTCAAGCAGGACCTTCTTTCATAAACCCATGTTAACTGGGCCTAATTGCTTGGTTGTCCTGTATGCGTCACATGATGGTAGCATGGACTGTGTTGATAGTTGCTTCCTGTCTGTCTGTTTGGATTCCACTTTTAAGAACAGAAATCAGATGAAGTCAATTGTAGAGTGTTGTTTTTCTTCTTCTTGTTGCCAGTTAAAGACTTATTTAAGAACACAGGAAATTGCCATACAGTCTAATCTGTCCTGTTACAAGCCTGGTTTTCTTATTTATCTGCTTAAATATTTTAATGACCATAAATTTAGGTAGCACATGTTTCTAACAAACTGTCTGTGCCAAAGTTTTATTCTGTTCAGTTTCCGTAGTAATTTAGGAGGAAGTTGCCATTGTGTTTCAACTCCTCAGCTAAGACTTGAAACAGGTCCCACATGTTGTTTGCTGGGTGATCAGACATGAAAATACTATTTCTTGTTCATTGTAAGAAGACTGACTTAACGGAGCTGCCTATTTTTAATAGATAGGGGGTTTTCACTCTGTCAAAATATAGGTGACGTTTTAAATTTCTCTTCTCCTACAGACTGTAAAATATTTTACTGTAAACAGGAATTAATAGGTTTGAAATATGCTGTAGATTTAATCTCTCAAGGGACCTAGTATTGCATATGTACATGGTGGTGGAGTACAAACAGTGTCCTCTGTCCCTCACGTCTCCAAAGAGTGAGAATTGGCTGGACTGTTCTTTTTGCCTATGAATAGTAAGAAGAAATGAAGTGACACTGGCTCACCAGTTTGTACAGCAAAGTACTGCATGGTGTGTGTGTAACTCTTGGAAATGGCGTAGATCAGCTCTGAACAGAAAAGTCAATGACAAAGAAAGCCCTCAGAGTATTCATTCTAAAACTTAATACTTGAGGGGAAACTCTTGAGAATGCATCTTTCCTGCATTCCTGTAAATCTGAGTTAAAGCAAAGCAGTTTCAGCTGCTACTGAAAATGGCACCCCAGGGGTGACTTTAAATTCAGAGTCTGGCAGAAAATATTTCTCCACTTTGCACTAGTTTTTTTCTCATTTTTTCTTCATTTTACTTTGCTTTTATTCCTTTTTTTTCTTTCAATTTTTCCACTTTTAGTTTTTTTTAGTATAATAAATAATTCTTTTTCATCTCTGTCTAGTAATGATGTTTTTTACTTCATTGGTTAATTTCTGAAATACGCCCCTTCATATATTTTATATATTTTTATCCTTCTAGAACAATACTATTCTGGGAATTGCTGTTTCAACTTTTAAAATATTTTTATTTTATTTTAGTGAACTTGGTACTATTTCTCTTTTTTTTTGTTATCTTTTTTTACAAATTAACTAATCAGGTTAAGACAAATATTGCAAATTTATTTACATGTATTCTCTTTCATTTAATCACATCACACAAATTACACATCACAAGAAAAAATAATAACAGTACTAGTTGTTCTTATTAACATATCCTCTACATAGCCCAGTCCTAGTCTTCTTTATTTCTGCTCATATGAAAACGACATTTCTATGCTAGGCCTTTCCTGCTCCTTGTGTGATGTTCTAAGCTGAATACATTAGTATATATGTATTTTTAGGGTAGAAAATAGATAAACTATTAAATTGTTACTCAGTTACAATATTAAATAAATAATGAAATCTCAAATTGCTATTAAATGGGAAATCATAGCCCTCCTCTTTCATTTAACGTGGCCAAATCTATTGCCGCTCATCAATGATGATGCAGACTCTGGCTATTTCTACCCACGGAGTCAAGCTCAGGCTTAACAGAGTAGTTGGTAGTGTCCTCACAACATTTGGGGCAGAGCTCAGGTTTGCCTGTGCCATCTCCATCTCCACTAGTGACAGAGTGTGACAGAGGTGTAGAAAATGAGGCCATGAGCTGAGACTGGAGTACGACCAGTATGACTGGAGTTGTGTTAAGATTATTAATTTAGCAGAAGTTATGCCCCATGCGAGGCAGCTAAATTGAACCCCTGAGTGATGCCAATAGCCTCGTTTCAGCACTATAAGCCTGATCGTGCTCACCAGCTCACCTGGTGCACAGATTCACAAATAGTATAGTACATACTGAGTGCATTAACATTGAACTTGCACAATTAGATTCAGGAATAGTGCAGACCAGTTGTGATCATTGAATCTACATGCTGCACAGATTCATGAATAATATAATACAATCTACAAGCTGCACAGATTTACCAATAGTATAATATATGCTGTAGGTCTAGGTGCATTATGCTATAGGTCTGGGCACATTCAATGAGAAATTCTCACACTGAATCCACAAATAATGAGGTTTATTAAAGCAACAGGTGCAAGTTCTTTTAAATGTCATTGATACACTGTCTGCAAAAACACACTTTAGTTGCAAAAATACACTTTAGTTGAAATAAGATGCTAGTTGCAAGAAATAAATATTGGTACCATATATATATACATATATATATATAAATTCTAAGATGACTATGTAGTGCTATTAATATGATTACAAATACAAGCTTGAAGTCTGAGTCCCTGGGAAAACAGTATAACTAAGTGCACAAATCTTACCCAAGAGGATCCTCCTGAGGTCAAGGAAGATAGGCTCAGTCCATCAACTGATCCCAGACGTCCTATTATGCTGTTCCGTTGAGTTCTCAGTAATGGCGTTTTCCTCCCACCCTTCCTCTATTATTGGGTATTTTATACTATTTTCTACATTTAGGTGGAGTTTGAGTAACTCTAGACATACATACCTTCATTATTGACTGTTTTAGAAATCCTTGCTTTGATTTTTAAGGTGAAAACCTCACTAGATGTGTTCAAAAGTAGGCTAGAGGTGGGTATCATTTGAGATGGAGGTGTGTTTTAGTATTGTAATGAGATTATAATGAGTGAAGTTCATGCGTTAGACAAATTTTGGCTCGGTAACTTGCATTTTGGATGGAAATTAATATTTATTCTTTTTAATTGACAGCAGCTATACCATCTGGTTTTTGTATCTATGCCCTGTTAACAGGGCCCACACATGATATTTTCATATCACTCTGCCCCCTGTATCTTTTAATTGACACTACACTGAGCTTACTTGGGCACTACCAATTAAGAATGCAGGCAAGGTGCATGGGGTGAAATCATACAGAGCAGATTTCTTCCCCTCTGTGCAGCTGCCTTATAGGTTGCAGATGTGGCTACAGCTTTATTTTCAATAAGTGTATTCTCGATAATTAGTTTCAATAATTTGCCCTTTCAGTAATGATTCCACTATAGGACATCACAATGAAATCTTTTTATGGTAATAAATGGTATGGCAGCAAAGAAAGAGAAAAATTCTGAATAATATCTTCAAAAACTTGTGGGATTACAATGTTACTGGGTACATCATTGTTCTCTTGTAAACCAGAAGATACAATATCAGTTATTTACCTAACATTTAGATTCAAATTCTGAAATTGTATGCAAGTGAAAAAGCCATATTTAGCCTTTGCAAAACTTATTAAGTATACCCACATAGTGAGTGCAAAGTGCACTATTTTAATCCATTTCTTATGAGATATATTCTGAAATGTCATACATATCTGCTAATAGTGAACATAAACTGAAGTTGTTTTATATATTTAAAAACTATTATTGAAGCAATTCATTAGTATTACTAGTAGCCTATGTTCAGTATATCTCTCAGTACACAAAGGAAATGTTTCATACTTCAGCAGGTGTTTCTCCTACCTAAATGAAACAATGCACAGATGACAGACCATGAACATATTTACTCAGCCATAGTAATGATGGTGTAAATTTTAATCAGGGAAAAAAAAAAAAAGTAGCATTTTTTTTTCTGCAAATTGCATATTTTTATGGACTTTTACAATCCCTCTATCCTTTTATTTGAATGTCTTTTCCAGGTATACGGCTTCATCAAATAAAGACCTTTTTTGCTGTACCCTTTGTTGTTTACGTTCTAATAGTAATGCATAATCATTTAACCACATCCATAACGCCACATGCAGGATATGTATTTCCTTCCCCATATTGCTTTGATTTACATGATTTTATTTTTCCAAAGGCCATGGACAGACCACAGGAAAGTTCTAAAAAGAAGGCCTGATAATCTTTTGTGTGATCATTTAAAAACTAGGTTTAGAATTCGGATTATGTTTACTTTTCTGTTTATGGACCGCAATTTATGCTGCAGAAAGTGAGCTCCTATGCACCGTGTAAAAGTAACCTGGAAAAAAGACAGAACAAAATGCAGCATTTTCTATGATGCTACTTTTATCATACTGTCTTTAAATTGCGAAACCAAACCAGAAATGCAACTAAACCAGTTTCATTCACAAAAAAAAAAAAACAAAAAAAAAAAAAACAAAAAAACACAAAACAAACAAACAAACAAACAAAAAAAAGACCAGACAAACAAAACTTGCCACTAAGTTTAAAAGCCTCTTTCTTCTCACATGGTCAGAGATTTGCAAAGATACATATGTCTGAAAAAATTGGGCAAAATATATTCAAATGCATGTTTTCGGACAAATTTTAAGCTGTGTAGGTTTCATTGCTAGTCCAAAATTTGGAAAGAGACCTAAATTATGTCCTTGTGAACTGCTGATGTTTAGTCAATGTAGGAACGTTGTTTAGATGAAGATTTAAACAAAAGCAAAACTGCCACCCCAGCATCTTCTTCTGCCACATCCAAAGAACATTACTTTTCCACTTAAGTCCTTGTTTATTGGACAGTTGTCACAGTCACATCTTGCGGGGTCGAATAGATCTGGGTTCTATATTAACATTATGCTGGCAATTCTAAAGATTAGCAACATAGTTGAGCAGTTGGTAGCATTTCAAAAAAAGTCGAAAGCAAAATTAAGTGATTACTTGCATGCAAACCTTGTGTGTTTTACGTACAAAGAATTTGGCTGAATTCATCATGATGAAGAAAGACAGAAATACTTACATAAGCACTTTATATGTTATACAAGATATAAGCATATTTTTTGCTTTAAAGTGTCATTTTAATGGCTATAATAAATGTACTAGATTGCACTATAAATTGCACTAGAACAGTGCAATTGGATATATGCTAAGAGGGAAGTTTGTTTTTAAAATTTATTTTATAGAACGGAGACAAATCAAAAGTAATTATCTTCCATTTATGATAATATAAATGGGTGAAGATGCTATTTTTAATATTTCTCATTATGTTAAATCATACTTGACCTTAGAGGACTGCAATTGCATGAGTATTTTAGTTTAAAAACAGACATTGTTATTATAAGAAAAACTGGCACCTTATGTGTTAAAACATATGGATTAAAACATATAGATTATTTCCTCGCATAATTGCGAGTGTAGTTTCCTCCCATGCTTCCACATAAGCACGTGTAATATTCCGTGCACATTTGCACGTGTATTTCTCCTCGCGGGATTGCAAGTGTATTATAAATTTACCCTCACAGGATTGCAAGTGTACACTCTCCATACTCCATATGATTACGTGTATCCCTTTAAAATAATCCTACAATGTGTTCAGGCAAGTGTGTACTCCTCCTGGACTCAGGGATGGCTCTGGCATTGTTTTTGGTGAAGGCACATGTATGCACACTGTGGACTTCCTGTTGTATTAGTTACTGCCCCTTAATAATTTTCCTCAACTGATATCCGCACCTGTATTTAAGTCACTTTTGGAGTGCTAAAACCCTGTTTCTCACTGGTTTAATAAAAGTTGTTTTGGACCCTGCTGTCCCTTGAACTAACCTCGGGGTGCCTCCGTGACACCTCAACATATTCACTGTTTTGTCTGCTTTTTCCACACACACATTTAAAATTAGTTTTGCGTTATTTTTAAAGGTAAGGAAGTATCTAAAAGAATTGTCATCAGTACTAGCTGTAAAAGAATAGTCCTGTTCAGGGCATATTATCACAAATTCTTGTCCTTTTTCTGTTTTATATTTGTTATCCATTTAAGAATACTGGAACATGGCAAAACATTGAAGTGCTCCCACTACACTCTCTCATGCTTTCTAATAATGAGAGCGGGAAGAACAGGGGAAAAAAATGAAGATTCCAATAACTGACAAAGTACTAAAGAAAACCATATCTTTCTGACATATAAGCACACTTGTCCCAAATATGCCATTGACAGTAGAAGCAATCTGCTCATTTGCTAATATAGCTTCATGACCGTTATACTTTTGTCCTTCACATAGTGCAATCAGAGTATCAAGTAGCACCAAAATGCAGTTCTGAAAAGTAATATGATTATTTCATTATTATTCAGAATTTAACACAAGATGAAGATATAAATGCAGTTTAAATAAGAGAAGATAACTTTTTATTACCCTAACCCTACAACTCCTTGACAAAATGAAGGACAAAGTGATAAACCTTAATTTTTGTTATTTGAAATCAAGGGGTTCTTGAAGAATTAAGAACAAGCCTCCTCACCTGATTATAGGAGATATAGCATTCCTAAATATTTTTGTTCATGAAACCTTCTATTGAATGCAGGTGTCTCAGTTTATTGTCAGGAACATGATGAAAAGCAGGGAAAGGATCTGCAACATCACCACAGTTGAAGATCTGAATGAAATAATGGCTGGCTTGTTGAACTGTGAGAAACACCTTGTCATTTTTGTTGTACCTTTTTCCAAAGCACAGGTTACAGATGACACTTACTAAACATCTGCTGTGGAAGCTAGCAAGATCAAAACCATCTGCTGTATAAGAGGACCCTAAATGCTCCCACAATCTTTGAAAATCCAAAGTGTATCTCTTCTAGTAGCAGACAAGGGCATGTGAGGTATTTGTCTGCTCTCAATGACAGCTTTCTCAGGGCATTTTTTTGCAATCTCCTTGTGGACATTCCATCCTTCTCTATATTTCTTATTAAAAGTCATACATCCCCCATTTTCAGTTAGAGAAAAACCATGAAGATCTGATTTGCCAACAGAGCTTTCTCCTTATATTTCTAAAAACTGCTTAAATACGTCAGTGCCACACAGAACTACCACTGACACAGATCTCAGCTTTGCTTGAAATATGTCTCCATATTTATCCCTTAGTTTTATTACTCTTATATGTGTATCTTTTCCAAGTTGTAGCAAGTTTCCAGTAATTGGCCAAGGGGCTGGACCCAGAAGACTCTTCATCTTGTTCTTACCTGTCACCTGTCAGTTCATAGCAACAGACACCTGTAAATACAAGTAGACCTGTCATATCATAACTGAGCAGGAGTATTGTGAATACTTCCTTATTTCATAGATTCTGAAATGTAAAAAGTGTTTAACAGAGTGTGTGTCATGACACACACAGACCAGATAAGAAACACATGCACCTAAGAGAAGTAAAAGAAAAAACTAACTATTTCCAGTGTTGATTATAATTCTGCTTCTACTTGATAAAACTCTGCATGCATCGAGAGTGTTGTATGCAGTGCATTAATACCTTGAAGTCACCTTTAATTTTTATAATCTTCTGAAACTAAAAATGTAATCTGCCTCCTTCATTCAGTCTTAAATAAAAATCTGTCTCTGTTTATGATTTTCCTTGTTTATTTTAAACTTTAACAAAAAAAAAGAGAGAGAAAAAAATAAGAACTGTTATAAAGGAACGACAGTTTTGCATGTGAATATAAACTTTTTCTTTTTTGGAAGAGTAAATGTAGAAGAAGCTACCTTTAAGTACAACTATAGCATAGATTTCAAGTAATAGCTGCACTTGCAGATATTATCTGCTTCTTTCATTTTTATCAGATGAAAAACTGCAGGATTATACATTACACTTGCAAGGAGAAAAAGAGATCCTCAGTCAGTAAAACATTTGTAAGCATCTTCAGCTGTCCTCACATCTAAAGATGTTGCTGATGAGACACAATATTCATTAAATAATAAACAATTTGCTTTAATCTTTCTCCACTGTATAACCCTCAAATGCACATCAGAATCTCATGTCTGTTGCTCCCCCGAAGATATATTACATATTCCTTGATTTTTCCGAGTTAAATGAATTCTTATTCCTCTCAGTGTTGCTGAAATTTCTGTTCATTACTATCCTATTATCTTGTTTATCAAAAATATATGCAGCATTTGCTAGTTATATGGGGTTTTTTTATTATTATATGACAGTTCAGTAAAAAAAAAATAAATTAATTAATAACATGCCATTATAGGCTTTAGTTTTAACAAACATAAAACAAACATAAGTTTCTCAAACCTTCTTTTTTCTAACTGAATTAATATTTGTGTAAATATTTCTTAATTAGTATACTATCATGTAACAAGTAAAATTACATCATTACATAGCATTGAAGAACTATAACCAATAGTTTATCCAGAGAAAAACAAGTTATTATAACAAATAATTGTAGAAATATGAACACATTATGCATATATACACAATTCTTTACATGAACAGTTTAGTCTTACCTAGTCTAGTCTCTGAAGAAATTCAGTATTTTAAGTACAGTCTGAATTCTCTTTGCAAACTATGACTGTTGATTTTTGAAGAGTGAAAGTGTGTTAGTCGTGACTCTGTTCTGTTTCTTTTATGGAGGAAATAATTAGGAAATAATTTGTTTTTCAGAATTTGAGTCAGAAAACATATTGACTTGTTGCATTGATCGAAATAGGTTGTAGCTTGATATTTACAGCCAGTTCCTTCAGAACTTCTCCAGCTGAGGCTAAACTGAAAAACTTCCAAACACTCTTCTGCTCCTAAATTTTAGGTGGGGAGGAAAAGGGAGGGTCTGGTGATACCAGAGAAATCATAGAAGAGACTAGTAAATTGCATAGCGTGCAGATAGTGCTTCACACAGCTTTTTGCAAAACAAAAGCACGTTTTGCAAAGAGTTCCAAAAAATGGTTTGAACTGCTACCAAAACAGAATAAGGCTCTCATCATAGTAGTCACGTGGGCTGCATAGTTATCATCTGTCCTGTGTTGCTGCATTTCTTCTACATACTTTCTTTTCTGAGAAGAAATAAATAAATTCTGCTTGCATTAGATTTAGCCTTTTTCTATCCCTCTTCTCTGTGTCTAATTTGTTATAATTTTTGTGACAACCAGATGAGAATCTTCAGCCCCTTGGAAAGTGTAACATGATCAGTGCAGTTCCATTTCCACTTGTTAAAGAGCAGAGTAAAGGCAAGTTATATATATGGCCTGAAAATGGAAATCTTACTGGATATGCCAGAAATATTGCAGCACTAATGTGTAAAATCTGTCTGATTTTCTTTAAAAAATGTCATTGCCACCTTACCAAGGGAAAATGGCAACTGAGATACCAAAATTTTGGAACACAATACCACAAATGTATCCATTTACTATATGTATTCAACTGAAGTGTCTCCTCAGTTGTGAGAGCCGTATTTAGCCTTCTGGATGCATGTCTAATCAACATACTGCTTCACAAAAATTATTCCTTCACAACAAGAATGAAAATAGAGACCATTTTATTTCTGTTTGTTTTGTTCATTTTTTCCACCTTGCAATTAGAAGAATATTAATTTTCAAGAATCCCTAATCTAAATGCTTAACAAGTCAATTTACAGGCATAGAACACACACAAAAAAACAGTGTGTACCAAATGAGCTACAAAGACACAGAGATTCTTTGCAGCAACAGAGCTATGTCCAGCGTATGTGAGCTGGAGTCTGCTAAGAGACACTGGAGGCAGGAAAATGGCCTAACTTATAGCATCTAAGCAGTTGCTTGGTCTGAATGCAGTGCTGCCTGAACAGACATTTTAACCTCTTGACACCTAATTTGGGGCGATTTTAAAATTGGGCACAAGTGGAATTTGTGCTTGTAGTTTCCCTTTATGTCAGAAATTAGAGTCTAACCTAAAAACTCACACCTTTCAAATCCTAAGGTACATCTCAACATGTACTTGATGCTTGATGGAACCATGGCATGTTCCTGCTGAGATCATCCCGTATGCTTCCAACTGCAGTAATACCCACATTCAGAAAGCCTGTGGCTCCCTCTCATGTTGTTTTCTTTGTACTTCATTGAGGAAGAGTTGGTAGTGTGTACCTTTACATTTTAACCACTTGAGTTTGAAAGTAAGCACCCAGTGTCTGTGCACATGCATTCCACCAAGCACCAAAATATTTTATTAAAAAAAAAAAAAAAAACCACAACAAAACAAACACACAAAAAACAACCAACTGACCAAAAACTATCAAAACAAAACAAGAAAGAACGACACGTCAGCTCACCTTGGTCCATCACTTGAGAGAAAAATCTGCCAGGAATCACATTCCTTAAAGCAGAGGCAAAAGGTGCAGTCCCAGCTCCTTAGTTTAAGGAAAGCTATTGCAAATTCGATGGTTCCATTAAGTCTAAATTATCACCACCAACACTTGTGTTTAGAGCCATTTAGGCTACTACTGACAATCAATAAAGCCCCTTCAGTGAAGCCACTCTGGCTTTATAGCATATGTATGTCTCCACAGGAGGAGTCTGAGCTCTTCTAGTTCGAATCCCTCATTTGTTTTCATTTGAGCAGGTGTTCCTAAATAGAGTCTTCCAGCAAAATCACTGCTGAATCAAGAGGAGAAAACTTTGATCAGACTGCAGATAGATATGTCAGTTGCGGTTGAAATCTTCCAATTCTTTTCTTTTATGTTCCAATCATGGTCAAAAACCAAGTTATATCGACTGAATGACTGCATCCAAAAATTATCCAGGACAGTGTGACTGGAATAGTGTTCAATCTCGTGAGTTAGTGCTAGACAAGTAATGTCCTCATGTCCTCATGCACGTTTCAGTCCAGGGCTAACATACAGAATCTCTTCCCAAACCAACTGAAGACTGAGTCATTTGTTATAACTTTCTGTAGTTAATTTTCACGGACAATTTATAATGTTTTAACACCAAAATGCTTGCACACAGAATAAATCAATTTTTGGAATGAGAGGCATTTCTAGTAAGGTTTACTTCTTATAACCCAGTGCCGTCACTTTTCCACTTCCAATGGCAAAAGGCCAGCAACCTCATCCTGGCTAATCATAAACACTAATAAATAATTACACAGCAACCAAGCTACGACATTCTAAGGTGGTGAGTTGAGCCTTTCATGGCTGTAGCAGTTCCCTGTCACAGCAGTATAAGCATGGCTGGTTGGAACCTCTGACTTCTGTCCTCATGTCTACCCATTTATCTGTGCTTTTCTTGAATGAGTTACAACTCACCCCAGAGCAAGGCCACTGAGGTAGCTAAAAATTGGAGCACCTGACCCATGAGGAGAGACTAAGATAAGGTTAGGGAGAGATCCTCCTGCTACATTCAGCCGTCTGATGGGACGTCATTGAGAAAATGGAGCCAGAGGTGCACAGCAAGAGGATGGGAAGACAGGAAAATCCAGCTGGATTTCAGGACAAAATTTCACACAGATCGGTAATCAGGCCCCTGAAGAAACTGTGTAATATTCATCCTTGGAGTTGTTCTGAACTCAGCCAAACAGGGCCTGTCTACCACTGTGAGCTCTCCTGTGGGCTCTGCTTCCAGAGGTACTCTCAAACTGAAGTTATTCTGCAATTTTCTGATCGCAATTGAAATTCCACCAAATGCAAATAAATCCCATATTGTCAGGTGCAGCTATTGAAAACACCTGAGACAGACCTCCCCAAAAATTTAAACAACAACAAAAAAATACTGCAAATAATTTTTACTGGAAACTTTGATCTTCTATTTTAATAAACTTTTAAAAGTTCAAGTTTGTAAGCTTTCTCTGTTTTGATGATATAGTTAAAGTGCCTTAACATTCTCTGGTGATAACAAAGTTTTACAAATACCAGGCTGTCAGAAAAGATTATTCAGTCAGGAAATTTCATTGAAAATTATGGTCACAATGGAATTGACAGTGCTGAGTAAGAATATCAGACGAAACTCTTGAGAGTGTGCATTGATAAGGTCTCTGAATAGCCCTGTGAAATGCAGATTGAGCAAATCCCAAGCAACAGTTTGTATGGTGCATAATTTTTTATCAGTGAAATAATCAGTAGATGCAAAGACACAGTCATTGTTTTAATTCAGAGCCTAACATAAATAAGAATCCAGATTATAAAGGTTCCAAAAACATAATCTGGATAACTTTCTAGGGTTCGTAATCCCAGATACATTTATCTAAGTGTATCTCCCAGATACCCTTGCTTCCTTTGCTTTCTGAAGTGCACAGGTTGCCTTCCCAATGGCATAAGTTTTCTTTAATGTAAAAGCTAAAATAATTGGCTTCTCCTCCAGGAAACCTTTTACAGTGGGATTGTTGCACATGGAATCTAGTCCCAGTTTCAATAATTTTTATTAAGTTAAGTTGCTTCTATTTTAATTTACTTTTATTTAGCTAATTTCAGTTTTTTATTCTATATTTGTTGTACTGGGACACATCTCCTTTTGTAGAATAAAAGCACTAAAATGAATTATTTTAAAATCCAATTATACTGTAAAAAGTATGAAAGA